>NW_024037068.1:12876671-13476671 GCF_015706575.1 Patiria miniata
TGAATCTGGAAATTTCACGAAAAATATACATCTGAAAAAAGCAGCACTTTCTGATTAGCCTATAAAAAGGGTGAGTATGCTTCAAGAGCAAAAAATACCTACAAACTAAGCCTTAATGTGAAAATCAAAATTTGGCAAAGTCGAAACGTTTTTTGTACATGTGGATGTGTGGCCTATGTTTACGGACGCAGTCCAGTAAATAGGCCACATTTATGGGGCTAGTACTCGCCTAGCTAGAGCAAAAGTTTTTACTGAAATTTTAGGCTACAGAAAGTGAAATTTCATCAAGATCTAAAGATCTCCCGTTCATAAATCGCGAGTTTATTTACCCGTTAAAAGTTAAAAGAAAAAATTATTTTGGCGTGATTTTCCGATTTTATTTTCAAGTGCAAAGTGAACCCTTTGAAAATGCCCCGAAAAATAAGAAAATAATTTTCTGACAAACATCTGGCTGGGTATGTAAGTAAAGATAAAAATGATTTATCAGAATTTATCAAGTTTACAGAAATTCTTAAATGTTAATTTGGAATTTTCTGAGATTTATTCAAGTGCGCCACGTTAGGGAACACCCAATTTCCGGACGCGACCGTTTTTGTATTTCGGATAAAATTTTATGAAACCGAAATTGTTCACAGAGGTTAAATAGCAAGCATTAAAAAGGTAAAAGTACCAGTATTTCACTGCATGAATTTGAGGTTTATCAACAAAGAGGTTTGGCAACACTACACGAGGAAAGTCGGGTAAGCTTCGAAGTGCGCCACGTCAGGGAACACGACTATACTAGCGCTGGAGGAATAACCTGTTCGTTACTCGTTAGAATGTGGTAGCAAGAGACCCTAAAAAAAAGGCCTCCCAAAAATTGTTCATTTTCACCTCTAATATCCCACCCCAGAGTTCATTTACATACCTCATACATTCAGCAGTCATTTACGAAGCCTAATGATCGACTTGAGTTGAAACAGACCACCAAAAAAATAAGTGAAAAATCTTGACGATTTCGGTGGCTTGTCCGTAAAAATACGCCAGTTCCAACGGCGTCTTCCATTTTGTTTTGCTATTTATGTAAATTTATGCATCACGTGATAACATCAAAAAAATCTGCGCGCGCGATGTATGAGGGTACCACACCGCTTTCAGGCCCTGCAAGTGAGTTCAATTTTCGTCTGCTGCGTTCCCGTGGAGAGCATTCTTGTTGTCTTGCTTTCCAGAAAAAGTTTTGAAATCGGCAATTGTGCAGGTGGTGTTACTTAAGACACACACTGTACTTTTATTTTGTTTGTCTTACATTGTTACAAATTTATACCTGTAATTGAAGGTTTTGCTATTTCTTTTTCTCAATTTTCTGTATACATGTAGGCCTGCAGCAAACATGGCAAATCCTGAAATCAGCTGATTCTTTGTTTTCTTGGCTTCCCTTGTGAACCGTTAAATTTTAAAAATGTTAGAGCAATTTGGAAAGATCTTGAAAAGTCAAACCTCAAGGGAACAGGTTCAAAATTTGACTTAAAGGGAAAATACAACATTTGCAAACATTAACCCTTACTCTCTGAGGGTAGTTTACTGCATGTCAGTTGGTTATGCCAATGCCCTCCAGCTGCAGTTTATTGGAGGATACTTTGATGTAGCAGTGAAGGCTCCAATTGGCAGGAGTTGGAGGCCCTGGAGGGTGCCTGATACTGACCAGCTGGGGGCACTCACTTTGTTATCAGAGGACTCTCATTGTTCTCTGTGGCATGTATTGGAGTGCCTGTCCAGTTACCCTTGAAATGACATGGCAGATATTGGAGGGCCATGCAAAAAACATAGGAGATTTTCTTGAGGCACAATTGGCATGCGTTGGAGGGTCAAGTAGGGTAAGGGTTAAAAAATAAAACTACCAAATTATTTTGAAATACCTTGCTGGACTGTTAGTGAATGACAGTCTAAAGCATCCTGTAAAATCATGGCACCTGGTATACTTTCCTTTTCAAGAAAAGTGCTATTTTCGTATCAATTTCCAACGCTGGTCGGCCGACCAGCGTTGGAAAAAAAACTGGCTTTTTTTCAAATACTAGCCCCAGTTGACCATATTTAGTTAGTCTGGTTTTGTTTGCAATCGATTACACAAGCCATCTAGACTGGTTCCATGACCTTACAATTCCCAACGTCAATGAATTGCTCCGTTTCATCCTAAATGGAGTCAGGAACCAGACTACAGGAAAATGATTGTTTTTCTTGGTTTTTATAGCATCTACGAACCCAAAACGTAAAAACGTCAGTGTAACAATATTTGCTATATAGATTACCAACCCCCCAAATCCATGCATTTCTGAAAATTGCAGCATTTATAAGCAAATGATGTATATTCCCTTTAAGCAGAGTTTTGAGTTTTAAAAGCAGGGTTGACGGCTGTACAGTGTTATACTACTGACATGACTGAAGGCAATGGATTCTTTGTTTGACTTAACAGTTGTTTTGAGTTTATATCAGAGTTTGACTTATAATCGAGATTTTACTGTAATCCAAAAGTTTTAAGGAATTCAGGTATGAAATCAGATTTAATCCAAAGACTGCCAAGTCATAAAGGCTTATTAACATAAATGTAACATTCTATGTATTTTTTTGGTTGGTGTATATATGTACATTGTATACATTTAAATCTTCAAGTTTCAGCCAAAGTTTGCATAATTTACATACATGTATGTATACATGTACATGTGTTCTGGTCATTCATTGTTCATTTTGTCAGACCGTTCGTTGTTCCTTTATTTCGGCAGCTCAAATCCTAAACTAAAAGCCATTACAAAGACACCAAATAGTGAAACTGTATGGATGCAGACCATGGACCTACCGGTACATGTACATTAAAAACCAGAACTTGTGGGTAATGCCAAAAAAAAAAGTCTCCGGTTTCTGGTATGGAGCTTGCCCAAAAAGTGGTGCGGCGACGCGGCTTTTTTTTGTTTTTACCTGATTTTTTTGCTTCAAATGTCGGCTGATGACTGCAAATGGTGCCCGACTAAACTTAGTGCAAATATATGGGAGTCCAGAGAGGCCACATAAAGCTTATTCTCGACCATAACCCAATCTAAACACACGTTAAAATTGTGCAGCAGCAGGATTCCAGTCAAACCAGTGAGTTTGGCGGTTTTGAGACATCATCTTTCATTGAAAAAAAAACTTTTTCATTTTGCTGACGCGCATGGCTACGGCGACGCGCGCGCATACCAGAAACCGGAGACTTTTTATTTTTTGGCCTAACGGCACCTTAAACATGTATACAAATGGAAATTTCCTAATACAGCAGTGACACTATAAACACAGCCTAAGTAATTGACCTATCGTTGTTTGCGATTTAGCCACGCCCCTTAGCCCTATGGAGTTTTGTGTACACTAAATTTTGTATGTCTCAGATTTTGCGGGTTCTGCGCCCATTTGTATATAATTGGACAATATTTCACAAGCTGCCTCAAGTGAGGTTATTCTAACGCGATTCTACCGCGATAGGTCAATTAAACAGGGAAATTACACAAAGACCAGTAAGTAAGTACGTAAGCAACGCACAGTCCACAGTTTTCCTAGTAACTTACACAGTACACGTAGATTATTAATAGGAAAAGGTATTGAATTGGAGCCATTATGTTCCCGACACAATGCACTTTGGAGTTTGCGGGAAAGTAAATATAACACACACAATGGACAACCGTTCGTCTGACTGCGTTCTGTGAGGCAAAAAAATGATTGTGTCAACATCAGTCATACCATGTATTGAAATTTGGAATGGCATTGACTGTGAAGTACTGTACAAACAGAGATTTTGTAATGATCTGATGATGTGTGTAATTTATTTGAAAATATCAGTGACGCATCTACTGGTAGGAGGGGGCGGGGGTATGGGGATTTAACAGATTCAGCAAACACATCCCTTGGCATGCTTGGGCCGCAAAAAAAAAGAAGAAAATGACAAAAAAAAACATGCCTCTTAAACCCTCCTCTTGAAATCTACATGTACCCCCCCCCCCCCACATCTTGAGCCAAACCTTAAATTGATCCGCCCCTTAATATATTGCATTGTCAATGCAAATGTACATGTAACCTCATAACAATGACTCATTTGGAGGTATTTAGGTCCACTTACATACAATAAATCCACATACATGTATTGTGCAGAATATGTACAAATGTACGGTACATGTACATGTATAACATGTACACGCATACTGAAATTTGTATTCTTGTGGAGACATTTCTTTGTTCTCGTGTAGTAAAGTTTTCGAGTTTGAAAGTGAAGTTTCAAAAAGCTCTTATTTCAACCAGAATTAATTTCCTTGGCTGAAATTCGGACTTAATATTCCTTTTCTAAAACTCTTCCATTTGATCAACCTACCTTGGAAATTCCTAGTTTTTGAGTAAAATCCATATGTATCTATTTCGTGAAAATCTTGTGGAGACGTATTCATCTATAGAAATTGCTCTGTGGAGACGTATACAATCAATTTGTTCCCTATTGTGTGCATGTCTCCAGAGGGCACGGTATATCAGATCATGTATTCTGTGCAGGTGTTGAAAGTGTGTGTAAATGTACCGGTACTTTAACTTGTTCTTGTAAATTATGCTATGGACTGTATCACAGCAGACAATATAGTTGTATTTACATGTATACTGTACATGTATGTTACCATACTCATGTCATATTTCCAAAATATCTTTTTTTCTTCAGTCTGACTGTGTACTGATTTTTTCTTACTCTTCCCTTCTGCAGATGCAGCGTTGAAGATTGAACCCATCTATGCCACGTTCAACGTCCCAGAGTACGGCAGTGCCACCACCACGTGCACAAACCTGGATGTGGGAGGCAGCCAGCCGGAATGGGTGGACCCAAATGGTCAGATAGTGGGTCCGGTCGGTGGAGGTACGTACACACGTACGGTACTTGTTCTTGCAAGACCATTATCCAATAAAGGGCTCTCGCTGTCTCGAGTGACCCGGCCTACACGTATCCTGGAAATGCAGCATCGCCATCGTAGTAGGCAAAGATCGTATAGCGAATACATTTACATGTGTAGCACTACGGAGTAGGTTATAGGCAAGCTTTCAAAGCTGTGATGAATGGCGAAAACTGATATATGTAAATACATCTCGTGTTACATGTACATATAGGTCTGCACGACTATGACAACCGTACATGGCACAAGGAGTGACCATTTCAGCTTTTTTAAAGATACAGTCCATCATTTGTAATTTTTGTGCATTTTGTTCGTTTGAAGCAACAAAAGTGTTCAAAATCTAATGAAGGATACTGAACAACTAACCTGATGAAGTTTCAGCTCAGCTTCAGCTGTATATTCCGAGAAAAACATCATTCAAGGATCTCAATTTCAAATCAAAAGTTGATGTTTTGAATTGTTTTGAATTGCAGCTATACGCGATGTCGCCCACCGACGAATTATAGCAACCGCGCGCGCGTGTGCATCGTGCCAATGCTTGCGCGCGCTTCGCCGAAAAACAAAACGAACTACTAATTTAAATTTCCTACGGTGCGTCTGAAGACGCACCGTTGGAAAGACCTTCTTTCGTTGATTACTTCAAAATGAGAGCTTGCCAGAAAGAATAATTTCACAGGGAGTTTAGTCCCCTTACTATCTTTCAACCAAGTATGTTTTTCAACAATAATTATGCCAGTTACTTTTCGGATGGCTGCAAATGATAGACTATAGCTTTAAGTGAAAATAAGCCCAACTGTCTAGTTTACAATGTACGATGTGGTTGCTAACCAAACGCCTGGATAGCAGCTCAACAAATCATCATGTCTCTTTGTTAGTCCGTTAGGTAGTAGCAAACATTGACATTATCTATTGCTCTATACATGTTTTGACCGATTTCAACCAAACTTTGTCAAAAGTATCAGTAGCCTTGCCCCAACATGTCAAAGGACCTGACTGGGGTCAAATATGTCACCATGGGTTCACTGGGGTCAAAAACCTGATTTTTATTTCACTCAAAACACTACTCCTTCCAGAAATCACATGGCACAATCACGTGACTCATGCATTGTTGGCCCGCAGCTTCCGAGATATTTCCGATCGAGCTTGTTAGATTGACACGTGAATTGTAAATGTGTGTTAGGGTTTAACCCTAACTCCCTAGGCCTTTTTGCTATGAAGTAGCCTCAATCCTGCAAAATCCTCCAATTGGCCTCTTGGAAAAATAGCATATAACCTCAATCCTGCAAATTCCTCCGCTATTTCTTGAATATGGTCCATGGAGGGGTGACCACTGCCTGAATCCTGCAAAATATTCCGGCTATGACTGTCAAAAGGCTGAGGCAGAGGCAGTGACATCCTGGAGCAGTGCGGAGGATGTCAAGTATAATCAAGGACTAAATTTATGCACGGCTGAGCATAAACAACACAAGGTCGGGCCCAAGACCTTGACACAGTGCGTACTCCGAAATCAGCGACACACTTTTGCCATGTAACCTCAATCCTGCAAATTCCTCCAATTTGCAAAAAGGAATTTGGAGGATTCAGGGCGGTTAGGGTTAATAAATAAGAGTGCCTTCTTCTTTTGATAATATGTCTTCTCGTTTTGATATCAGGTGGTTCTACCGACAAGCATGTGAGTCTTCACGTAGACCCCACCACCGCGCAGAGGTTCACGCGCATGCATTTGAGCAACATCTTGAAGGCCTCGGGCGGCGGTTACGTGTGCCGAGCTGACGGCGAGACGGAGAACATCAACATCAACGTCTACAGTGAGTTGCCTTCGTAAAGCCACCTCGGAATCATTTCCAAAATAGGACAAGCTCTTTTTTTTCTGAGTTTGTGTACTTTCATTATTTACATGTGCATGCACAGTTTCATTTTGTCCCACATAACCCAATCATGCTGTAGCAAGATCCATTGGGTCGAAAATCTCAACAGTTCCAATTCGAAACCCTAACCCGATGGGGTATTTTGGCTCGAAACCCTGCCAAACCCAGCAACGTGCAACACTTGTCTAAGTGACAAGCCTGCCCAGTGTAGCAAGATCCATCAGGCCAAAAGTCTCAAAGCCAAACTGCCTCAGAGCCTATGGTCATGATGGTCACCGAATGCAGCAGGATACGTGTACAACTGTGTCATTTTCTCAAATGGGACTACAGTCGAGTCTCGTTCGTTCGGACCTAGCCAAATTGTATGTTACATCAGAATTTTGTATTAAGAGAAACATCAGTCCAGTGCGTGAAATTAGACAAAAAAAGTGGTCAGACAAAATGTCCGAGCACAATCAAAAGTGTTCTGCCATTGTCAAGTTTTGATCAGCCATTTAGCGTTCCAAATTTGATTCACGCGCTCGTTTCTGTAGTAAGCCACGTTGTGAGAATTTAGTAACAATCACGCACTTAAAGCATACCGCGCAACACAACGTACTTTGATCTTGCTAAATTCTCATTACATGTATGCGCGTCAATGTCCTTATAATACTCTATATTTCGACTCGTCACTATACAGACTCGATTCAAGTCTGCAGAACAAATAACTTAAACTGGGTGAAATTGCAGTTCTGAATGTCCAAAGAGGCTCGATCGAATCATTATAGCAAGGAATAGAGGTTGAATCAGGTCCAATTTAACACTTTTGCCCAATAGAAATTAACTGGGAATTCCACAAACGGCCACTGCTCATTTCCATAAAATGACTGGAAAAGTACAAAAAGTTGTATTAACTGATTTGTAGAAGAAACACAAAGACTGCTGATCGAAACATAATTTATCGACTTGATTTCACGTCTATTTTTTTGGCAAACGGCACGTACGTACGAATGCCAATCTATCGCTGTGCACGCCACGCTGTACTAGACTGTGTAATGATTGGGGTGTAAACGCGTTGCATCTATTGCGTGAATATAAGACAACACGTACATGTAGTTAGCAGCCGCTCAGCGTACGGTAAGCATTACAGACCTTATCATTGGAAATAAACAACAAAATACTTTTGA
Organism: Patiria miniata; assembly: GCF_015706575.1. Classification (NCBI taxonomy): domain Eukaryota; kingdom Metazoa; phylum Echinodermata; class Asteroidea; order Valvatida; family Asterinidae; genus Patiria; species Patiria miniata. The sequence continues at coordinate 12,884,631 of NW_024037068.1, forward strand.
GTGCAAGCGTTTATTTCATACTTCTGAAAAAGACAACTCCACAAAGAATACATAAATCGCTCGGACATTTTGTCCGAGCACATTTGCATTTGGTCGGACAAACCATGAAAGTGGTCGGAAAATGTCCGATGTCCGACTGTAATTTCACGCACTGTCAGTCCCATTCATGGTGCACATACATGCACAGTCGAGACCTAGGCTTTATGTTTGTTATAACCCGAATTTTGTATTAACAGAGTTTGTACTAACGAGACTCGACTGTATCTCTCATTGGCTCAGAAGTGGCTGTTTTTGCACTGGTGTTGGTAGCTGAATGCATCAAAGTGCACCAGACTTTTCCACCTGATGCACTGTGTTGCATCTGGCAGGGTTAGGGTATTTGGGTTGATCTTCAACAATAACAATTTCCTGTTTTGTTCTCTCTCTTGCGTAGTTCCGGTGACTTTATTAGACGAAGATGGTGAGAAAAGCCAGTGGATGACGTACCACGAGTCAGGGAGCCTGAAATGCACCATGCACGGTGAAACCAACACCGTCGTGTCCTGGGACGGACCCATGGGACCCATAGCAGATGGCAAGTCTTCAACCCCTAAACCCCCCCCCCCTCCCCGGTGGCCAGTTACGATAATCGCAGTCTTAGCTGGCCAGCTTAAATCATTTTAGCCAGCTAGACAAATCTCGGGGTTGATACGGGGTTGACCGCAGGGTGGATAACATGCGGCGTTTCACACTTGAACATTTTTAACCCTGCACCAACCCTGCGTCAACCTTGAGATTGATTTCGCCCTGGGGTTGAACTCAACCCTGCTCCAGACCGGGGTTGGGATTTTCAGCCCGGGGTTCAAAACAGTAGTAACCAAGCGAAATCACCTCGGTTTGCACAAAACAAGTGTGAAACGACACAGGGTTGAATGTAAAATCAAAAAATCAAAAAATTCTTGCTTTTGATTGACTTGTGATTGACTTGTGATTGACTTGTGATTGACTTGTGATGGACTTGTGATGGACTTGTGATGGACTTGTGATGGACTTGTGATTGACTTGTGATTGACTTGTGATTTACTTGTGATGGACTTGTGATTGACCTGTGATGGACTCGTGATGGACTTGTGATGGACTCGTGATGGACTTGTGATGGACTCGTGATGGACATGTGATGGACTCGTGATGGACTTGTGATGGACTTGTGATTGACTTGTGATGGACTTGTGATTGACCTGTGATGGACTCGTGATGGACTTGTGATGGACTCGTGATGGACTTGTGATGGACTCGTGATGGACATGTGATGGACTCGTGATGGACTTGTGATGGACTTGTGATTGACTTGTGATGGACTTGTGATTGACCTGTGATGGACTCGTGATGGACTTGTGATGGACTCGTGATGGACTTGTGATGGACTCGTGATGGACTTGTGATGGACTTGTGATTGACTTGTGATGGACATGTGATGGACTTGTGATGGACTCGTGATGGACTTGTGATGGACTTGTGATGGACTCGTGATGGACTTGTGATGGACTTGTGATTGACTTGTGATGGACTTGTGATTGACCTGTGATGGACTCGTGATGGACTTGTGATGGACTCGTGATGGACTTGTGATGGACTCGTGATGGACTTGTGATTGACTTGTGATTGACTTGTGATGGACTCGTGATGGACTCGTGATGGACTTGTGATTGACTTGTGATTGACTTGTGATTGACTTGTGATTGACTTGTGATGGACTCGTGATGGACTCGTGATGGACTTGTGATGGACTCGTGATGGACTTGTGATGGACTTGTGATTGACTTGTGATGGACATGTGATGGACTTGTGATGGACTCGTGATGGACTTGTGATGGACTCGTGATGGACTTGTGATGGACTTGTGATTGACTTGTGATGGACTTGTGATTGACCTGTGATGGACTCGTGATGGACTTGTGATGGACTCGTGATGGACTTGTGATGGACTCGTGATGGACTTGTGATTGACTTGTGATTGACTTGTGATGGACTCGTGATGGACTCGTGATGGACTTGTGATTGACTTGTGATTGACTTGTGATTGACTTGTGATTGACTTGTGATGGACTCGTGATGGACTCGTGATGGACTTGTGATGGACTTGTGATTGACTTGCAATTGACTTGCAATTGACTTGTAATTGACTTGTGATTGACTTTTGATTGACTTGCAATTGACTTGTGATTGACGTGTGATGAACTTGTGATGAACTTCTGACTGACTTGTGATAGACTTGTGATTGACTTTGATGACTTGTGATTGACTTTCATATGACTTGAAGCTTTGCATGGCGGATGAGATAAAGTAGAAAGTACTTTATATTGACTTGCGATTGACTTCTGATGAACTTGTGATTGACATGTGATTAACTTGTGATTGACTTATGATTGACTTGTGATGAACTCGTGGGAACTTGCTTAAGTGCAACTCTGGATTATGATTGGTCAGTTTGTCCCAGCGACTTTTAGGTGCCGTCTGAAGTTGTTTTACATTATAAAATGCAAAGTGTTAATAGTGAACATGGTATAGAAGTTCCCATTGTTCATATCTTTTTTTGTTGTTAACCTTTGCAGGAGGCCGTTACCTAATCACAGAAATGTTTGGTCTCACCATCGACAACGTCACTTTAGATGACGAGGGAACATATAACTGCCGTGGATCCATTCCCAACGTTGGTGTGGCCACGGTCCTCCAAATCGAAGCAGCTGTGTACAGTGAGTGACTGGATTGTTTAAAATTAGAGCAATTCTTGTTGTTGCCCCATGGATGACGAAATCATCAGTGTGGCATAGCGGGCAACAGACATGATCAGTGTGCGCTCTTAGAACACGTTCAAGAGCTCTTACTGTTAAGGCTCTGTGCAGTATCCATGAACATGTTGGCGGCTACTTGTGTTTGGGACTCAAAATGTCTTTCACCTTCTGTTTCAAAAAGATATTAAAAACAAATGATTAGGCCCTACACTCCGGTGCTTTAATGTATGATTTTATCCATTAACTAGTTTTTATCGTAAACGTTTAGTCGAGCAGTCTTCCCTCACAGAACCTCTCTGCGTTTTTATACAAGTGTGGTACATTGGAGAACCCTTAGTCCACAGGGGAAGTTGCCTTACCCCTCTTAAGAGAGTTTTCAAGAAAACTCGGTGAAATACAGACTCCTTTGTTGTATTGCGCATGCCACAGTGAAGATAATAAGGACAGCTAACATGGCTAATGGTCACGTGTGAGGGTTAGAATAATTAGAAGGTAAAAGAGACCAGACTTCATAGGAGTCCAAATTTCATATGACACCGGGATGATACTTTTAGCATATTTCTCTTGATTTGAACTTTGACCCCATCCCCTTCGTGCAGTGATACCAAAGATCAGGTACCCGCCGATCAACAAGAACGCCACGGAAGGCACCAGCGCCTTCTTCAACTGCGAGGCCATCGGGGAGCCCCAGCCCACCTACACCTGGTACGACGGCAGCTTGGTGCTAAACGACCCGGACAAGTACCTGATCGAGCAGGACGGCAAGCGGCTGACCATCCTGAACCTGGTCAAGGACGACCAGAAGCGCTACACGTGCGAGGTCAGCAACCCGGCGGGGCTGGACCGGCGGGACGGGGAGCTGACGGTGGACATCCCGCCCACGCCGGTTCGGGCCGTCACCTACGAGAAGGACCAGGGGGAGAGCGTCAAGTTCTACTGCGACATCCAGCGCGGGGACCGGGAGAACCTGAAGCTGCAGTTCAAGCGCTACGAGAAGTGGCTGCCCATGGGGGTACAGGTCAGTGCAAGCTTTGTCTCTGGCTTTTTTTCTCCGGCTTTGGCTGCCACTGCAACTGTGGCTGCAACTTGTTATGGCTGTGGCTGCGGCTGCGGCTGCGGCTGTGGCTGTGGCTGTGGCTGCGGCTGTGGCTGTGGCTGCAACTTGTTATGGCTGTGGCTGTGGCTGCGGCTGCGGCTGCGGCTACGGCTACGGCTGCGGCTGCGGCTGCGGCTGTGGCTGTGGCTGTGGCTGCAACGCATTATGGCTGTGGCTGCGGCTGCAGCTGCAGCTGTGGCTGCACCTGCACCTTAAAGAATGAAAATTGGAGAGAAGAACGGAGGTATAGAAATTGAACACAAAAGAGGGTGGCAATAACATCGGTCAGATGTCAGACCCGGCGCAAAGTGGTTAAAAGAATGAAACTTTGAGAGAAGGGAGGTACAGAAATTAAACACAAAAGAGGGTGGCATAACATCGGTCAGATGTCAGCTAGTTTACACTAGCAACTTTGTCTCCTTTTTCATAAATTGAATAAGAAAACGTGTTGGCATGATGTGCTGGCTAGGCTCAGAGAACAATGGTTCAGTTTGGTCTTACTACCCTTTGTAGGTGGACTCAAGGATAGTGATTCAGGAGGAGACGGGTACCGGCCCCGATGCCGGCCAGCCAGGCAGCATATCTCTCACGATCACAGACATCCACAGGGGCGACGAAGGGGACTACACCTGCTTTGCTCGCAACAACGGCGGCTACGCCATGTCACACAACATTCTGCATGTCAGATGTAAGTTGATAAAAAACTTTCCAAAATGGCTGTTCCATTGTAGAGTTGTATTCAACCCTTGCTCTACGTGCTCTTCAAAAACATTTTTTTTTAAATCATTGTATCGGCAACTGATCACAGAAATATATGTTCCCTATCAAAAAGGTTGTGTCTGAATCTGCAATGGAGTTTTCGGTAACAAAACTCTGAAAAGTGTGACACGACACTCGCCTTTTTTGGGTCAGGTCTTTTTTGGTGTTTTGGGGTCGTTGGTTACCCTTACCTGTCTCAGCCCAACATAGGGTGAAGCAGTGCAGGGTTGAAGTACATGTTCATCCCAAGTAAACTCATGCAATACACCGATCCTCTGAGCTCCACTCTAGGATAGTTCAACCAAATCACAGCCATGATTAACCCTATTAAACCCTAACCCACCTCACTCCTCCAAAATCCTCCTGGCGGTTTTGGAGGATTCTAGAGGATTGAGGATGAATGGTGATTGATTCAAATGAGGATTCTGGAGGATTGCGGATGAATGGTGATTGAAGCACATGAGGATTTTGGAGGATTGAGGATGAATGGTGATTGAAGCACAAGAGGATTTTGGAGGATTGAGGATGAATGCATTTTGAGGCAGGACTGTCTGATGATTTTGAAAGATTTGGCGTTGGGTTATCCTTCATTTAAACACAAGTGCAAAATTTTGGGATGAGGAGGATTTTGGAGGATTGAGGATGAATGCATTTTGAGGCAGGACTGTCTGACAATTTTGAAAAATTTAGGCGGAGTTGCAAAATTTTGGAGGATTTTGGAGGATTGAGGATGGTTGTAAGCAAAAAGGGCCTAGGGGGTTAGGGTTAAACCAACTAGGCCCTTTTGGCTGGGAACCATCGATTCTCAATCCTGAAATATCCTCCATTTGGCACCATGTAAAAATACAGCCTCAATCCTCCAAAATTGTTCGTTATTATCTTGAATTTGTTCAGGTGAGGGGTGACTCAATCCGTAAAAATACTCCAACAACCACTGTTAATGGGTCGAGGCAGTGCCGATGACATTGTTTAGGCAGTGTGGATGATAACAAGCAAAATTATTGGCCTCTGTATGCCTGAACATAAGCAATGCTTGGTACAGCCCACCAGCTCAACACAATGTATCTTCCAAAATCAACTGAAACTTTTTGCCAATCAGCCTCAATCTGCCGAAATCCTCTGAAACCACCTGGAGGATTTGGGAGGATTTGGGAGGATTAGGATAAATATCCGATGTGAGTGCACAAGTACCTGACGTGCGGACTTGCATATGGCATGTATGTTTCTGGGACACACATTGTGGCATTGAAGGAGCACACTATAAGTTATCCCGCGAGCGCGAGTGGAACACGGAATAATGTAGTGCATCTGTGTCCCACATTTCGGCCTCTAGGTATGTGGGACACAGAAGCACTACATTTTCCGTGTTCCACGAGCGCGAGCCTGATAACGAATTTATCTTTCAGCAAACTTGACGCACAGTAAAGATGGAACACGCACGCTGTACACAAACTTTTCAGCGGTTATCCTATTACACGTGGGCGTTGTACGGAGTGGCGCGCACATCTTAGAAAAGCACAATACGCGGAGTGCGGTATGGAGGGAGGCCGTGCTACATGGTAATATGTAGCAAGGCTTGTTGCCATGCAGCGACCAGTCAGGATCGAGGATTCAAGTTTACTTGAAGATAAGTGTTGTAGCCCACATTTGCAGTCATGGCAGTGGGCTGGGCTTAAGAGGCGGTTGTTTTTCTCCCCATCCACAGATGAGCCGGTGATTAACAACGAGTACAGCACCAGGAAGGTCTTCTCCTGGGTCGGTCACCAGCTAAACCTAACCTGCCACTGGTTCGGCTACCCGGTACCCACTGTCCTCTGGTTCGTCAACAACCAGCCCCTGGTCGGCACGGTGGGCGAGGTCGCCGGCAACGCTACGATTTACGACTTCAACAACGGCTCCAGTTCTCTCTTTGTGAGTTGACAAATTGAAACAGTTTAAGAATGGCTCGTGGTTGACGTGAATGCAAATGCAAATGCACGTCACAAAACATTAGCGTAAAAATGTACCCAGTTGAAATGTGTTTAATAGACTGCAAGTTTGCCACGACAATACTTAGTTACGTCACAAATTTACGTTCTAAGATTTAGGGTTTGCAAGGTGTGGTATCGATATAGCTTCGGTTTGAGGTAACACCATGTAGTTGTGTCTACTTTCGCTCAGTAGATTTACTTCCGATAACAACTGTCCCACTCGTTCAAAAAAAGGAACTTGTCCTGCAAATCTACTTTCGCTAAGTACATTGGAAGTACATTACGTTTGTTGTTGCGTTCAGTTTGTGTTCGGAATCACGCTGTGTATGAAACAGCCTATTGCCTCGTTTTGACTTGCATGTAACTACCGTACGTGCAAATTTCGCAGAGCTGTTACCACTAGGTAGAAATGATGTTTGCTTCAATATAATGTGTACCCGTATGTGACAACTAGGCAGACTTGGGCAGAGCTACGAATGGAGAAACAGCTGCGAAATGACATGGGGTGATTTTGAGTGATTTTGAGATGTTTTGAAATTAGTCATGCTACTAGTGTTTAAACATTATTCATAAATACCTTCGACAGTTTATCCATTCCTATTTGCCGGATTTAAACGGATGATAAAGACATGGCTGGCTGATCTTAAACAACTTTCCAGTATCACATGAAATTTTTAACTCCTATGAAAATCCGGTGCCTGCACCGTTTTATTGGTTGAACCTTCACAGTCCTCACGTAGGCATGCGCAATACTACCAGTGAGTTGGTATTTCATAGTCCTAGATTCAGACTACACCGGTATATTTGCGTTGTAATCAAGGAGTTGTTTACCAGAGGGCCTTACCATACTACATGTATAGCTAGAGAAGTGTTTTGTTGATCGAAATCGTTGAAAATTTATAATTTTTGACTTGTTTTGACTTTTGTACCGAAAAGTTAAGATATTTTGACCGAAAAGGTATTGATGAATGGTAATAAATATGGGCTTGGTCAGTATTAAACACTCTGTTTAAGACCAGTTGGAGTCTGGATGCTGATAATTACCCTGGCCTTTGGCTCGGGTACTTATCAGCATCAAGACTCCAACTGGTCTTAAACAGAGTGTTTAACACCTCCCAAGCACACATTTATTCCCTTAGTAAAAGTGTTGTTTTACAATTAGACCTTTTCTAAATAACCTTTTTTGCACTAAAATCAAACTTTAAAGGCCTATTTCTCATTTTTGACATGCAGACAGTCCGATTTCAAAATTTAATAATTTCACTTTGGTATATCCAAGTTTCTACTTCAAATACCCTGCAGAGTAAGGGAAAAATCAGTCCAGCGATCCGTTGGATTTTCAAGCTTTGAAATGTTGCCTTGAGCAAAATATGGAAATCATCTGTCTTTTCATTCCATGATGTCTTATTTTCTCTGGCCCCCTAATAAACAGATCGACACGTCAACCAACGACTTCCTACCGTACCAGTGTGACGGAAGGAATAAATTTGGACGCAACAGACATCATATACAGTTTGAGCGTGCATGTAAGTAACACTTACTAAACATGAGGTGATTTTCCCTTTTAAAAGCCTGGGCCCTTTTTATACCAGGCTTTCGATGTTTATCTTTGACTGAGCTAGCCAAGTGTAACATTATCTGGTTAATCCCTTAAAGCTATAGTCCATCATTTGCAGCCATCCAAAAAGTAACTGGCGTAATTACTGTTGAAAAACAAACTTGGTTGAAAGATAGTAAGGGAACTAAACTCCTTGTGAAATTATTCTTTCTGGGAAGCTGTCATTTTGAAGTAATCAACGAAAGAAGGCATTTCCAACGGTGATTCTTAAGAAGCACCGTAGGAACATTTAAATTAGTAGTTTGTTTTGTTATTCATCGCAGCGCGCACAAGTATTGGAATGACGCACACGCGCGATTGTTATAATTCGTCGGATCAGTGCGCGACGCCGCGTATAGCTGCAATTCAAAACATTTCAAAACATGATTCAGTAACTTTTGATTTGAAATTGAGATGTTAGAATGCTGCTTTTCTTGGAATGTACAGCTGAAGCTTAGCTGAAACATCATCAGGTTAGTTGCTCAGTATCCTTCATTAGATTCACACTTTTGTTGCTTCAAACGAACAAAATGCACTAATTACAAATGATGGACTATAGCTTTAAGGCAATTAGTTACAACACAGGAGGCCAGTCCACGCTCTTTGGGTAGGCATTCATTATACACTCGCATTCTGCAGTTCACGCATGCGTGAACATAAGTCGTGCATGTACCGCAGCGACCACACTTACAGTCCGACAAATTCAGGATTGCTGTTGTTTGTGCATCAATTTAAACAATAATACGAAAAAAACATGGTTTCATTACTCGACAAAAAGAAATACAACGTTGGATATTAAATTTATGAAAAATCCATGTGCGTGTAGGCCTCTGAGGAATGATTCAGGCATTGTTAGTCAAGCGGTACTAATTATTCCCTGCTGCTGGTAGGCATTCATCAGGTGCTAAACTACCCTAAGGAGATAGATCTTGAGATAAGAGAGATCAGTAAGCCTGGTTCAGTCTTGGTAAAAAACCCGAATATCAGCGGCCAGTTCGGTTGTTCTGTTTAAAAGAGGATTCACGGCATGATAATGTACTTTGTATTCTGATTTTGCTTCACTTGTCGGGTGGGGGTTTAGGTTGTGAATGTAGTACCTGAAAGTGAGCAACACAAGTTTTAGATCCTTGTTCAGGATTTGAATAGCCTTTCGCCAAGGCAGTCGTGGCTTAGAGCGGCGGAGCTGCGAATGCACTAAGCGACTGGAGCAAAGATTAAGTCAGCACTCAGCGTCGTAGCCACGACGCCTTTTCGAACTTGGTTTTGCGGTTTTTGTTGTTGAACGCTGACTCCGTCGTTTCCGATTGCTTGGAATTTTGCTACCCTTTTGGGGTAGCAAAAATCGAGATTATAAAGAAAAACATAAAGAAATTCTTGACAAGTTGGAAAAGGCTCTCGTGGCTTCGCCACTCGCATGTGTGGTCTCCCCCTCCAGTCGCTTCGCGGCTTGGCCGCTTCGCTGCTTGGTCAAATGATGGCAAGTTAAGTCACGATGGCCTTGGCAAAAGGCTAGGTTTTGAATTTCCTGTGATTTGAAGTTTGTGTGGTGTAACCTTTTACGTAAGTATATATATGTACATGTATATCCCTGGTACGATTCAGGAGGAGTTTAGTTATCACTCAAGGGGGTTAGGGGTAAAGGCACAAGTTAAAAAAACAATACTTCTTGAGAGCTATTTTTCATGTGTCTTATCCAGTCTCATTTGTTTTAGTTGTCTAAAAAAAAAGTTCAGGAAAGGGGAACATGCGAAATGAAACGGGCGGTAACTCAATGTTTACCTCAAGGTCTTGTGAGGGTTTTACTGGGTTTAACGGGGTACCTCAGGGTTCTGTAAGTTCAGTAAGGTAGGCATGCAAAATTAAACGGCCAGTAACTCGAGGTTTACCTCTAGGTTTTGTGAGGGTTTTACTGGGTTCAACGGGGTACCTCAAGGTTCTGTAAGTTCAGTAAGGTAGGCATGCAAATTAAACAGCTAGTAACTAGAGGTTTACCTCTAGGTTTTGTGAGGGTTTTACTGGGTTTAACGGGGTACCTCAAGGTTCTGTAAGTTCAGTAAGGTAGGCATGCAAAATTAAACAGCCAGTAACTAGAGGTTTACCTCTAGGTTTTGTGAGGGTTTTACTGGGTTTAATGGGGTACCTCTAGGTTCTGTAAGTTCAGTAAGGTAGGCATGCAAAATTAAACAGCCAGTAACTTGAGGTTTACCTCAAGGTTTTGTGAGGGTTTTACTGGGTTTAACGGGGTACCTCAAGGTTCTGTAAGTTCAGTAAGGTAGACATTCAAAATTAAACAGGCGGTAACTCGAGGTTTACCTCAAGGTTTTGTGAGGTTTTACTGGGTTCAACGGGGTACCTCAAAGTTCAGTGATTTCAGTAAGGGGAGCATGCAAAATTAAACAGCCAGTATCTTTAGGTTTACCTCAAGGTTTTGTGAAGTTTAACAGGGTTTTACGGGTTACCTCAAAGATCAGCCTCCAGTTAGCGCCGGTTTAATTTTGCATTCTTCCCTATGCAAATTTGGCTTTAGTCATTGTTGGTGCTGCTTGGATGTCGCAACAGCAATCATTCAAATGTTTCATATTATTGGTGTATTTAAACACAGATTTACAAAGTAAAGAACCGTATCATTGTTTCATACCTGTATACCGCATTCTTGCAGCTTATAGTTTTTCATAAAACATATCGTTCAGCAATCAACAACCTCTTTAATAACGAACCTTACACAGATCCCATGAAGAGACCCACCAACGTTCAAGCCATATCGGCCTCCGCAACCACCATCGAGGTCTCCTTCGATAACCCGGTGGAGGTCGGTGCCGATTACCCAGAATACCTCAGGATCCTGGGCTACGTGATTGGGTACAGCGAGTACCAACAGCCGACGGAGATGTACGAGATTGTTCAGAACAGTAAGTGCAACTTGCTAGTCATTTTTTGTAAGTTGGTTAACTCATTAGCACCTGTACTACGTTGTATTACATTGTATTTATTTCAATCAATAAAACCAGGGAGTAAAGTAAAGTTAAGTCTGTCACGAGCCAATGTGGCCCATCAGGCTGGCGTTTATCTCCGGTTTCGGTAGCATGAAACGACTGAGAATATTTGTGTGAGATGAGTGTCCAAACACTGATAATATTTCAGGGTACTCTACACAACCTTTGAGTATTTGGGACACTAGGGGGAGTAGGACTCTCTACTGCAACGCTCTTCCTACTTCCAGCAGCTCATTTGATTGGCTTCCGTTCTTTTGGTTCTTTGCTCCGTAGAATGTCTGCCCACAGAGTTCCAGTGTGGTCGACTGTGCATCGAGAAAGATCGTCGCTGTGACAACTTCATGGATTGCCTGGACAACAGCGACGAAGAAAACTGCAGTAAGTGCTCACGATTAGTACTGTCGCAACCAATGGATGATTGGTATTATTTTTTTAACCCTAACTCCCTAGGCCTTTTTGCTAGGATGTAGCCTCAATCCTGCAGAATCCTCCAATTGGCCTCATGGAAAAATAGCATATAGCCTCAATCCTGCAAATTCCTCTGTTATTTCTTGAATATGGTCCATGGAGGGATGACCACTGCCTGAATCCTGCAAAATCCTCCGGCTATGTCTGTCAATAGGCTGAGGCAGAGGCAGTGACATCCTGGAGCAGTGCGGAGGATGTCAAGTATAATCAAGGGCTAAATTTATGCACGGCTGAGCATAAACAACACCAGGTCTGACCCAAGACCTTAATTGACACAGTGCATACTCCGAAATCAACAACGCACTTTTGCCATGTAACCTCAATCCTGCAAATTCCTCCAATTTGCAAAAAGGATTTTGGAGGATTCAGGGCGGTTAGGGTCAATTATAAATAAAACACCTCTTACGTTCAACCCAATATCAAGATTTAGCTGTAGAGCATGTACATGTACATAAGCTGACTGGGTCTGTAAATCACGGTATGCATGAAATTCAAGTTAAGCCATCATCTGGTGTATATATGGCTCGCTCAAATGACGGCCATCTCTGTAGGAGAACTGCAACTGCGTATTTACGCAATCAAGCACGCATTGCACAGTGCTGAAAATGTTCCAAACACGCGCTCGCATATTGCTTGGAAATGTATTTGAAAAACGACACAGCTGATGCGCGTTCTGCAAGATGGAAGTGGAAGTGAATTTTGACTGTCCGTGATTGCTGTATAAATAGCAGGAGGGTTAAACATCAAACCACACTTTTTTTTGTGTCACTGATTTTTTTTGCCTTCTTTCCGCAGATGCGGATGAAGATTGCACCGGAGGTTTCAAGTGTCCCGTCCGGGATGGCAACCGGAATCCTTGCCTGCCCATCTCTTATGTCTGTGATAAGGAGCCCGACTGTGTGGATGGTGCGGACGAGTCGGAAGAATCCTGCACTGCCTACTTCAGACCCATCTGTAAGTCTTTGACACTTGTGTACCTGTTGCGCTTTTCAACGTTGACAGCAGAGTAAATATGTTATTGAGTTCATTGCAATTCACATGTGTGATTGACTTTAAATATCAAATACGAAAGAACAAGTTAGTTGCTTCGTCCTTCGGATGGGACGTTAAGCCGTAGGTCCTGTGTGTTGTGTAATGCACGTTAAAGAACCCAGTAACACTTGTCGCTAAGAGAAGGGGTTTGCCCCGGTGTTTCTGGCAGTGGCAGCAACTATACGCCGCAGCATCTTGTAAACCCTTATAAGGTGCAACATAATGGGTCTCATAATGTTCATATACTTCATTTACCTGGCTTGGTTGCATTCTCCCCCAGCGCTTTGTATCCTCTGGCAAAAAGCGCTATGTAAATACAGTTATTAATATTATTATTATTATTAGTTAAGGGTGAAATCACTGACTTAGTTACAAAAGAAAGAGTTGGGGGAGACCAGTGGGTGCGCTAGCAGTGCAGGCCACTGTCAACTGGTCGGATTCGACATCATAAAAAATGCCAAGAAAACACCGATGGAGAAAAAACATTTTTGCAAGTTAATTTACAGAATTGATCTAGCTTGTCTGTGTAAGTATTTTCTGTGTTCAAGAGTTCATTTTGAGATCGCATTTCTCGTATTTATGAGTGATACACAATGCGTGTTTCCCGAAATTTTTGACCGTGAAAACAGGTCTGTCGACCCATGGTGGGCCGCTCGCCACACACGCACGCATCACACACCTCGGAGTTTTGGCCAGCTCCCCGCGTCTAGACTAGCGTTGTGCATATGGTGCGAACGGCCTGAATTTTCCATTATTTTTTTAAATTATCGAACGTAAATATATTGACAATAATTAAAGGTAGGTTTTATTCACTTTTTGTTGCCATTTCGTGTATAGCTTTCGTAGTGCAATGGAAATAGTTCAGGCTAAAACTTCGCATATAATTGAATATCCCATTCAATCTGCATAAAAAAAATTGGCAAAAAAAAAAGATTTTCCGACCGACCGACCCTATTTTTGAAGGGCATGTAATCGGAAGCAGAACTATTTTTTTTTTTGGCCTAATATACAAAATCACCGTCTAAGATGGCTGATTATCATTCATGTTTGTACCTGTCTCTCTTTCAGTTTATGACACCAGGTTGACGGGACTAGCTCCGGATCGCCTGTACCAGTTCCGAGTGGCTGTTATCAATGAGGTGGGATGGGGCGAGTGGTCCTTCAACACCAGCGAGCGCACCCTTGGTTATGGTAAGCAAACTTATGGCGTTTTTGAAAGTGAATCTGGACTTGTTAAAAAGCGTGAAAAACAATGTTTTCAGTTTACTAACCGTTTCAATTGCTCTCGGTTTAAATGGCACTGTAAATCATGTCTTTGAAGGAGATACTACAAGTAACTCATATTTTTCGTTTGTGATGTTTTAACATTTCCATCTGCTCATTATCTAGTATTAAAAATCAAACTTAACAAATTAATCTGCATGATTTCTAAAAGAAGGCCATGGCCTTGACAACTTTCAAAATTTGCAATTTCTCTTGTAAGCTGATCTTACTATCAAGTTGTTTTGTTAAATTTATTTTTTTTAAACAAAGTTTGTCCTTACATGTTGATTATTTTATGAAATTGCGCGGTCTAAATCCGACTCGATTCATTTGAGTAAGTGAAGGTTTATATCTCTTTTGGGAAGATGTGTGGTTCTGAAAAGAACTAGTTCTTTCCAGAACCACACACCTTCCCAAAAGAGATATATTCACATGGTGATACCGGATGTCTCTTTGGGAAGGTGTGTGGTTCTGAAAAGAATTGGTTCTTTTCAGAACCACACACCTTCCCAAAAGAGATATATTCACATGGTGATACCGCATGTCTCTTTGGGAAGGTGTGTGGTTCTGAAAGGAATTGGTTCTTTTCAGAACCACACAGCTTCCCAAAAGTATTCACATGGTGATACCGGATGTCTCTTTGGGAAGGTGTGTGGTTCTGAAAAGAACCGGTTCTTTCCAGAACTACACACCTTTTCAAAAGAGATATATTCACAAGGTGATACCGGATGTCTCTTTGGGAAGGTGTGTGGTTCTGCAAAAGAATTGGTTCTTTTCAGAACCACACACCTTCCCAAAAGAGATATATTCACATGGTGATACCGGTTGTCTCTTTGGGAAGGTGTGTGGTTCTGAAAAGAACCGGTTCTTTCCAGAACCACACACCTTTCGAAAACAGATATATTCACATGGTGATACCGGATGCCTCTTTTGGAAGGTGTGTGGTCCTGAAAAGAACCGGTTCTTTCCAGAACCACACACCTTTTCAAAAGAGATATATATTCACAAGGTGATACCGGATGCCTCTTTTGGAAGGTGTGTGGTTCTGAAAAGAACCGGTTCTTTCCAGAACCACACACCTTTCAAAAAAAGAGATATATTCACATGGTGATACCGAATGTCTCTTTGGGAAGGTGTGTGGTTCTGAAAAGAACCGGTTCTTTCCAGAACCACACACCTTTCGAAAACAGATATATTCACATGGTGATACCGGATGCCTCTTTTGGAAGGTGTGTGGTTCTGAAAAGAACCACACACCTTTCCAAAGGAGATATATTCACATGGTGATACCGGATGCCTCTTTTGGAAGGTGTTAGGTTCTGAAAAGAATCTGTTCTTTTCAGAACCACACATTTTGAAAAGAGATGTATTCACATGGTGATACCGGATGTCTCTTTGAGAAGGTGTGTGGTTCTGAAAAGAATCAGTTCGTTTTAGAACCGAATATCTCTTTGGGAAGGTGTGTGGTTCTGGAAAGAACCGGTTCTTTTCAGAACCACACACCTTTCAAAAAGAGATATCCATATGGTGATACTGCAAACTTTCACCTAATTATACTACCACCATGCAAAGTTTTAAATCCTACTTCGATTCATTGGCTTTGTTCAATCCATGAATGTAAGCAAAAGTGAACAAACTCAGATTCCCCTTTATGGTTCCATTTTTTGTTCATTTGAGGAAGACTTGAAAAGAACGGCTCTAGCGTGGCTCTGGCGGGATTCGAACCCACCACCTCTATATTTCTCGTGTTTCACAGGTCCCCCAAGCGAGCCCATGATATTCAACCGTGAGCCGGACCGGGACACCATCTATGAGATAGTCTGGCTGGAGCCCTACGACAGCGGCGGCTCACCGATCATCTCGTATGAACTCACCTACTCGCCGGTACGTCAAAGATAAATTTGGCTCTAAAATTAGCGTTTTAGGGCCACAGCTACGGACGTTAACCCTTTCATGCCCACATTGTTTATTGACTAGGCTCTCCCCAGGACCAAATTGTTTGCTCAGTCATGCGGAAATCACTAGAGCTTGAACAAAATGAGCACGAGTCAAAAACTCACTTTTTTCAACCCAGATTTTCATTGCCAAGGAGTGATTAAAATCATCAATGTTGTGTGTAAAGTTTGTTCCTTGGTCCTTACTCTTTTATGTGATGTAAAAATGAAGTCCATACGTGCAAATATAAGGAAGTTATGCCTTTTTGTTCATCTGGTCCCAATTATCAAACTGCAGGCCATTTCACCACATGACCAAATGGCACTCCATACCTCCAATTGTGCGTGGATACTTCTGAAGCACTTTTCTCATTTTTTTTGTATGTTAACACTATAAATAAACCACACCAATAGAAAGATCCGAAAACACTCTTTCAGCTGGTATATAGTTGATGTATGGGCAGCCAAACATAGCAACATGCCACCTTTCTGAAAAGTAGTGAATATATCTGTGTTGAGGGTGTTTCGTGTGTGGTTTCCTGGTCGACTAAAGTCGCCCATGGGAACCAGCAGGGGGCTACTTCTTGTCGACACAAGTTGCCCATGGTACGGAAAGGGTTAACCATTAACCCTGCTATGCCCAGTGCAGTTGGCAGAGAATTGTCAGACCTTTCAAAACATTTTAAATTTGCCTGACTAAAAGGGTTTTGAAAGGTGAAATAGTGCTGGAACTTTGAAACTTTTCGAAAGGTTTTGGAAGGTGAAGCAACTCTGGGGGGCAAATTCAGTAAGTTGCCTTTCAATACCTTTCGAAAGGAATTGAAAGGTGTGGTAGTGCAGTAACAATAAATTCTGGAGGATTTTAAAAGGTCCTGCGTTTTTTTGTCCTCCAATTTGCCAGAAACCAAATTTTGAGGTGTTTTGAATGGTCAAACCACAGGAGAGTTAATGTCATGCTAATGTCATTTAGCATTTGACATACACACAGGAAACTAACATACATGCATTACAATAGAAACACAATTGAATACTGAAAAGGGTAAAGCAGTAATGTTCCAGAGTCACAGGGCTGCATTAACCCTAAAGGATCTAAACGGATCTTAACCCTAAAGGGGCCGGGGGGGGGGGGGGTCGGAATCCGCCCCCCCCTCAACATTTTTCGCGATAGCCTCTAAACAATTTTTTTCGCGACCCGAGCTGTTATGACTTTTTAGCCTCGAGCTTTGCGCATCTTTTGATACCAAAAACATAAAAATCGGACCACAGGTTGGCACGTAGCGAAAACTGAATTTTCCCATATACGTCGTGTACACCGAGCAGAATTGCCATTCATACATATGAATAATTAGTTAGCCATAATTCCAAAACCCTTTGACCTATAGTCATGAAATTTCTTGGGCATGTTGAGGAAGAGTTGCTCTATGCATGTGCTGAGTTTCAAAATTTTTCGTCAATCGATGGCCGAGATCTTAGGGGGGGGGGGGGGACGGATACATTTTTTCTTGAAAATGACAGTATACCGGTACCAGGTGCCATGATTTTACAGGATGCTTTAGACTGTCATTCACTAACAGTTCAGCAAGATATTTCAAAATAATTTGGTAGTTAATATTTTTTGATGTTTGAAAATGTTGTATTTTCCCTTTAAAAGCAGTAGTAATTTGACACAGACTGGGTCACATTTCTTAACGCTCTTCGTTCACCACCTCCAGGTTGAGACGGGTGACGCCACCGAGCTGGGTCGCGATCCCGAGACAGCCTCCGCCAGTAAGGACAGCGACACGGCGCCCGTCTACCGCCACACCCTGACCAACCTGAAGCCCGGAACCTTCTACTTCCTGGAGCTGCGGGCTCAGAGTACCTGGGGGAAAAGCGAGCCGGGCACCCTCAACTTCCGCATGCCAGGCGGAGCGCCTGTTCTGCCTCCGTCCGAAGAGCCCTTGGGTAAATTTAGGTTTTTGTTTCAAGGACATTCTACTGTTTGTTCAGTCAACTTTTGAAATTATTTGCGGTCGGTTAATGATTCAGGCAGATAGTCTTATGTGTTAGAATTAGTCTGGGCCCTTGACTGAAGTTGGATTAACCTGTCATACAGCTGGTGCCAACAAGCAGGGTTAAGCCGCTGTGGTTGAAGGTTGCTATCAATAATAGAGCCTGAAGTTGACCCCTGGTTGCGCACTTCCGGACCCCTCGAATTGGAAAATTAGGTGTAAAAGTCTTTAAAAAAATTGTTTTGGTACATTGATTTCTTGAGAAAATCAGCCTCAGAAAAGGCCTTTGTAAAATTGTTACCAGCATCTCAATTTGCTGAAACGGCATAATCGCATGACACAAAAGAGAAAATTGGCTCACATGTGCACTAGTGGAACACAGAGCATTCGTACAGATGATGAACATTTATGAAACAATTTTGTGGCGGTCATTGGGTAAAAACTGAAACTGAAATGGCAGTCTAAAATGTATTTTGGGACACACAATTTCTTTTTTAATAAACTTGAAGGACTAATTCTCATTTACAAGCAAATCTAAAATGACCGTTGATAAGAACGGTATTCAAGCAAGCCCGATTCAATCTAGAGTCAATCGGATGTAGGTAGGTAAATCTTTACGTCGTTATTATTTTCGATCTCTCACAAATACGTGTTGTCAAAACAAACGTGATCTAACAAGGAGACCTAGGTACGAAAATCCGGATGTGAATAATTTCTCATCAGTTCTTTTCTTGTGGAATGCCAAGATAAAATTCCAACATAAATCTTTCTTGGGGGTGGTTACGGTTAGAAATCATCCTGTCAAGAATTATAGCGAGAGGGCAATACCGTGTAAAATGCCCATAGAAGGGTCGCGGAGGGGGCCGGAAGCATAAAGACAAAATGGCGTACTTTCAGGCTCTATTAAGATAAATCAGATCCAGTCTTGAGAACATCAGCAGCACCACCCAGAAAATTTGGAGCATACTTCACGTGCGTGCATTAGCTTGAATACAGTACCGGTGAGGTACAGGTATGCTTGGAATTTCCACTTGGATCAAGTTGCCAAAGTTCCAAAGACTGATTCATCTAGTGAAATACGACCTCTACAAGCCGCAAACATTTGGTGCTTGGAATTTCCACTTGGATCAAGTTGCCAAAGTTCCAAAGACTGATTCATCTAGTGTAATACAACCTCTACAAGCCGCAAACATTTGGCCGCGCTTGGGGAATGAAACTGTAAACCAGTCTGGGAGCAAGACTACATTGTGTGTTAGAGGTGCAAATGCAACCGCCAAAAAAGATCCTTTTTTTTTCAGGGGGTTGCAGATGACCAAAATACCGGCAAAAAAGTAGTTTTGTCATCAAAGCAAAATTTCAGATTTAAACATTTGTGAGGCGAAATAAAGAAATTTATTGGAGAGCAGGGGACAGCAGCTTTATAAATTTGTTCTGACGCTCTAACAGGTCCTGGGCTGCGCATTGGAGAGCTGCCCATCTCTGCCTTCATCGGGATCATCGTGGGTGGGTTTCTGGTCATCCTGATCCTGCTGGACTGCCTGTGCTACTGCACCAACAGCTGTGGCCTGACCATGTGCATCTGCGTGCACCTCTGCGGCAAGCAAGCGCCCGAAGACAAGGAAGAAGCGGAAGCTGTTGAGTACAGGTCAGCAGAAAGTTTTTTTTTTTCCGATACTAGATTTTAAGCTTTGCATAGTGAGGTCTAGTCTATCGGGAACAGATTTGCTGATTAATTAGGCAAGACCCCACCTCTTGACTTCCTAGATTTTGACCAATCAGCAGGCGCTTTCTATAGGTCTATCGGGTCTTCGGTTATTCACCCGTTGCACGTCATAGACATGGATAAAAAAAAAAAATTGTCACAGCGCGCGGCACTTGGTATCATGTTACGTGAATGCGCTCCCGGCTGTTGTATTACAAAATGCTGCATTCGAATTGACCAATCACAGTGTTAGTCCTGATTTTGGGATGAAATGACATCACGATTTAGTAAAGTCGACTCCAAATTGGCTGGCGCGAGGCTCGCATAAATCTGCATGCTTTGACATATCAGACGTTAGACAGGAGATGGCTCCGTGGATAACGGGTGCTACTCAGACTAAGTCAGGTCATCAATAAATGGAATTTCCATGACGTCCTAAATGCTGTGTCTTAAAGTCTCCTAGTGGCAAGTCAATATTTGGAGTAACATGTCAAGCATTTTCAAGGTAGAGTATATCATTTGTCGTTTGTGAATTTTTTTTTGTTTGACAAAACAAAAGTGCTCCAAATCTGAAGAAGGGTGCTGAACAACTAACCTGATGAAGTGTTATCTCAGTGAATGCTGTATATTCCGAAAACACAATATTCTAGGGTTGGGATTTCAATTCAAAAGTTGAAGAGTCATGTTTTGTATTGAGCCCAAAACAGCGTCGGGGACACGTTCTGCATCGTGTCAACACTTGCGCGCACCCATTCACGGCTTCACCGAATTAAAAATGAACTAAAAGACGCATCTTTGGAAATGACCTTCTTTTATTGTTTTCTTCAAAATGAGAGCATGCCAGAAAGAATAATTTCACAGGGAGTTAAGTGTCATTACTATATTTAAACCAAGTATGCTTTTCAACAATAATTTTTATAAGATGGAATTTTGCGTCGGGGTGATATAAATCAAATTAGGTTTTGCCCTTCACCGACGTTTCAAACACTGTATACTCAGTGTGATCGGCCACCCGATCCCGTTAGCTCGGTGGTCGAGTGTAAGACATCTGCACTAGAAAGCAGGAGGTCGTGGGTTCGAGTCCCACCCGAGTGATTTTTTCCAACTTTCACTCGGGAGGTAACACACTGAGTATACAGTGTTTAAAACGTCGGTGAAGGGCAAAACCTAATTTGAACAATAATTTTGTCAGTTAATTTTTGGATTGTTGCAAATGATATACTCTGCCTTTAAGATGTGCAGGTCAGTTTCAGGTGAAGGGATATGAAGTGTTGAAGTAACAGTGCCACACAGAGAGTCACTGCACAAAAACCAGCACTATGGAGAGCAGTGAAGCGCGACCGAATCTGCCTGCTTGCCCCGAGATGCACCAAACAAAAGGATTGTGCAGGGATTTGAAGTGTTTTCCGTACTCCACAGAAGATAACCTCAAAGGAATTTGAAGTGTGGGCACTAACTCATAGGCAAAAGTGGTTTTGTAAGACTTGAATGGCTGTGTTGAGTACAAAACAAACAGGCTTACAACACAATTTATTTATTTTTGTTCCCTTATTGTTGACCATAAAATAATGTGACCCGCTCTTGAAAAATGAGTCTGGCGTCGCATAATCTGCATTCAAGCTTTTGCCATTTGAAATGGAAACACTGAAAATTTGCTCAACATTTGGATTTTTGTTTTTGTTATATTGCGGTTGTTTGGCAGTTTTAGTTTAATTGTCTTGCAATTTTTTTTTAATATTGTATGCAAATGACTGACAAAATCAGGATTTTTGGTGCTTTTCTTGGTTAGTTACAGTGTAACCCTTTTTCTCTGTTAAGATGTTTCTAGCTTTGTAAAAAAAAAATGGACATGATGGACAGAATGAAACATGCACAATGAAACCAAATATCCTATAGTGGTCCATGAAATACCAAATGAAAGCTTATTTCATTCCCATTTCATTATTAGAGTAAACTCAAAACGTGAATTTTGCCACAGCAGACTCATTTTTCCAGAACGGGTCATAAATGTGCTATTATGCTAAGCCTTTCAGAGGGTGAAAGTACAGTGGAACGCCGCTATACCGAACACCGCTATACCGAACATTCGGCTATATCGAACATCATCCGTGGCTCCCGGTTTTAATGTTCAAAAGGTACCGAACATTGTTGTTGAAAAAAAGTCAACAGATTAACAAAAAATCTACCGGATGTAATAACCCTTACTCTCTGAGGGTAGTTTACTGCATGTCAGTTGGTTATGCCAATGCCCTCCAGCTGCAGTTTATTGGAGGATACTTTGATGTAGCAGTGAAGGCTCCAATTGGCAGGAGTTGGAGGCCCTGGAGGGTGCCTGATACTGACCAGCTGGGGGCACTTGATTGTTATCAGAGGACTCTCATTGTTCTCTGTGGCATGTATTGGAGTACCTGTCCAGTTACCCTTGAAATGACATGGCAGATATTGGAGGGCCATGCAAAAAACATAGGAGATTTTCTTGAGGCACATATTGGCATGCGTTGGAGGGTCTAGTAGGGTAAGGGTTAAATGCTATTTGGGTCACTTTTGATTCCTGAACATCAAACCACCTATTGTTACATCATGTTTGAATGTCGAAGAGCGATAAATGGCTGTTATTTCCCCAAGGAATAAAAGAGAAAACCAGCCGTTGCTAAAGTTTCGTGACGACTCCTCGTGTAGCCGCAGGATGTGAGAAATGCCAGTTCACTATTGGTCAAAAGGGGGTACTTGCGATTCGAAATCGCTATACCGAACGATCGTTATTACGAACGCTTTCTGTGGATCCTGCGATGTTCGTTATAGCGGCGTTCCGCTGTACCTTCAGATATCTGTCTTCCATCTCGGTGTACAATATGTGTCAAAATAAAAATAATAAAAATAGTATAAAGTGCATTCTAGGTAAGTGATAAAATTTGACCCAGATTGTTGCAGCCCAGATTTATTTGTTGACGTTGAGAATGTCGGACCAATTTTTTGTTTCTAGTTCACCTTGTGGAAGGCCATCAAGTTATGGATTGCCATTTTGTGTGTTACATGAAGCCTTTAAATTGTTCCAACTCACCATTCAAATTTGTGTATTATTGGAACGTTGTACCTCCGTTCATGCTAATGATTTGGTTTCTGTGACGTTTAGCATGGCGGCGTCCACTGCCGGCAACCGGATGGCGATGCAGCGATTGGCCGAATTTGAGACAGAGAGCAACGCCGTATCTGATGGGTGTGTTGGAGTAACGCTATTCACCTTTCAATTTTACCAAACAAAAAATCATACTTTTAGGCCAAAGAAAAAAAGTCTCCGGTTTCTGGTATGCGCGCGCGCCGCCGTAGCCATGCGCGTCGGCAAGATGAAAAAAAAAAATTTCAATGAAAGATGATGTCTCAAAACCGCCAAACTCACTGGTTTGACTGGAATCCTGCTGCTGCACAATTTAAACGTGTTTTTAGTTTGGGTTATGGTCGAGAATAAGCTTTATGTGGCCTCTCTGGACTCCCATATGTTTGCACTAAGTTTAGTCAGGCACCATTTGCAGTCATCAGCCGACATTTGAAGCAAAAAAAATCAGGTAAAAAAAAAAAAAAAAAGCCGCGTCGCCGCACCACTTTTTTGGCAAGCTCCATACCAGAAACCGGAGACTTTTTTTTTTTGCCTTATTGAAAAGTTTCACCTTTTTGATGACAGATATATACAAAAAGCTACTTGTAATATCAATATTTTTTAAGAAATCAATAACGTGTTTCACGTCAACGTTTTTATTTTCTGCCATTATATTGATTATTTCTCGTTACCGTGTCACTGTTTACAGAGTGTAGTATTTGCATATTCTGTCGTGAGTTTGTTCTTTGGTTGGAAAAAAAGGTTGATTTCATCCATTTCTGCATGCTTAATTATGGAACCAGTCATTTCATTATGAACTAACCCCCCGATTTGGCTGCAGTCATAAGAAAGAATACTATTATATCATGAAGCTTTAAAGTATGGAATGTACAGAATGCTAATTTTACCTACTCGGCAAAGCCAAATGAGACAGTTGAACAAAAAATAAAAATTACAGATGTTGGTCGGGATCGACAGGTATTGGTTTTTATAGTAATCACGTTTAATCATGGAGCTACACATTGAAAAGCTCCATGGTTTAACTTAGTAGGGGAAAATCAAACTCGAAAAGACTTCATACAAGTACCGCCCATTTCTTGAGTTTCTTGTTGAGAGTTGAAGAATGAAAACAAACTGTTGAGTGCTTCCAAAACAAACACAGGGAACAAGGTTTAAAAATAAAGTAAAGATTTCCAAAAGAAATAAATAAATCAATTCACCGCTTCTCCATCAGTGTGAATCAAATATGCAATTGTAAAGCAGCATTTGCCATATCAACAAAACAGAAAATGACAGAAAAGAAGCGTAAAATCCCAAACAATAATTTCAGAAGAATCCAATTGGGAAGCGAAAGATCACAAACCTCACGGTTTCTCACATACATCACCTATTGCCTTAACATTTCATTGCTTCCTACATCTCGATATACGTGTGTCTTAATGTTGCCTTTGCTTGGTGAGTAAAAACATGCTTTAAGAATGATACAGGTTAGAGTGCTGAGCTCTTTGATTGCAGAGATACACGTAGTACTTCAATGCTTGATATCACACACATGATTCTCATGAACACTAACACCTCTAGTACTAACATATATTTCACCTTGAGAGTTTAGAACATACATTACTAACTCCGCTGGAAAAAAAACAGCCCAAAAAAACCAAAACTAATGTTGTATTAGCATCAATGCCTCTATTAATATCCAATGTACATGTAATATTTTTTGTCTAATATTATGTTTAAGTTAGATAAAAAATAACTTGCTGGTCCCATGTGGTCGCCAAGTATGCCAGAAATGATCCTGCATGTTCTGTGCATGACAAGACAAAGCAGTCAAACAATATCGCCCTCCATCTGTGATCCCTGAATTCTCTTATTCACTCCAGGCTTGTCTAGGGAATATATACCACAGGGATCACCTTGGTTGGGAGGCTAGTCAATATATATAATTATACAGTCGTCTCTCATTAACCCTCCTATGCACGACAAGACAAAGCAGTCAAATAATATCACCCTCCATCTGTGATCCCTGAATCATCCTATTCACCTCAGGCTTGTCTAGGGAATATATACCACAGGGATCACCTTGGGAGATTAGTCAATATAATTACCGGTATACAGTCCCCTAACAGTCGACTCTCATTAATCCTCCTATGCACGACAAGACAAAGCAGTCAAACAATATCACCCTCCATCTGTGATCCCTGAATTCTCCTATTCACTCCCGGCTTGTCTAGGGAATATATACCACAGGGATCACCTTGGTTGGGAGGCTAGTCAATATAATTATACAGTCGTCTCTCATTAACCCTCCTATGCACGACAAGACAAAGCAGTCAAATAATATCACCCTCCATCTGTGATCCCTGAACTCTTCTATACTCCCAGGCATGTCTAGGGAATATATACCACAGGGATCACCTTGGGAGTCTAGTCAATATAATTACTGGGAGACAGTCTCTTAACAGTCGACTCTCATTAACCTCCTATGCACGACAAGACAAAGCAGTCAAATAATATAACTCCATCTGTGATCCCTGAACTCTTCTATTCTCTCGGGCTTGTCTAGGGAATATATACCACAGGGATCACCTTGTGATCTGAGGCTAGTCAATATAATTATAAAGTCGACTCTCATTAACCCTCCTATGCAGACGTACATTCTGTGCCAAGTAATCCTTTCAGTCAAACTCAAGCAAGTGACTGTTTTCAACAGTTAAGAATTCCCAGCCTACATAAAGCAGGATTGACTGCCTGGGACTGTTTAAGTAACTTGATACAGCTATGCTTTGACTCCGGGTGAGTGATAAAGCAGCTGTGACCACAACTTGCCTGCTTTGTCTGTTGACCCATTTTGACTAGTGATCTGACTTGCTTGAAATATGATCTGACTGCCAGTGACTAGCTTTTGTTAAAAGTTAAGCAGGGGAAGTGGAAGTGAATTTTGACTGTCTGTGACTGTTTAAATATCAGGAGGGTTAACACAAACTCAGCCGGACCTAGCCACATTGTTTGTTGTATCAGAATTTTGTATTAAGTGGAGTGCCCGTCCCATTCACGGTGCACATATAATGCACAGTCCGGACCAAGGCTTTATGTTTGCTATAACCAGAATTTGTATTAACAGAGTTTCTGTTAATGAGAGTCGACTGT
This sequence comes from Patiria miniata, assembly GCF_015706575.1. Taxonomy (NCBI): domain Eukaryota; kingdom Metazoa; phylum Echinodermata; class Asteroidea; order Valvatida; family Asterinidae; genus Patiria; species Patiria miniata. The sequence goes on from NW_024037068.1 coordinate 12,910,451, forward strand.
TATTAGTCTTGATAAGCTACCGGTACGATAATAAAAATGCATGTTAGACAGTCACACTGAATATTGGACTAATTGGAATATGCAGATAGTTACACTCTGCATCAGTGGCCACTCCAAGATAAAAACTATAATCATCTGCAAATTTGACAAGAACGAGAATTCAAAATGCACTGATATACTGGTACATGGATGTAGTTTTTTCTTGAAACTCCTTTTGCCGACAGTGAAATGTGTTTATATCAAAATGGCATAGAAATTATATAAATCAGCTTATTAAACAACATTGTGCATTGCTTTAATGCCATTTTAATTCGGGGAAATTAATTCCCAGTCTACCAAGACTTAACTTGATATCTGGGATATAAATTCAACCTACATGTACCTCTTTTTTTTTTTTTTTTTTTGCTTTGGATTTATCTTCCCATCTGGGTATATTTCTACCAACATGTACCTCATTTTGTTTCCTCTTTTTTTTTAGCCTTGAATTTATCTCCCCATCTGGGTATATTTCTTGTACATGTATAGAATAGAGTTGTCAACTCCCTTTCCGGGTATGTTAAAAACATTTTCAACTGGTCCCCCTCTCTGGTTCCCTCCTTCGCAGAGCCAGCCAGTACCAGAGCCTGCACGCTAGTCGTATGGCCGACGATCGCTGGAAATTGCCTACACACGCAACATACGAAGCAGACAGATTATTACAGGGGTTGGTAGTACATGTATTGACTCAAACTCATAATCCAAGTTGAAAGATTAATCAGCTTATCCGCAGACAAGGCAGGATGGTTATCAGCAGCTGACAGTTTATAAAACTCATAATCCAAGTTGAAACTTCATCAGCTTAACTGCAGAAATGTGTGGCTTGGTTGTCAGCAGCTGACAGATTATCAAATGTGTCATCCAAGTTGAAAGGTTAATCAGCTTAACTGCAGAAATGGTGGTATTGTTGTCAGCAGCTGACAGATTAACCAATGAGTTTAGTAGTGACTGAAACTTATACTCCAATTTGATAGATTGATAAATGTAGTATTGGTTATCAGCACCTGGCAGATTATAGCAAGGGTTGGTACCAGTTGGTAGAGTTAACTTAAACTTGCAATCCAGGTCGAAGGGTTAATTGGCTTAACTGTAGCATTGACAAAAAGTTTGCAGCGGTTGACAGATTATTTGGAATTTTTGAAATTGACTTTAATCCAAGTTAAGATGTTAATCTGTTAATTGCAAAGGTTGATAAAATATAACCCATAAACCTCTTTAACGGGATCCAGGTTGAAATGTTTAAGTTCAGGTGGGTGGGTTACGGTACAGTGGGAGCTTAGTCATGTTAGTTGTACTTACAAGATTAACATCATGCAGTTGGTTTGAGTGGTGTTCATGACCATATCAAAGGAGTGGGATTTAAAGGGCTATTAACATGTAATTGAACAATAATCATATTCTGCTCAATAAGTGGAGCTTGGTTTGCTTTCTATGTTAAGAAACCATTTATATAGAAATGTCATAGGAAAGTTTAATATCCAAGTTGGATATGTGCACCACAGGAATTCAAGCCAGTGTTTTCCCTTTGATCCTCCATTTCATTACTCATGATCATGTCAATCCATCATATTCTGGATGCATCTCTGTCAGACATCATACATTTTAGGCATCTCCCTTTTCACATGAATCCATTCATAAAAAGGGAGAAAAGACAAAAACCAACACCTACTTCAAAATCCAAGCCACCAACATCCCCTATCACATGTAAAGTAACAATTCAAATCATTTTCTTTGGCATTTGGCCCAAATCATCCCATTTACATACATTTATTCTCTTCACACCAATGCTCTTTTCAAATTACACCACAATTTCTTGTTAAGTGTTTCTTTATTTACAAGACAATATTAATGCAGCGAGTCTCAATTACTGTCTTTCCGTCACCTTTCTTTTTTAATTTTCCTCTACTTCTGCACTTCTGAAAATCAAACAAAGAGGGTATGGGACCTTTGCTGCTGCTTTTTTGTTCGTTTATTGTCGCTGATGTTAATCTAAAATGAAATTGCAGCTTAATTCTGTACATATATACATGTACCTGCAATCTAGTTTCAATGACGGGACAATTAACTCACTATGCTTACAGAATGTAGAATTCATTTTGTTTGAATTTAATAATTTACAAAGATCCGTTTTGGAAGCACTCGGATTACTCAGTTCTCACAAGTGGTACTTTGTGTTGTTAACCCAGTTCAAGAAGTGGTAGGACTTTCTCAAACTACATTTTTGGCCATAACCTTGTGCCAGCTCAGAACATGTATTATGGGAAATTCAACCATTGTCAACAGTGTACTAACCACAGCAGAATGTTTCTATTTCAGGTTTGAAGTACTTTATACTTGGTTGTTGGCAGTTGAAGTAATTGCAGCAAGGGTGCTAGACTACATCGGCTAGCTTCTTGTATCATTTATGTCAAAACTGTCTTGTTGCAGGAGTTAACGTTGATTAGTTGACAAAGAAGAAACGTTGCATTGTCTTGGGCCCAACTATGGCCAAGTTCGCGCAAGGACTATAGTTGACCAAAGGTTACCCATAGTTCGACTAACGCTTGCCCGAACTCTGTCTAGTCGACGGTGGTTGACTACGCTAGTCGGCTATTTGGAACCAACATGGGACTGGTTGCATCGCTGGTAACCAATAGCAGCGCGCATTCATAACGCTAGCAGAGAGCCAGGATCCAGAAGTTTTGCGATGACATTTTGACCAGCGTTTGACTAGAGACGTACGCACGTTGCTATAAGTGCGCAGGCGTAAGGTACGTCACAAATCAACCACTAGTCGACTAATAGTCCTTGCCCGAACTTGGCCATTACTGACCTGAGGCAGAGATTAGGGCATTAAGTTGTGGATACATATGTACATGCACCATAGTGCTTGCAACGGTTGCTGCTCACACAAAATGCACTCAAATTGACTGGAGCAAGACATTGGATTTTACTGCACTTATAATTCAGTCCACACAAAAATACCTAAGCATTAAACTCTTACTACTCCCATTCAGGCATTAATTTTGTCAGGAACCTTTCTAAAGCTTCTAAATCCAACAAGCATGCAGAAATCGGGTGAAACTGCCTTTGTATTCTTTATATACATACATGTAAATGTATACTTTGAATTTTAAGGGATCTGTACCCCCCATACAGTAATAGTGGTTGGGCCCTCCAAGTACCTTCCTCAGTCCCGTAAAAGCCTTTAAACGGCCTCGTGAATTTTGAAGGGTCTTGGAGGTTTTGCCTTAAGTAGCCCTCATTTCATCAGGCCCTGTTTTGTTCCCCATCTAGCATCAATTACCCACTGACAGACCTGACGTCAGTGGCCCAACACCCCATCTACGGTGAGCTCGGCCCGCCCTCCATCCCCTCGGTCTACAGCGGGATGGGCTCCGTGGCCAAACCCCCCTTCAACCGGGGTTACATGTACCCCTCCAGCGAGCCCACCTACGCCAACTCGGACCTGTTTGACAACACAGACCCCAGCTACCGCCAAGAAAAGATGGCCCTGGAAAGAGACCTAAAGAATATTTTCTCGTAACAATTTTTATAGGTTTGTGGCTGTGCATCAGTGTTGCTTTGGGGTTGTGTTTTTTCTTATTTTACTGGTGTAGGTTTGTCTAAATCATGGATAAAATCCAAATTGGAATGTTTGAGTTATGCGCTTCACTCGCCAAACTCCATACTCCCTAACACCCATCAGGTTTTATTCAGGTACATGGACCATGCTAAATACAACAGTATCCAACACAGTAAAAATGAGAACCCTGCTTAATGCAACAAATCAAACTGCAACAGTGGCCTCTGTTGGCGTTGCATTGTGCAGTGAGCTCGGTGTTCATGTATACAAACCAGCCTTTTGGCACAAAGCAGTAACCCTGCTAAATGCAACAAATTGCAACAGTGGATTCCGTTGTAGTAGCCTCAACACTATGAGCAGTTTATACCCTGATAATCGCAACAAGATGCAACAAAGTATGGGACTTGAGTTGACTGCCACATGCAACATTGTGCAACATTAATGCAACATTGTGCAACAACTTTTTACCAATGTTGCTTTACTCTTGCATTTAGCAGGGTAAACAAAAGAACCGGTTCGCTTAATATGCCAGACATGGTGCCTTTTTTGAAGCGTGTTTATGTAGAACGCTGAAAGTGCCTAATAAACAAACCAACCGCCAACACAACAAATCTGTTGCCATTGCTTCCTCCATGTTGAGATGCCATGGCTGTGACAACAGAGGGCGGTGTCAAACCATGACAAGTGCAAAGGATCCTCTTCCTTTGTATTTCACTTTGATTTCAGTCCAGATTTCAGTCCACCGAATTTCATTCCAATTACTGTTTTATGCCATGATTTAGACAAAACTGAATGGTCAACCCTATTGTTCCTGTGACTTCCTCTCTTCAGATCTGCACGTTGTTCTATCTGCACTTTTGAACTGAGACTTGGTGTAATATACTGTATAGATCTTGCCCCTACTTTGTTTTCACGAAGTGCCTGTGTATTGTTGTGTTGCTCATGCGTACTCGCTTGCACTTTAACGATAACTGTGTGCAGGACTTCCTAAACTGTTACATTTTCCCTCAGCCTGGTTGTGGTGTGCATTAACCCTTATTTCTTTACTTATCTCTTTACTTTGCAGAATATCACACTTAAATCAGACCACAGTGTGAGATTCAAACTGTTAACCAGTACTTTGTTTCATTTTCTTTCCGTTTGAGCTATAGCAGTGCTTAGTATTTTCTAAACGGCTGGTGTATTTTTCAAATGATTGTAGCCAAAATTAAAGAGCCTGTAGAACTTCGTGACAAACAAAATTACTTTGCATTCGTCTGATGAATAAGTGGAGCAGCCTTTAGTTTTTTTATTTTATATGTTTTACTCCCATCCCTCACTTCCATAAGTGGTTTTCTAATTAGCAATTTCTTTTTTTTGTTTTTTTTTGTTAGTGGAAATAGCTCCAATTTTGTCCTTGAGAGTCAATTATTATTATTATTTTTTTGCGGGCAGGGGAGAAGTGTAAAACCAAAGAGTTTGAAGCAGTGTTAGTTTTCTGTCCCGCTTTAAAAAAAAATTGTCAAAACCCGTCACTTTTGGCCTGTCAAACAAAATGACCAGTGAAGGGTTTGGAAAACAGTCTTTCCAAAACTGAAATTGTGCCTTAACTCCCTTTAGCATTACTGCCCATGTCTTCCTGAATAATCAAAAGTGCAGAACCAAAAAAGGCAAGTTCTTCAGGCTTTGGGCATCAAGGCACAAGATGAAAGCAAAAGAGGCTGGGCCCAACCTCCATCAGTCTTGAAATCTTTCCAAACCTTGGGTATTTAGAGGTATCACAGAGGGTGAGGGTAACCAAGAATAAAAGGCAAAAGAATACCTAAGCTTAAACAAAAAAGTATTGAAGGTGTTTGGTGTGTGGAATGGTCTTTTCTGGGCAACCTTAACTAGCCTACTGCTCCACGTTTCTCTATCTTGACAACTAGCCTCTTCTGCAGCACCTGGTGGTTTGGTTTATATTACTCTTAGCTTTCCTGAATTCTGTTAACAGTTTTCATTGTGTTTAATTAACCCTTTTCCCTCTGTCTGTTGTGGTTGTGAAGTGGTGACACTGAGGGACAGCGAGTTCCAGCCACGTGGTACCCGCCTCCCTATACTTTGTACGTTGCCTTGATTTTGTTTTCTCTCACTTCATTTTGCCGTTTCATCAGTGTGTCGACACCATCAGATATTGTACCAAGTAATGGGAAAATCATGCATCCGCATGTAAACATACTGTACAGTGTCCCCAACGTGCATGTTCATGTAGAGTGCTACATGTAGTTGTATTGTCCATTTGTGATCACAAAGACTGCACAATGTCACCATACCATTCATCAATTTACGAACATTCGCCATATCGGTACAGTCCTAAAAAAAACATTCAATGCAGATTGTGAGAATTCTTGCAATTCATTTTTAAAAAAAGACAATTTATTCGTAAGAAAAGAGAATTCATTAAATCAAATATGTGACCGGCTCTACAAAGAAGGGTATTAAGTCGCGCTGAGCATTATTGTGTAATGGCCCGCTCATCATTGAGGGTGAAAATTTCGTCAAAATGTGATTTTCATTTTTTGTCATGAATGACGTCTTTAAAACATACAGTTTCAGATTTCATTCACAGAAATGTTGATTTTGATGAACAACGTGGTAAAAACAATCATTTTGTGTGCATCATTCTGTTGTTCTACAACAAAGCCAGCTATTTCAAAGCCTGTTTTCTCAGTTGTGTAATTTTAACTCCAAGGTAGTAATATGCAAATACATCATATCTCCAGAACAGGAGGGGCAAGGGAGTTCAGTTATTTATCAAATGAAAGCTAACATTGGGGGCTTTCCAACCATGTATATAACTCAATTTAAATGTTTTGCTACAAAATACCCTTTTTTGTGGAGCCGGTCACATATTGCATATACATGTATGTATATTTGCATATCAAATTTTCACAAAGAGACAAGTTTTCTGTGTTCACATATTCATTTTATTTTAATGAAATCAGCAAAGATATCCACTCCCAGTTTGTAACCTTCATGGCATCTGCATCCCCCTTACATCCAAATTGTTCCATTCCTTCCTCATTACCTACCCTGAGTTCAGAGACAGATATTTAAAGTTTTCCCCTCATAAATGTGACATGAATGCATCTTTAGAGAGGTGTGGTGCTGTGAAGACTGGCACATTCAATCTTCACATTTCCTGTGTGTGTTTCTTTTGAAGTTCCTCTTTTTTCAACTATCCACTTTTCAATTGTCAGCTACCTTCAAATTCCACATTTTCCCTGCTTTTTTGTGTACATGTATGTTTTCTATCTTTCATTTAAAAAAACTGCTGAAAAAAAAACACTGGCTTTATATCCGTACTTGTTTAGAACTTAGATTAGATTTACAAAGAACAAAAAGATGACATTTAATTAGTAGGTAGAACTTTAGTTAGTTTTTAGGCTTAACTAGGATATGGCTCATTCTATCAGTTTGGGGGTCCTCTTTTGTACCTGTGAGTGTTAAATCTGACATGTACGATTTTGTAAATTCTGGAGGCTCCTTAATGCCTTCTATCGTCGCCCAAGAATGATTATGTAAAGCTGGCTTCTTACCCAGAACTAATTTGTAATGATTCTTGAGCAGCAGATTTGAAAGTTCAGAGGTACCATAACAGAGACTGGAACATTTTCACACTTTGGACGCCAAGTTTATAGAATGGCCCATTTTTTTTTTAAGTAGTGTTTAATTCAAACTCCGAAGCATTTTAGGTTGGGATCCTTCTTGATGACTAACAGAATCCAATCAGATTGAACACTGTGGACTAATTTTGCGACAGCCATTTCCTGAGGTGGCATCAGGCTCGCGCGAGTCGCGCTCAAGTAAAACGCACGCACTCTGGGCTCCCTCGACCAATAGGGTTACCAAAATGCGCGCCCGCCTTGTCTTTAAAGAGGTTGTGGAATGCTCAAAAACATTTCCGTCATTGTTTGGGTATATGTAGCCTAAGGTGTGATGAAATAAAAACGACTATTGTTTCTGTCATGAAATGATTACAAAGGGTACTTTTGAGAGCTATTTTTCAGGTCCTGTTTCGACCCGAGCGTGCAATTTGTGTAAAAGTCGTTGTTGCGGGCAGCAAACAAAACACAGTAAATCGTGACGTAATAAACAGGACTCGTTTATGCTTCTCTGCATCGGGAGTCCTGTTTATTACGTCACGATTTGCTGTGTTTTGTTTGCTGCCCGCAACGACGACTTTTACACAAATTGCACGTTCGGGTCGAAACAGGCATGACAGGACTTGAAAAACAGCTCTCAAAAGTACCTTTTGTACTCATTTTATGACAGAAAGAAACAATAGTCGTTTATATTTCATCACACCTTAGGCTACATATACCCGAAAAATGACGGAAATGTCTTCGAGCATTCCACAACCTCTTTAAGAATGCGTGCGGCATGCGCGCGCGGACAGGGTGCCGCCTCAAACATTGCTTCTAGTTTTGTTCCCTGGATTATTCTATACATGTAGTAATGGCTCTTTTGTCAAGCATTGTCAGATTGTCAAGTGATACCAGCTGAAGTATGATGGACTTGGGCCTGGGGGCCTAAAGCAAAGCATGCATTGGAAGCAGTGTGGTTGATGGATTTTGGCGGACTTGGTCCATTACTTAGTAAAAGACAGTAGGGAGTTAGGGTTAAGTATGGATTGGGAAGTAGGGGATCTGTACAGGCTACTTGAAAATAAAAATTAAATATACATGTAGGTAGACATTTTAATACCAGAGTATTGCCTAGCTGGAAAAAAATAATAGCCTCACATTGCATTTACTTCTCGATGAATCCAGAAAAAAAACGTAGGGTGCTTAGGCAGTTTAGGATCATATTAGGGAATAACAGGCAGACCGTATAAGGAGTAACAGGCAGGGCGGGTTGGGACGGTACAGGGACTAATCAGTTAATATGGTTTTGTACTATTATTGCACATTTCCACGGCTCACGACTAACTTTGCTCTCGTTATGTTTGTTCGTCATTCCTCTCCTCCAGCCAACTCGAGCAGCACTCAGACTCTCCCTCCCAGACGCCCTCTGAGATACGTCTACAGGAGCTTCAGATGCGCAAGCTTGGCCACTACGATTACGATTACGATCTGGACAGGAGCACGGTGTCGGGAAGCCGATGCTGAGGGCGTTTCGCAATTCTTACTACTGTCTGTTTTTTTTTTGGGAACGGCAAAAGACCATTCTCCGCATAAGAGTCGCTGTAGTTGAGATACTTGTGATGGATCAGATTCAGAAGTGTGTCGCAAGTCACTAACAAGTCAGCCAGTCCTAAGTCAACTCAGAAGCTATTCAAATGAACTCTGACAAAGGCATTCCTTTGTTATTGTTCATCCCCTGTTACTTGTGACTGGACACTTGGGATTTACTTGTGAGAGGACATTTGAGTTCACTTGGAATTTACTTGTGACTGGGCTTGAGATCATCAGTAGTACCTCAACTACACTGTCGTACACTCATGGATGCTCTCGTTAATGGAACATGCATCGTGACAGCTTATTTTTCAGAGTAACCGTCATGAAACGGTTATTTTGTACACTAGCTGGTGCACTGCTTTCTGCTATGACCGGAGACCACCGTTAAGTGCACTGCGACTCTGTGTTTGATTTGGTTTATAGTCTTAGCGTTATCCCTAGCAGTGCCTCCATGGGGCTTGGACCACCTCAACTTATTTTCAGATTTTTTTTCCTGAAAGCAGGTTTGATCTCCGCTAGTAATGAAATTACTACAGGGCACTGCTAAGGTTAACATGGTGAAGCGTAGCAGCACTTTTATAGGGACCTTTGTAGGATCAACATAAAATGTTCAGTAGTATAGTGGCCTGGTGGTTTTAGTCGTCAAGCATCTAGTGGAAGGTTAAATGTCAATTGCAATTTTTCGTTTGAGCAGTTTTCTTCTTCTTTTTTTTCTTAATAAAAACACATGCCTTCCATTGTTAACTCGTCCCGGGCTTCCCCTAATGTGTTTCTGAAGGGAGACCTGTTGTATATATAAAAGATCATTCATGGGGCCCAATTTCGGCATGTTCTAGGGAACTGCCAGGCAGAACTTCTGATCATGTAGCAACAAATTAAGCTGTCAAGTTCAGATATCAGCCTCAGCGTGGTGTCTTGGCCTGATGAACTGGGGAATAATTGTAAAGCGCTTTGAGATTGTTGATATGATGGAAAGTGAGCATTACAATTTATATTTTTAGTATTCGATTATTGCAACTTACAATTGATCGAATGTTCAAGTTTGCAATGCACATGATCAAGTTATAAAACATGCCTTAACTAGCCACCAGTCGGGATTTGCGTGCACTTGCGATTTTCGAAAAGTGATAAAGAGCTTATTAAAACCTTAGAAAGAACAGCTAACACAATGGCTAACAGTTGACTGATTTTAATGAAGACATTTGAGGGAAGCTCGAAATCATGCAAAATGCGGCATTTCAACAAAAGTGGCATTGGACAAAAAACATGCAAACTCATGATTGAAATAGCATCGTGGACGATTTTAATCATCACCTCGAGATTGCACAAAGTTTTCGAATATATATTAATCGAAACGATGCTATATGGGTTTTGGGTTGATGATCGAATATTCAAATTTTTGGTATATGTGGCACAGCCCTACAAATTTCTATGGCCCAGTACTTGTTTTGGGCCATTCTTATCCCATTCGTTAGTGTAACATCATCTTAATTCAACCATTTGTGCTTCACACAGTGTAGCAAAGCGCGAATGGAACCGGAAGCGCGAATGAAACCAGAAGTTAATGCCATTCAAGTGTGTATTCAATGGGTGCTGGTTATTAGTGGTGTGCTCGTGTGAATGACGTGTTTACTAAACGAACCGGATATACCATGCACTTGGATGCAGGTACTGCTTCGATATTTTTTTATAAAATTGTTGTTTTTGTTTTTATGGGGGGGGGGGGGGGGGGTTCTGACACTATCAAATGAAGCTTGATGAAACTGCACAATTTAGAACAATTCATTCCGTATCAGTACTGTCTGCCAAGAAAACTGAAGTACTATTTCAGAACCAATTTGTAGGTACAACGTTTTTCAGACTATCAAAAGTAAACAAGAATTTGAGCCTGCTCCCACCAGAAGGTCGTGGGTTCAAACGTACTAATTACTGCCTCCGTCAATTTCTTTATTCATGCTTATTTTGCAGTATATATCTTGGCATTTTGTATCAAGTCTTTGCCTACTTTTTAACAAAGTTTTCTTTTGTTAGTACTCGTATTATCCAGTTATGTACATGCGTGCCAGCAATTTTTATGTATATATTTTGAAATGTGTTGATTACAACAGGAATAATTTAATACCTTACTAAATTTTACGAAGTGAGTAGTTTTGTAGAAGAAATTATGAAGATCAGTTTATGAAAAGCTTTTTGGTACTTTGGACTAAAGGTATTCACAGTGGTTTTTAGAATTTGTATTTTTTTTTCAGTGATGTATTCAGAATTCCTTTCACAATTATTTAATGAAATGTGAGGCATTGTTTTGGACACAATGTTTCATGACTATTCATAAGGTGAAATTTTTACGTCGGGGTGATGTAAATCAATAATTAGGTTTTGCCCTTCACCGACGTATAAGCCTTTTATACACAGTGTGTTACATCCCGAGTGAAAGTTGAAAAAAAAATCACTCGGGTGGGATTCGAACCCACGACCTGCTTTCTAGTGCAGACGTTTTATACCACTCGACCACCGAGCTTGCGGGATCGGTTTGCTGGTTCGCCAATCTGACCTACATGTAGCAGCGGGTGCCACAATTTTGTTTTATTGTTTCATGAGTTGGGGACAGTGACTTAAACACTGATTAAGAAGATCTCATTTATTGAAGACCAAATGTCCTGTACAAATCAATTTCAGTATGTAAATTTGAGCAAAAAAACCTTCCTGATTTTCTTTTCTTCTAATGATGTATTTGATCCAGATGAAAGTTCTCATTCTCGGTCTAGAATCATGTCTCAGGAACCATCGTTGAAATTTCGTGTTATTAAACTGTCAATTGCCTTTTTATCATTTTTAATTCATGAACAAAGTCGGATACTTGCTCTGTACATAATTGATCTTAGAATCCGAATATTTTTTAGACATTTCAAAATAAATAATTCCACTGCTTAGTGTGTTGTCAGTCGTAGACAATGTGTACATAAAGCTTGTAAATAATAACAATTTGATTTTAATGGTGTTGAGGTTTGGATAAAGGAAGCATTTTTGATATTTTTAGTGGAAATATTAATATTAGCGTGAAATGCCAAAGACATTCATTAAATTCAGTGTTGGCATTTCGTATGAAATGATTTTGGCACAAAATTTTGAACTTTTAAATTGAAGTAGAAGTATTTACGTTGCAGGCACTATGTTTTCACACCACCACAGCTTTGTTCATCTGAAGTGTTGAACAAAAACTTAAAGTGTTCAGGAACACAATGTATGTCATGAACATTAAAGTTTGATCATGTGAAAACAGTTGTGATCGATGCTTTTGGAAAGAAATTGCGATGTCGCCATAAAAGAAAATTGTCCTGTCATTGGGGCTGATATTTTATGAGTTGAGAACTATTGCATTCTAGTTATGTAGGGTATTCCATGATAAATCATTTTTCACACCGCACCAGCTGTGAGAAACGCGTACAATTTTGGCATTAATGATATTTTTTGGAGGTTTGGTTCTATCAGTAAAACTGATATGATGGATGTTTTTGTAAATGAATTAACAATTTTGTTTTCTTCTTTTGAGCTGCTGCAGTACTGCTTCACGTTGCCGTTTAGTTATTGTTGCTTTAAATAGTATTCAGAGATAAGACTTTGATGCCAAAATGTAGATGATTCCAGTTAGTTGTTCAGCAAAGTTAGAAATGTTGTAAGATCTGCTAGTATTCCTAGATTTCTTGACCGGTCACAATTTGTTTTGTGAACCTTTTGGAAATCAAGTACAAATCGTGTAGGCCCTACATGTAGTTTTTATAATGATTGCATTTTGATGAATAAAAAGGCCTACGCGGTCGACTGAAGGAATCGGTGTCATTCATTTTGACTTGATTGTATACCCTCCCCACCACTTCCAACTGTTTTGATTTGACAAAATTGTAGGTACATGTACATGTAGTATAGACTGATTTTCTTAAATGAGCATTTTTAAGGGGCTGTGTTGTCCGAGCTGAAGGGAGACTAGTTCTACCTTCTCGTTTTCAGCAAGTATGAGAGTGAACGAATAGAGACAATGGTTGTGTTGCAAGGCGTTCAAGTTCAGGCTACTCATGTTGTTTCCAATCCCAAAAATGTTGAAACGGCGCTAGCCTTTGAATACAGGTCAACTCGTACGCGAACCAACTCGTACGCGACCAACTCGTACGCGGGTCACTTCGTACGCGAACCGACTCGTACGCGGACCGACTCGTACGCGGACCGACTCGTACGCGGACCGACTCGTACGCGGACCAACTCGTACGCTGACCAACTCGTAGTTGCTACTTACATTCGCGATTTTTTAGAGAATTCTGCGTTTGTTTGTTTTTTTACAAGTTCGCTTGATTGATTGGGAAGTTGTCTTCGCGATAACCAGTATGATTGGTTCCCACCGCACCAGAATGCATGATTGAATCGCTGTAACCTCTGTATGCCGCGGTACAATTGCTGGTTGGTTAGACAAGTAAAATGACAAGAAAACACCGATATTTGCGAGGTCTATTGTATAAAAAGGAGCTACTATAAAAAAAGGAATATAACATCACGCATGCTTATACAGTTGTACGGACAGTGTCCGCCAGTTTTTTGCTTGGGTCAGATAGTTTTTTAGTCCTAATTATTATATATCCAAATAATATTTTGTAAAAAAAGAAAAATTGGGGAGTTGATTTTTATTTATTTTTTAAATCAGAATTTTATATAATTTCACCGGAAATGCGAGGTTTCTTGGGTCAAATGCGATTTTCTTGGGTCAGAAAATTAATTTTTTGCTTGGGTCCGATAATTTTTTAGTCCTAATTATTATGTATCCAAATTATATTTTGTAAATTAAAACAATGGGGAGGTGAATTTCATTGATTTTTAAAAATTAGAATTTTATTTAATTTCACCGGAAATTCGAGGTTGCCCTGAAAATAATTTTCAGGGAAAGCACTGAAGTTAGATGACAGTTTGACATTTTTGAAATCAAGGGAAAAATAATGATAGACACAATGTTTTTTTTCATTTTATCCCGGACCATTGCACCAAATTAATACTGGCCATCATATATTTTGTTATGCTGCAAACAGATTTAAAATGGCTCAAAGGATAGAATTAAAAAGGAGAGGAAATGAACTACGAAAATGAAATGAAAATTGAACTACGGACTACCCGTCACACTATTCCCAAATTCTTCCCAACCCAATCCTCGAAACCACTCCTAAAACGGCCCGCGTACGAGTTGGTTCGCGTACGAGTTGGCTCGCGTACGAGTTGGCTCGCGTACGAGTTGGCACGCGTACGAGTTGGTTCGCGTACGAGTTGTCTCGCGTACGAGTTGACCAATCCGCGTACGAGTTGACTCGCGTACGAGTTGGTTCGCGTACGAGTTGACCTGTTTCCTAGCCTTTGAGTACCCGTTTATAAATAAATGCATTGGAACTTTTGGTAAAATTCAATGTAGTTGAATTGCTGGATCGGAAATAGCCAAATATATGCTTTAGAAACTGAGGGCCTGTGTTCGCGATGGAATTTGCGTAGGGAGATGTAATTTTCTTGATTTTGAGGGTGTTTTTTTTTTGGGGGGGTATGTCTGCTCTATAAACAGGATATTCATGAGTTCGAGTCCCATCCGATCTGAGCCTGCTTTTTTCACAAGCCCTTGGACAACATAGTGTTGATAAATAACGTTGGCGAATGGCAAAAATCATTCAAACGCTCAAAATAATATGTTGCTAATGAGGGGGGAGAGGGGGGGGGGGGCAAAACCGACGGCAGTTAAGACAATTAACGCATCCCCTGCCGCAAAACACATACAAATGTACATGTACGTACACCCACATGGGATTGTAAAAGCACGTGGTTCGTGCGCACACGTACACGTACGTACGCCCGCAAATTACCCATTGGTCATGTTGGTACATTGTATACAGTGTACATTTCATCATGCATACGATGCGTAGACTTGGTGCCGTACAGTACACGTATGTACATGTACATGTACATGTATAATGTACAGTTTGCTGTCAAAGTGTACATGTATGTAGACGTCAGTTGCAAATTGTTGGTTTTAAGTGAAGCCATTTCGCATAAAGAACAAGGTTTTGGAGGTTAACATTCGGAATGGAATTCAAAGTCGCAGACGGAAACAACTGTGAAGGTATGTCATCAATCTAGCCATTATCGTTTTTTAAACAATGGGACGGTGGTCGTGATACAAAGCTTGGCAAAATGCCACCGCTACAGCTGTTCTGTACGCCGTGTAAACTCGGTCGATTTAGCGTGATTGACGGGGAATGGTGGGCGGGCTGGGGCGCGCTTTGCACGGTACACGTGGGTGTCGACACGGTGCCATGCATTCCGCGTGGACGTGCATGGCGCCCAGCAATGCTAGTGGCCATGTTTCCCGTCCGTTTCTCATTAATTGTTGAACTTTCCAGACTCAGAAAAAATGTAGTATCCTAACGCCACTTGTTTGGTTCTGTACAAAGTCAGTAGTACATGTACGAGAGCTGAGTGCATTTTTTAAGTATTTGGAAATGTTTCCCAGACAAATGCCAAATTCTAGCCCCATAAATGTGGCCAATTTACTGGACTACCTCCATAAATAAAGGCCACACTACCACCATGTACAAAAACATGTCGAACTTTGTCAAATTTGTATTTTCACATTTAGGCTTAGTTTGTCATGTTTGTAGTTTATTTTTGCTTTAGAATCATACTCACCCCCCTTAAGTTATAGGCTAATCAGAGAGTGCTGCCTTTGGAAAGATTTCCATATATGAAGTTCACTAATTTTCCTCTGTATTGACTAACAAGCTCCAAGATAGCAATTTCATGTCATCAAAGTCAATTTGAGCAGTGAGAAAATACAAGCATTTTCTTAGAAAACACTTAGAATATTTCAGTCCAATCTCATAGGGTTTGTACACAGGGTGTTGAATGAACTTCGTATATAGGCCCCTATGGAAATATTTCCCTGCCTTTTTCAGATTTCAACTTTTCGTGAAATTTCATGTTGAAATTTTGATACGCAAACGTGTGCAAACGAATCTGGAAATTTCACTAAAAATAGACACCTTCAGTGCTTGTCCTGTACACATTTAATGAGGAAATCAGAATTTTTCGGTTGAAACGTTTCTTACAAAATATAAAATATTAACTCATGGCCATTCCCAAAGTCATTCATACTTTTATAGCTAATTATTTTTTCAATTAATTTCCAATGGAGATAGCAGAATGGTGCAAACTGTGAGAGGGAATAGGCATCAAACGGAACCTGTTATTCTGTCATTGAAGTTAGTATCAGTACCAACAAATTCCTCTTTACTTTTTCCCCTGTAGCATGCCCAGTTAAAAAGAGAAAACTTGACGCTTGCGACAATCTCAGTGACGACATGGCACCTTCCCTGTCCAACAAGCAGTCAGTGAGAGAAATAGCTGCATCGTCCAGTCCACCAGGTTCTCAAGATCAGTTGTCACCATCGCTGAGACATGGATCCAGTCAACCATCATCTCAGCCCAGCCAGTTACCCTTGAAAAACTGTCAAAAGTGCTCACCAGTCAATAAAACTAAAAAGCACAAATCTCAGGGAAGTTTGCCATCGTTGTCACAACTAAAGCAGTTACCGTCAGAAGAGACTCAGTCAGGATCTTCCCCAAGAAAGCTACGTCCGGTCAAGACTCGGCCGTCGGCTCCACGAAGTTGGAAGTCGACGTCACCACCAAAAGCTTCAGCCTGCAGGCAGTCCCGACCGTCGCCCCAATCGAGCCGGTCGCTTCCCTCCGAAGACCCCGAGCCAACTCCGCGCGTGCCGTACGCTTCAGTGGCATTGCCGGACTTCCCTGGGTTGACCCGCCCTTCCCCGCACACGTCGGGGATGGTCAGCTCGGTCCGGGAGCAGTCGCAGAGAATCACGGAAGACATCAAGACCATCGAAGAACACTGCAGGTACTTGTATTCGGAAGACCCTCAATCCGAGAACAAACCCGTCCTTCCGGTCCGGTTTGCGTATCTGGGTGATCAGGCCAGCGAAACGTCCCTCATCGTTGCCATGATCGAGTCCATCTTAAAGAAGATGCGGCGCGTGATGAGGAGCGTGATCCTACTCAGGGAGCATCTGGTCCGCTCCGACGTCAGCGGCGCAGATATGATGGATGAAGTCCACACAGAGTACAAAAAGAACGCCCGGGGGATGAAGATGATACAGGAATGTGTACTAGGTACCCGGAGGTCCTTGGATGATTTCTTCGACTTCTACTCTAACAAAGACTCCAAGTGTACCTAGCCCCTTCAGGTTCTCTGGGCGCTCTGTTGGATGCATAACAATGTAACATCAAACTATGAAGCCTGTTGCATCCATCAGAATCCTGGTCATTTTGGCTGTACACTGAATGATACAGCTGAGAAACTCCAAGCCTGGGATTTTCCATGTTCCAACTGAAAGCTGTACAGTGGACTCATGTTAATACAAACTCAGCTGGAGCTAGCTTAAAGGTAGAGTCCATCATTTGCAGCCATCCGAAAAGTAACTGGCTTAATTATTGTTGAAAAACTAACTTGGTTGAAAGATAGTAAGGGGACTAAACTCCCTGTGAAATTATTCTTTCTGGGAAGCTGTCATTTTGAAGTAATCAACGAAAGAAGGCATTTCCAACGGTGATTCTTAAGAAGCACCGTAGGAAAATTTAAATTAGTAGTTCGTTTTGTTATTCAGCGAAGCGCGCACAAGTATTCGAACGACGCACACGCGTGCGCGGTTGTTGTAATTCGTCGGATCAGTGCGCGACGTCGGCACGTCGCATATAGTTGCAATTCAAAACAATTCAAAACATGATTCAGCAACTTTTGATTTGAAATTGAGATCTTAGAATGCTGTTTTTCTCGGAATGTACAGCTGACGCGTTGGCTGAAACTTCATCAGGTTAGTTGCTCAGTATCCTTCATTAGATTTTGAACTCTTTTGTTGCTTCAAACGAACAAAATGCACAAATTACAAATGATGGACTGTAGCTTTAAATCCATGTTCAAATTTTGTACTCGAGTGCAGTTCCGTTCATTGTGCACACAAATGCAGTTACGAGTGAGGTTTAATGCTCTCACACATGCGCGCAGTATTGAGAGTCCCACATTTTCGGACTAGGTTTAATGTTATTGAGTTTGTATAATTAACAAAAGTCAAACGTATCTAACTCGAAATATACACGTGAAAATGTACATGTACTTGTATGTACTCAGTCTTCTGATCAATGACCGGGGTGCTTCCATGCTGTTACCCCCAACTAGATGATAGTCCTGGGACAGTCCCAACTTTTTTAAGTGTTCCAGTTTGAATACTAGTTACGACGGTTCCAGCTTAAAGGGAAAATACAACATTTGCAAACATCAAAAAATAAAACTACCAAATCATTTTGAAATACCTTGCTGGACTGTTAGTGAATGACAGTGTAAAGCATCCTGTAAAATCATGGCACCTGGTATACTGTCATTTTCAAGAAAAGTGGTATTTTTGTATCAATTTCCAACGCTGATCGGCCGATCAGCGTTGGAAACAACTGGCTTTTTTTTCAAATACTGGCCCCAATTGACCATCGCACTTGTTTGCAATCGATTACAAACCTATGAACGGGTACGAGCGAGCCAGCTAGACTGGTTCCCTGACCTTACAATTCCCCAATGTATGTAAACTGCTCTGTTTCTTCTTATATGGAGTCAGGGAACCAGACTACAGGAAAATGATTGTTTTTCTTGGTTTTTATAGCATTTTCGAACCCAAAACCTCAAAAAAGTCCGTGTAACTATATTTGCTATATACTTCCAAACCCCCCAATTCCATCCATATCTGAAAATTACAGCAAAAGCAAATGATGTATATTCCCTTTAAGATAGGACCAATTTAGTTGGGGGTAACAACTTAACCCTATACATGTACCTTTCATCAACCAGTTGTGGATGATTTTTGCAGGATTTAGGCACGTGTCCCTTGTATGGTGTGCCATTGGGTTCATGCATGATGGCGAGTTTTGGAGGATGCATGAAGATTCATTTGAAAAAAACGAAGTTGCAAGTTGGGCCAAACGTGGCCTAACATTTAGGGTTCAGCCGTGCTTCAAACCCATCTGCCTAGGCCCAACAACCATTCGGAATTTGGAGAAAAATAAAAAATGTAATAATTTCTATCATTAATGTAATGTAAGTAGATTCTTCCATTTTAATGCCTCCCCTTCGAAACAATTTCTTCATGTTCAATTACAGTAGGTTTTTGCGAAGTAATTGTTTCAATTTTTTTTTCATAAAAATTGTATATTTACATGTTTAGATTATTTCAATATCCTACTGAATTTTTGAAGTTCTAAATTCAACTTTTTGAAACAATCCATAGCTGAATCAATCATAGTCTGCTTTTTTATTATTAAAGCTTAGGGCCTACAAGACATTCTTTAAAGACAAAAAGAAATACAAACATCTAAAAAATTTTCCAAGTAATTTATTTCAAAATTAATGAAACCAATAAAGTTGGAACACAGTCATTTTTAAAAGGTCATGGTGTTATAATTGTTCCAAGTTAATCGCGTTCAGCTTTATAACTTCTTTATTCATCATGTTGTTCATGTATTCAATAAACGAAACAAGTTTAACCCATTTGAGACAAATTTCATCCTTCAATCTGTGTATTTGAACCAATTTGAACAAAATACAAATTAAAAAAGCCTAAGAATAGTTTGATTCTTTTCTTGTTGTTTGGTTGTTGACTGTTGGCAATTTCCACCCCCCCCCAAAAAAAAACCCCACAAAACAAATTAGCAGTGCTCCATCACCTTCCAGTTTGAAACAAAAGTAACATTTGGAAAAAAATGTTGCAACCAGACGCCACTTTTTTCTTCATATATCATCTCAATGGAGGTCATTCATTGCAAAACTGATGATAAGACATGAATCTGGGACTGAGAAACATTTCCAATTTTGTTGGGAAATACCACAGACTTGGCACACAATCGCGGAAGTGGCGTGTTACAACTGATAATGTATAGCAACCAACAGATCATGTATCACGAACCAATAATGTCACAAAAATTGACCGATACTGTAGTATTAAAATGTACTACACTATCAGTCAATTGTTGTTACAGTGTACCATTATCGACCCTAACCGATAATGTAGCAAAAATGTACCGATAGTGCTACACTATCAGTCAATTTCTGTTACACTACTGGTTAGTGAAACAGTATTGGTCAATTTGTGGGACATTATCTGTTGGTGATATGTTATCCGTTGGTTACTATGGTACATTATCAGTTGTAACATGGCATCAGGTTGTAACATTTGTTCCCATTGACCATTCCATGTTAAAGGATTTCTTTTTTGGGCTTTCCTTTTATACATGTAATAGACTCATTTTATTGTATCCTTTATGAGGACACTTGTCGGTGTATAAAATGTGAACAATTCGGGCGATTCACAATGCAGTGCGCCACCAAGAGTTTGCCACGGAGAGTTTGTTTTTCAAGGTCACGGTCGACAAAACATGACCCATTTGAATGAGTGTCAGTAGAAAACTTGAGCTAATTTGTTATAGATTGGGGCAAAGCAATCTGCCACCTTACAAAAAACTCCATATTGATAAAACGAAAAGAAAAGGGCAAAGAGATACTCGAAACAACCGCTTACGAACTTTCTCGCCGGAAAAACTGACAATTTCAAATGTCCCGCGCTGCGAATTTGTCGACCATCTCCCACAATGCACTAGGAAAAAATGAACTCTCCATGGCAAACTCTTGGTGGCGCACTGCATTGTGAATCGCCCGAATTCCATTTTCTTTCCTTGCAACTATCTTTAAATCAAAATCAGCCCTTTCATTTTAGGCTTACTACAGTGTGAATACATCTGCACATGCTAATCTAGAAATTAAATTTGTGTTTAAGGTTTGGCCAACTTGATAAAGTGATAAATCATTAAACCTTCAGTTGAAAAGTTCACAAATTTCACAATTTTACAATTCAAATATTAATTAAACAAAAATTTAAAATCAAAAAAATCAAAAACATGTAAAAGAGGTGTGGGTATTATTTTACTCCATTTTAAAGATGTTAGTGTGACGAAGTTCATATGCAAGTACATGTATGTTGATTAAAACATTCTACACTTTAAACGCATGAAAGTTTGCTTCGATATATCAATATATATCGATAAAAAAAAAAAAGGAAAAATGTGCCGCTTCTGCTTGTGTTGGTTCAAATCGTCATTTACCCCCAAAAAGTGACGAATCTCACATGTCAAGAGCATAGTAGTGATGAATGTCCTGAATTAAACAAATAAACAAATATGAGATGCATTACGCATGTACCAGGCTTAGATATAGGGGGTGCCACTTTCATAGCATGCAACACTTTGTAAATTGTTTTTCAATTGACCTACGACCTAGTGACGTCACGCATTGTTAATGTGTGTGCTTTCTAGGAAAGCGCACAAAGCGTGACGTCAATAACTCCTAGGACTATTTATCATGGCATTCACAAGAAGCAAAAAATGAGGAAATCAGCGAATTCAAGGAAAGTTGCATGCCTGTGATTTCCCAGTGTAGCCGACATCATAGCGCAGTGAAACCTTTCGAGAGGTGAACGCTGTTTAACGACGGCCGACGTTTGTGTTCACCTCGCATGGACCTGAGGTCACGCAAATTAAGCTGTGTCCGCCTATTGGGGGAAATCCCAAATTTCTAGGGTCCATGCGTAAAACCTTTGGTCTCCATAATATATATTGACTTAAGTACCGCATTTCCCCCCATCCCCCACTCACAAGAAAAATATAGGATATATCACTTATTAGTTGTTCAGATTACACAGAGATGCATCAGTTTAATGGTGTGATGACTTAATGTATAACTTGCACTAAATAAAAATGTTCACTTATGGGTGGGCTTTAGTCTGGAGGACCTTCGCAGATTGGGGGTGGTCTTGGGACTCCGCCTCTTCTTGGAGCTAGATTTAACCCCGGCCTCCTTGATTATCTTGGGGCTGGGGGTCTTAAAAGTGGGCGTGGCGGTTTTCTTCTTGGTGGGGGGTCGGGGCTTTGGGCTGGGTGTCTTCAGGACGGACTGGGTGGGTTTCTTGGAGCCGTCGAAGGGGATGCCGGGGCTGGACTCCAGCTGCTTCTTGTAGTCCTTGGAAGCTGATGGGGAAAAAAAAGAGGAAGAGCACAAAACATTCACACAGGTGTCATTCTTCCTTCTCATTCATGTTACTTGAAACAATCGTAATCAAACCTCAAGTTATTTGCAAGTTATGCGGCATCATATCAAGTGCAGCCAATTCAAATGAATTCCAAAGGCAGTCCAGAGTTGTGCCAAAATCTCATTATTCCTAAATGTCCCAAACACATGGCTTTTACCCATAAGGGAACCTGTACCACCCCAAAACCAGGGCCCAATTTCACGGCGCTGCTAAGCACACGATTTTCTGCTAACAGAGCCTCCGTCTATTTCATGGAGACCGTTAGCATAAGCACAACAAAAGGCACGCTTACCTCGGAGGAAAAATTTGCTTAACTTAGTGACGTAACAATAGAAATCTCTATGCACGCTCGACCGTTAGCACGTCCACACCGTGAAATAGTGCTTACGGTTAACACATTTTTCTGCTATGCTAAACACAACTTTTCTGCTAACTGTTAAGCAGCGCCGTGAAATTGGGCCCAGCTAAGTGTGCTATAAATTTATCAAGGACTAAAAACATTGTGGTACACTACAATACAAGTGCTAGAGGCTTCATTGTTAAATCGTATATAATGTGACATTCAAAACCTTTTCAGTGTGAGTAAAAATCCCTTGGTAATACATGTAGTCTTTTTTCCCCCCGACATCAAATAAACCAAACTTTGACTTACCATGTGCTTTGTTCAAGCCTAGGGCTATCTTGACTCGTTTTCTGGGTGTAGGCTGGTCAGAGTCAGTGTCATCACTAAGACCAGAAAGTCGCGACTGCAGGCAAAAATAAAAATGGTATTTTTCGTTGTTGAATGTTAATATTACGAAAATGTGTACCCAGGCTATCCCAAGTAAGCGTACATGTAGCTTGGATGTACATGTACATGTGTATAAATACATATAAAAAGTCTATCTGATCAGAATATGGTAGTGAAAGGGTTAACATTAAAATCTCTGAATATAATTCCTTTTTTAGTTAAAAAAAAATGAAGAAATAAACTTCTGAGAGAAAATTTCTTTAAAAAGTGCGTTGCAACATCTGAAATCTCAATCTTTAGAAAACACTAAACATTGGCTGCGCTTACTGCTTTTGGCTATGATTGACCAACATTTTGTAGAAAGAAAATAGCACGTGACTTTTTTTCTAATTTTTGCCTTCTTAATGTACCTTTGTCTTTCTTGGTGGTTCCGTCTTTGGCTCGCCTGCTTTCCTGACAACCTTCCGCCTCACAAGAGCAGGGGGTGTGCTCACTGTCTGGAAGGCTGCAAACGGCTGTTCCGTCTTTTGCTTGCCGCCCGCTGACAGCTTCTGCGAACTGCCTGTACTGAGCTGCAAGGAAGTGTCTTTGGTGGTGGCTGAATCTTTGCTAAGTTCACTGACAGGGAAAAGATTAATCTGGACTTCATCCTTGGGAGGGATGATTTCCTCCTTACTTTGCACTGCGTCACTTTTGTGAGCTGCATCGACTGAATCTCCTAAATTCGAAGCTTCCCCTCTTTCCACGCCACCCACGTTCGACTTCCGTTTGCCTTGTTTTCCTTTCTGCTTTCTATTGCTCTTTGTTTCAGATCCTGCACTCGGTGAAGCAGTTTCAGTCGCAACAGCTGTTTCCATTGCCGTGGCGTCCGTTTTGGTTTCTTCATTGTCGGCAGTTTCACTTTCCTTCAGAGCATCACCGTGGTCAAGAACAGGCACTGCCACTTCATTTTGGCTGGCTTCGGACTTCCGTTTCCTTCCTCGTTTCTTCTTGGTTCCGCCATCGGGTTCGTCTGTTCCTGGGCTAGGCTTAGCTGCGGTTACGATAATTTCTTCCACAGCCTTCTTTTCTTCGACAATCGGCTCCTTTTCCACAATTTCCTCTTGTTTGGAAGATTCGTCCCCCTCCTCGGGCTCCTTCTTTCCATCTTCTGTCTCGGAAGACTTCTCCTTCTCTCCAGCAGCACCAGTCGTTGTTGCTTCCTCCGTCTCCCCGTCAACTTTCTTCAACTTCTTCTTCCTCCTGCGTCGCTTCTTTTTCTTTTGGTCCTCCTCCTTTTCCTCCGCTTCCTCATCCATCAATTCCTCCTCGTCTGAGTCATCGGCAAAACGCTTGCCAGTCTGCCGGGCCTCTCTGGCAGTTTCTATCTGGGCCTTGGCGAGTCTCCGTTCCCGGACCTGCTTTCCGCCTCGGCGACGTGGCTTCTTCTGCTTTTCCGGCGGGGGCCGGTCGCCGTATTTTTGCTCAGTTTCATCGTCGTCATCCTGGTAGTCCATGAGGGAGCCCACATTGTAGTCTGGGAACACGCCTTCTTTTAGATCTCGGAACCTACGATTCAAGACAAGTTCTATTTCCATTAACATTCGATTTGCCTCTTTTGTTGCCTGATCCTGACTGCCGACACAGGTTGGGTCCAAACATTTCATGAAAGTGTAGTTGGGAAAAGTTCCAGTATAAAACGTATTTTACAATGTATGTCGAATGAGGAGCACCTTCGTATTGGATTTTATTTTAATCAATCTGATATCTGTAAAAGTTAAGTAGAATCTGTGCACGGGGCATTTCAATTCAAATACTGACTGCTTAAAGCTACAGTCCATCATTTGCAGCTATCTGAAAAGTAACTGGCGTAATTATTGTTGAAAAACATACTGGTTGAAAGATAGTAAGGGAACTAAACTCCCTGTGAAATCATTCTTTCTGGCAGCCTGTCATTTTGGAGCAATCAACGAAAGAAAACCTTTCCAACGATGCTTCTTAAGACGCACCGTAGGAAAGTTAAATTAGTAGTTGGTTTTGTTATTCGGCGAAGCGCGCGCAAGCATTGGCACGACGCACACGCAGTTGCTATAATTTGTCGGATCAGTGCGCGACATCGCGTATAGCTGCAATCGGCTCAGTGAGAACGCGTCTCGGACGCTGAATTCAGGCCCAATTCAAAACATGATTCAGCAACTTTTGATTTGAAATTGAGATCCTAGAATGCTGTTTTTCTCGGAATATACAGCTGAAGCTGAGCTGAAGCTGAGCTGTTCAGTACCCTTCTTTAGATTTTGTGCTCTTTTGTTGCTTCCAATGAACAAAATGCACAAATTACAAATGAAGGACTATTATACTCACGAAACAGAATGCTCCATGGATCATCTCATGTGGCTAGTTTTACCACACCACTTGAAGCAGTCAATATTTGTATAGTGTAACACATGGAAGCTGACAACAATGCAGATTGTCTGACAAAACATTTTAAGGCTATGTGTAAAAAAAACATGTCCTACATTTGATCTTGAATAACTCTGTTGTTTACCAATGAAAGATAACTCTGTTGTTTACCAATGAAATTAAACCAAAATTTCAGATCATGTAAACAAGGCATGACAAATTTTATGGAGCCAGTTGTATCAGCTTAGTGCAAGAGGGTGAGATTTAAACGTGCAAGAGGGTGAGATTTAAACAATGAAAACAGTGAAAAAATAAAAATTTCACTTTCAGAATCTGCCACTTTCGACTTGGCGTCCTACAATGCCGATACAGCCTTGGAGATGGTGGAAGGTGTGTGCTGCACCCGAAAGCTTCTGAAAGAATGCAGTGATCACCCCTAATGCTATTGCAAACCTCCTCGATTGTTTGGCGCAATGACATCAGGGGTGATCCTCATTCCTTCAGAAGCTTTTGGCAGCAGCACGCGCCTTCCGCCACCATCTCCAGCATTGCATCGACATTCTGAAAGTGAGTACTTTTTTCGTATGGCGTTCAAATCTCACCCATTTGCGCACAGATGATGAAACTCACTCCACACAATTTGTCATGCCTTGTGTACATGTTCTGAAATTTTGGTTGAATTTCATTGGTAAACAAGAGAGTTATTCAGGACCGGCAGTAGAACTTCTTTTGTTTTTTTGATACGTATTAGCTGATGTGCACTTACTTTTTCACCATCGTATATACTTTTCTCCGGACAAAACCTGGCGTAGACTGTTGGCTGGCCAGAGTGAAAAGACGCTCTGCAATGGCTTCGTAGTCATACTAAAAAGAGACAGAGTAAAAAAAAAAATTACTCGAACTACTGCTGCAAACAGACTAGAATGCTGTAAGAATGGTGCAGTCATTTAATGGTGGTCACATTATTTGTAAATTGTACACAATCTTGTGAACATTGTTATTAAAATGGTACATTTTCTTGTGAACATTGTCATGTACGAAGAAAAGTCAAAGTACACACTTTCTGAACTTGTACTTACACCATGCATTTTTTAGAGTATAGATGTATTTGGATTATGAGCGTGGAGAATCAAATTTAAGATTTTAGGCTTTGCATGGTGGAGTATCGGTATCGTTTCGGTTTGCGGTGACACCATGTGGTAATAACTACTGCTTAGAAGATAGTTAGTTCTGAAAAGAACTTGTCCTGCTAATTATCAACTTTGCTTAGTAGTTTTTGTTCTGATAAGAACAGTCCTGCTTTAAGTTCTAAAAGAACTTGTCTTTTAGAAATCAAATTAGTGTGGTCTTAATCCTAATGATCCCCAACCAGCCAAACTCCAACACAAGGGTTTGTTGGAATTTGCTAAGATGAGTACTGCACTAGTAAACTGACTGCGATTTACGTGGGATTAGGCATACCACAAATAAACAGAGTCCAACTGTTAATGTGCACAGTTTACCATATGGTGTTGGGATTTGCAAGGATGAGGAAGGTTCCTAGTAAATCACCCTAGGGAGTAAGGGTTAATGCAATCAGAAAGGATTAAGTCCAGTTTGTACTAGGGCTGTTCCGAATATACTGTATATTCGAATATTCGATCAGCCACCTAATGTTGGAATAACTTTTTGCCAGTTTGAATGTTCCAAAAGAAAACAATTATGTATGTGCACACACGACTGTGGTGTCATTTTAATTGTATACTTGCGTTTTTATTGTCAGATACCACTTTTTAGGCCAAAAAAAAAAAGTCTCCGGTTTCTGGTATGGAGCTTGCCCAAAAAGTGGTGCGGCGACGCGGCTTTTTTTTTTTTTTACCTGATTTTTTTGCTTCAAATGTCGGCTGATGACTGCAAATGGTGCCCGCCTAACTTAGTGCAAATATATGGGAGTCCAGAGAGGCCACATAAAGCTTATTCTCGACCATAACCCAATCTAAAAACACATTAAAATTGTGCAGCAGCAGGATTCCAGTCAAACCAGTGAGTTTGGCGGTTTTGAGACATCATCTTTCATTGAAAAAAAACCTTTTTCATTTTGCCGACGCGCATGGCTACGGCGACGCGCACTTTCTTGTCGATACCTATGTACTGGTCCCTTTCTTTTAGCAGGGTAAGTGCCTGTACAGTACTTTAAGCAAAACACCCCAGCTTCCCACAATATCAATCGCCGCATGCAAATTTTAACCAGCGCGCTTTGTATGCAGCTGGCATGTGTAAAACTTGATCGGCAAATTTCAAATATTTGAATATTTGGTCAAGTGCACTTTTCAAATAAGCGAATACTTAATTATTCAAATATGGAAAGGCGATAGTTTGTACTTGACATTCAAGCAAATGCAAAGGCAAAATGGCGACAAACCAGTAGGCATACATGTTGCAAATTTGCATATTTGAACACATTTGAACTGTGGTTGAATTTTGCTACAAAATATTTTGCAAAGTCCAATTTGATTGAACTCCCATTGGCGTGAAGCATGCACCAGGCTCAAGGGTTGCAAAGCGCAGCTCAGGATGCTACAAACCTTTAATTTGGGTCGCTCCTTCCGCACATACTTCTTCTTCTTTTCTTCTTCTTCGTTGTCTTCCTCCTCCAAGTTTTCCTCATTTTCCTCCTGTTCCTTGTCACCCTCGTCCTTGTCACCCTCTTCCTTTTCCTCTTCCCCGGAGTCGATCCCTTCGTCCTCCGACTCGTCTCGGAACCCGACGTCTGACTCGTCGATGATTTCTTGGAAGAAGCCACGCAAGATGACTTTAAGAAGAGTCTTGCTGCATTTGGAAATAGCAACAAATATCCATTATACATTCCAATCTGAGGGTTTACATGACGAAGAATACAATTAAGGAAATGCTTCTAGATATATATGGGAAGTGGTTTACTCTAAAGGGATGTGGTTCTGAAAAGAGCAAGAGAAGTTACCTCAACATTTTTTTGTATAACGGTCAAAGCATAATGACCTTGAATACTGTTAGGATCATTATAAGGTCATGAATATACCAAATATTCAAACATTTGATCATCGAATAGCTGTTTGCCAGTTTGAATATTGAAAAAAAACACTAAAAATAAAACTATGCACACATATGACTGTGATTTTATTTTAATCATAAAGTTGAGACGCTTTATTGTCAGATGCAACTTTTTAATCGACGGCACGTTTTTTTGGTTGACGGCGGCTCATTGTTCCCATCCTTTCAGCAGGTTATTAAAGAGGTTGTGGAATGCTGGAAGACAATTCCGTCATTTTTCGGGTATATGTAGCCTAAGGTGTGATGAAACAAAAATGACTATTGTTTCTGTCATAAAATGAGTACAAAAGCTACTTTTGAGAGCTGTTTTTCAAGTCCTGTCATGCCTGTTTCGACCCGAACGTGCAATTTGTGTAAAAGTCGTCTTTGCGGGCAACAAGCAAAACACAGTATATCGTGACGTAATAAACAGGACTCCCGAAGCAGAGTAGCACAAACGAGTCCTGTTTATTACGTCACGATTTACTGTGTTTTGTTTGCTGCCCGCAACGACGACTTGTACACAAATTGCACGTTCGGGTCGAAACAGGACCTGAAAAATAGCTCTCAAAAGTACCCTTTGCACTCATTTCATGACAGAAACAATAGTCGTTTTTATTTCATCACACCTTAGGCTACATATACCCAGAAAATGACGGAAATGTCTTTGAGCATTCCACAACCTCTTTAAAGCCCTTGATAGTTATAAAATACCGGTACTTACTGCTAAACACTCCAGCGGACCATAATATCAATCGCGGCACGCAACGTTTAACTGGCGCGCTTTGCGTGCAACTTTGGACCGGCGCGGCACGCGGTTGCAGCTGGCACGTGTAACACCATGATTGGCGGGTTTCGAATATCCGAATATTCGGTCAAACGCAGTTTCGAATAATCGAACACTACATTATTCCAAAATGGACAGCTCTAGTTAGGATATATAAAATGAACACTCACTTGCGAGTTGTAGTCACCAATACACAGAATGGATCTATCAGCTTCATGACTTGAACACTTGGTGTAAGCTGGAATAAAAAAAATAGAGCACCACAAATGAGAGGACTTCAATTTCAAACTTGCAAAGTCACTTCAGCTTTAAAAGGCCCATGCATTGTAATTTGTTTTAGTGCAAACCTTGACAATGCTCCTTTGTGTCCCATTTAAGCTTATTTTCAATTTTCGTTTTGCCATTTTCAAGGGTACTTTGGTGTCTTTTTGATTTTTATGCTAATGCAAATCGCCATATTAATGAGCAAATGTGTGATGTCATTCCAGGCAGAAACCTCAATGTTACAGATATTTTCAGCACCAAAAGGTGCCAGAATTTTTAAGAATTTGCTGTTGTGGATTTTCTGTTCTTTGGTGATTCGTTGTTGAGTCAGTACATGGCAGTAAGCCAATGAGCAACCTTTTCTCACAAAACGTTTACAATGAACACATTTTGGGTTCTTAATTTGAACAGAAAAACCCTAAACTAAACAGTGTCTTCCTGGAATGACATCACACCAACAGCGCCCTCAGTTGTGCGGAAAAAGAATGGCAAATTTCAATTGTTTAAAGAAGTGCACTTTTTGATACAATTAACCCCAAAAAGAATGTCAAATAGTTTTCATACATTTAAGAGGAGCAAAAAGTTGCACAAAATGAGTTCCTAAGAAAAATTCATCTCACGGACACTTTAATAAGGTTTGGTATGGGGTTGAGTATCCCTGCTCTCTGCACATGGAGGCTGATTTTTCTCCTCGCTTAATCTTTAAATTTGCAACTTTTCAAACTGCATCATTTTTCATGAAACCGTTGTCAATCTTGGACGATTTACAGTCTTTGGTAGCTGCAAACAGGGCATCAAAATGTAGCTAACAACATTCCCCACAGGTCTATATAAATGACGCCATCATATGAGATTCAAAATAATGACCCCTCAAACAAGTTTAGACTTTCTTTTTTGGTGGTGTTTACTAGGACGCAACTGTGTCTATTTTTTCATCAGCTTACATGTATATTTCAGAACATTTATTTGTTGGAGTCGAAAAAAGAGTTGAGTACATGAACAGGTACATCCCTGTAAAGAAGAAAAGCAAACCTGTAAAGCCTAGAAGACCTTGAAAAACACCCTAAAAAAAACGTACGTGTGGCAGCCGTACTTTTCCGTTAATACTGTGTTATTATAGTCAACACAGTACAGTGTACTGAGGATAAGCAAAAACTTACGAGCTTAAAAACCCACACCTCACTGCAAAAAACCCTCAAAGTTTGTGGCAGGCCTACCTCTTGACCAGCACACCGTGCCAGCTCCTCCTTGTAGATATCAATGAAGTGGTAGCGGAGACCGTCCGGTGAGGCTTCTGGATCGGCGCTCAGTGGCGTCTTGCACAGCACTGCCAAGAACTGCTCCACAATGCTGCAAATAATATTACAATCACTAGAGGTTATCCCTAGCCCCCGTCTGATTGTTCCTATTGAATCTAGCGTAATAAGCATTTGCGAGTGACCTATACCCTTTGAGATTTAAATTTGAAAGAAAATCTGGTACACTGACTTGCTCAGAATGCTTGGCACATTTTAACTTTGAATTCTCCAGACCAATGACACTGTTGCTAATCACATGATTTGGGGCAAGCTCTTGCATAGTTACGTAAGAGGCGCTCAGCACCAATACATCGTTCACAATGGGTGAGAATGGCACAAAGACACCAGACCATGCCGGAGCTGGGGGTTGCTAGCGTAAGGCTTGCCCCGATATAGTAATATTCTCTTTGGTCGGGAGAATGCAAAGTTAAAACGTGCAAAGCATTGGATTAAGTCAGTGTTCAACATTTTATTCAAATTTAACTTGCAAATGGCTTATTCAACAACAGCAAAGTGTATATTTTTAATGAACCTTAACTCCCTAGGCATTTTTGCTAGGAGGTAACCTCAATCCTGCAAAATCCTCCAACTGCCTCCATGTAAAAATAGCACATACGTACAGCCTCAATCCCCCAAAATCATCCATTATTTCTTGAATGTGGTCCTTGGAGGGGTGACCACTGCCTCAATCCTGCAAAATCCTCCAGCAGTCGCTGTTGATATGTTGAGGCAGGGCCAGTGACATCCTGGAGCAGTGTGGAGGATTTCAAGTATAATCTAGGCCTAAGGCTATGCATCGTACAGCTGAGCATTTAAACAACACTAGGTCCGTTACTTTTTTTACCATTATATAGCCTCAATCCTGCAAAATCCTCCATTTTGCAAAGAGGATTTTGGAGGATTTGGGAAGGTTAGGCTTATTTAATTTTTTTTTTAGCCCCCCCCCCTTGATCCATATGAGCTTACACTGTTCTTCCTGGAGTAAGGGTCAATATTCCATCAGGGCTTTAGGGCCCGTGACCATTCAGCCCCGGTATGAAAAGGGCCCCCCGGTAAGCTCGTCCCCTCCCAAGAAGTCCTCTCGTACCGTCCCAGCTACTGGCCCAGGAGCTGGTCCGGTTGCTAATCAGGAACTCCTCTATCCTGGGGTCTATTGTTTGCAAGTATTGACACATGTAATATATCCCAGAAGAAACCCGCTTGTGGTTTTCATCTCTCAGCGCGAAACAATAGAACGTTCGTTGGCACAGATCAAAACCCCTGCCATGCGGTTTCGCGCACAATGGGACCGTAAATTACCTAGGCGTTATGGAAGGATGTTGACTTTAATCCAAAAAGTCTGCTATTGTTCTGCTCTGGACATTCTTTGAAGGACAATAAATTGATTCGCCTGACTGACTTCAAAACTTCTGGTCAGACAGGACCATGTACCGGACGAGACTGGGCTGAAGACCGGACTGGCTTTGGACCGGACGAGGTACCGGGGGGCCCTTTTCATACCAGGGCTGAATGGTCACGGTCCCTTAGTGTAGGGAAAAGGGATGGAAAATCAATTCTGTCTGTGGTCTTACTCGAAACAACAACATACCTGTCTTCCCAGTTATTGTTCCTAAGCACCACCAGGACCTGACGCAAGCATCGTCTAACAAACTGACAAAAGACAAACAAAACAAATTCTGATTATTGTACAATATATATTAAAGCAAGATTACTTTGTTAATGTACCTAAATACATACTTTGTTTCCGCTAAACAGACTTACATTTCATAGCCTAGGAGCAACAAATGTGATTACATTTTTTTTTGGGGGGGGGGGATAGGGTAGTCTGAGTATCAACCGTTATCCACGGAGCCAAGTCCTGTATAACGTCTGATATGTCTAGACATGCAGATATATGCAAGCCGCGCACCAGCCAATCGGAATCGACTTTACTAAATCGTGACATCATTTCATTCCTAAATCAGGACTAAATGGTTTGACTGGTCAATTCGAATGCAGCGTTTTGTAATACAACAACAGCCGGGCATGATATCACGTAACATGATACAGAGCGCGTGACAATTTTTTTTTTTTTAAATCCATTGTCTATGATGCGCAACGGGTGAATGACCGAAGACCTGATATAGAAAGCGCCCGCTGATTGGTCAAAATCTAGGAGGTCAAGAGGCAGGGTCTTGCCTAATTAACCCTTACCCTACTTGACCCTCCAACGCATGCCAATTGTGCCTCAAGAAAATCTCCTATGTTTTTTGCATGGCCCTCCAATATCTGCCATGTCATTTCAAGGGTAACTGGACAGGCACTCCAATACATGCCACAGAGAACAATGAGAGTCCTCTGATAACAAAGTGAGTGCCCCCAGCTGGTCAGTATCAGGCACCCTCCAGGGCCTCCAACTCCTGCCAATTGGAGCCTTCACTGTTAAGACTTGTTATCTGCCAAATAACTGCAGCTGGAGGGCATTGGCATAACCAACTGACATGCAGTAAACTACCCTCAGAGAGTAAGGGTTAAAGAGGTTGTGGAATGCTCGAAGACATTTCCGTCATTTTTGGGGTATAGGTAGCCTAAGGTGTGATGAAATAAAAACGACTATCGTGTCTGTCATGAAATGAGTACAAAAGGTACTTTTGAGAGCTGTTTTTCAGGTCCTGTTTCGACCCGAACGTGCAATTTGTGTAAAAGTCGTCGTTGGGGGCAGCAAACAAAACATAGTAAATCGTGACGTAATAAACAGGACTCGTTTATACCACACTGCATCGGGAGTCCTGTTTATTACGTCACGATTTAAACAGGACTCGTTTATACTACACTGCATCGGGAGTCTCGTTTATTACGTCACGATTTACTATGTTTTGTTTGCTGCCCCCAACAACGACTTTTACACAAATTGCACGTTTGGGTCGAAACAGGACCTGAAACACAGCTCTCAAAAGTACCTTTTGTACTCATTTCATGACAGACACATTAGTCGTTTTTATTTCATCACACCTTAGGCTACATATACCCGAAAAATGACGGAGATGTCTTTGAGCATTCCACAACCTCTTTAATCAGCGAATCTGTTCACGCATAATTTCGCCACGGTCTATTACATAGACTAAGGGTGGGGGGGGGGGGGGGTTGATGGTGGAGTCTAAGAGAATACACTGGTATTCACTGTCCTACACCTTGAACATAAAGGCGCACTTTGGAATAGAAAAACTTACCATGAAGAATTTGTCCATTCGCAACCTGTCAATGCCAATCCACTCCCGTTTCATCGTCAGAAGAAATGCATCAAAGAATGCCATTGCTGAAATGGAAAAAAATACCAAAATTGTAGTTTATTTTGATGGTAGATTAGATTCAGCCAAATAAATATGAATGGACACCTAACATGCAAAATCTGTGTTTATGTCTATGGTAACGACCAAATATACCTCAACAGACTGAAAACAATCCGTTGTAACAAAAGATACCACTTGGTTTCAGGATAAACCCTAAACCCCAGGCCTTTTTGGCTAAGAACCATCCTCAATCCTTCAAAATCCTCCAAAATGTTTCAAATAAAGGATATCCACTGCCTCCATCCTTCAAAAAAAAATCATCCAACAGTCCTGCTTCTCAAAATGCATTCACCCTCAATCCTCCAAAATCCTCCTCTTTGTCAAACACCATTCGGCCTCAGTCCTCCAAAAATCGACTGATACTGAATGTCCATGTGCCATTGATCCTTATAAATCCTCCAAAATTGAACGTTGCATTCATCTCCAATCCTCCAAAATCCTCCTTTTCTTCCAACACAGTTTAGCCTCAATCCTCGAAAATCCCCCACATCTTCAAATACCATTCAGACTCTATCCCCTAAGATCAACCCATACTGAATGTCCATGTTCCCTCAATCCTTCACAATCCTCCAAAATTGTATGCTGCATACAGTCAGCCTCAATCCTCCAAAATCCTCCAAAATCCTCCAAAACAGCACCCTGGAGGACTTTGGAGGACTGAGGAAGGTTAGGGTTAAACCTCCTCTGGGTCAACCTAAGCCAAAGCACCCAACGGGTATGCATTTCCTCCAGGGCAGAGAGCAACATATCGCAAACCAGTTCGCGCCGGAGGCCGTGATAACACCCACTAGCTGTTTTTGTGCACAGGCATGGCTGATGGATTAAGTCTGTTAAAGGGAATGTGCATCATTGGTTTTTGATGTAATTTTCAGAAATGAACTATTTGAGGGGTTAGTATAGATCAAATATTGTTACACTGACATTTTAGAAGTTTTGTGTTCGAAAAGGTTGGAAAAACCAAGAAAAACAAAAATGTTTAAGTAGTCTGGTTCCCTGACTCCACAAAAGATAAAATGGATCAATTTATAGATGATGGAAAATTGTAAGGCACGGGAACCAGTCTAGCTGGCCTGCACCCGTTCATGAAACATGTAACCAATAGCAAACAAAATTTGGACTGAAAAAATGGTTAATTTGGAGCAGTAGTTGAAAAATAGTTAGGTTTTTTCCAACGCTGGTCGGCCGACCACCGTTGGAAATGTATACAAAATACCATTTTCTTGAAAATGACTTCACACCAGGTGCCATAATTTTACAAGATGCTTGAGACTGTCATTTACCAATATCCTAGTAAGGTATTTCGTAAAAACTTGGTAGTTTTATTTTTCGATGTTTGCAAATGTTGTATATTCCCTTTAAGACGACAAGATTGCTTCAACTCGCCTCCGGGTGACATCTAAACATGCTAATCCCTTGTGCCTTTTGTACACACAAAGTCCGTACAGTTGGTGGCTGTTGTGTGTGGGCTGTTGTGCACAGCCTGTACACAATTTACACTCCAGTGCACACCCCAGAGGATTGAAACACACTATGTTTCGGCAAGAAATATCGTACAAATACTGATGAAATCCCGGTTGCGAATCAATATTTGTGGCGCTTGGCTGTATGTCAGAAGTTGCCTGGGAAATTTTGCCTTTTGAAAATTCAGAGTTGTAACGAGTCACTGATTTTTGTGACTCGAGTCGAGTCGAGTCATTTTAAAGAAGTGACTCGAGTCGAGTCGAGTCATTAGGTCCTAAGGTCGAGTCGAGTCGAGTCGAGTCAAAAATTTTGCTCGAGTCACAAATATTTGAACACTATATACCAAAATTTATAAAAGGAGGCCATAAGTTTAGCCAGCGTTCGAATCCAGGAGCTTTATAAGAAATCGCCTAAAGCCAATGATGAAACAGCGAATTAGAAAATGTGTTTAAAAATCTGGTTCCTGGATAGTATTTTGTGTGTTCTAGAACCATGAGGTGGGAGTCTGTGACACGTTGTATACTTATATATGACTAATTTGCAAAGCGAAGTGAGCATAAATTTTGCACCGTAAGTCATTGCAAATACTTTTCGCAAAGTTGTGTTTTTATTTTTGGGACTCGAGTCTTATTAGCCTTTGCTCGAGTCGAGTCGAGTCTTCTGATGAGGGACTCGAGTCGAGTCGAGTCATTTGCTCGCAGTGACTCGAGTTGAGTCGAGTCATTTACCTTCAGGGACTCGAGTCGAGTCGAGTCACCAAAAATTGTGACTCAAGTTGGACTCGAGTCGAGTCATTGACTCGAGTCATTACAACTCTGTGAAAATTTCAAAATTTTGGGCACAAATAGACCCGGCGCAAAGTGGTTGAAAACACAATCATCTTGATCCATCTGTGTACCTACCTCCCTTTGGTGTTGTGAAGCTGTGAACGAGTTCGGCAATCTTATCAGCCATCTCTTCCTGAATGACTGGCTTATCACACATCCACATGCAGTAGAATAGGCCCTTCCACAGACGCATAAGTTCTGACTCCATGCCTACGTCTGAAAAGATAGTTTATGACAAAACTGATGAGTTAAACTTCACTGTGGCGTAGTCCGAGTAACTAGGACTCTACAGATCGCTTTTTTAACATTTGGACATGGTCGAGCGATACACATGTAGTAGAGTCCGAGATTGATGGCCCTATTGCGGCTACTACTAGTTTTTTTTACCATTTTCACTCGTACCCCCAATCAAAATGTTAAAAAAAGCGATCTGTAGAGTCCTAGTTACTCGGACTAACTGTGACGATTGTTAGGGCAGCCGTAACGCAGTTTTCTAAGGCATTGCAAAAACACCATTTCAAATATATCACAATCACATGTATAACTCAGTCCTATACAACCAGACTGCTTAGGCATGTTTGGTAGCTCAATTGCTTAATTACCATTGAGAGAAGTCTGCTTTAGCATGTTTAGGTTGACAATCATGACAATGTCATTTTTTTTAGTAATAAAAAATTATTGATTCTTCTTATTTGATCAAAACAAAACAAGGGCCCTACTCCTAGAACTATGAGTAGGCATAGCACACAAAAAATTATTTATTGTGCAATATGTAAACAGACAGTGCCAATTGAAAGAGCTATGTGAAAGATGAATACTTATTTTTGTTTTTTGAAAATCGGTCAATGCATTCCAGAGTTATGGTAAATTAAAGTTCACCAAAATTAGCGAAATCCTGCCAAAAATGGAATAAAAGCCCAAAAAAGGAGTTTTTAAAAATTTTAACCAGCACTTTCAATATGTAGATTACTTCAAATAGTATTTCAAACACAGTATTTAGCAAAATGGCCACCTGGAAATGTACTACATCAAAAACCGAATGTATATAATTTTGTATGGCTGAGTCTCAGACCGTCAAAAGTGCCCGTTTTCCCAATTTCAAGAATGGAAACACTGGAAATGGTGCAAAAACGACTAAGTCCACCTCATTAATATGCGTAAACACTATAACTTTAGTTCTAAGTGGTCTATTGTGATGAAATTTGGTATGTAGGCTTTCTCTATCATGACGGGTCTACAAGCCCAATATGAAGTAAATACCTCCATAATTATGCAAATTAGCTTTGTGCAGCTAATTAATATGCGTAAAAGTTATATCTTCATTTCCGAGTACCCTATTCTGATGAAAAATATATGCAAGCTATGTGCTTGAATATTGGAATAATTATTTATAGAAAAGAAGTGATTTACATCATTAAGCAAATTGTTTAATATATTTAATGATGCCTTCGTTAGGTAATTATGTATGTAGTAATTAAAATCAGTCCGGCTCATTAAAATTACAAACCTAATCCAAAACAGAACCTTGCTTGTTTTATCTTTTGTATTGCCTCTTTACATTTTGTTATATAAATCACAGTTTCAAGAAATAAAAATAACACAAATATTTGTTTACATGATTTCTCAACCGTGGGTAAATTGTTTATTTCACAATACATTACAAAAAATTACTGTCAGTGTCATAAAATCCATTCAGTTAGTCCAAGGAGTAAGTGCGCAAATAACAACAGCCACAGTTTAGCCAAAATGCATGCGCTGTTTGCTGCGCAGATTTCACGAAACTGAATCAATCCAACACAACCGCATACCACACAAACAGAACGCCCCTCGCATGAAACAGTCGTAGATAAGAGGGCCCACACACAACGCGGTGCGCGCACGTGCAATGCTCAACCAAGGCTGCTACATTCATGCTTCATGCCTCCCTTCACACGGCTCAACTCTGACCGTGTTTTTCAAGGATTTGTTTGGCCTTTTTCAGTCACCTAAAATGTATCGTTTTAAGAATAAATAGAATTCAATCTTCTCCACGAAAGTCACCAAGCACTTCTTTTTCTTACCAGGGCATTTGTAATCATAAACTAGTTCAGAAACTTGGCCAGCAATCGCTCAAGTAGATGCGAGAATCTCGCCGCGACATCGACAGCGTCATCCGTATACACACCGTTTGGTCACGCTTCTTGTCATTTTCAAAACTGACGCAAGGAAAAACTCGCTGTATTTTTCCTCAAATGGACAGGACTTCCACTCAAGTATTTGATGATCTGTAAGGCTGAGGCAACTTCTCCACAATAGTGCGGTGCTTCTTTCTTCTCGAAATTGTGGAAACTTCAATTTTTACGGGAGGGTTTTCTTTGCACAAAATCTACGCTTCAAACTTTCGAAACTGACGGGTAAGCTACAAGAAAGAAGTGTGATGATAATGTCAAAGGTCATATCTACCATATTTGGAAGTTTCATGCTCAAACAAGGAGCGGAAGACCTGTCCAAGACCATTTCAAAATAGGGGGTTTTGCGCTTCGTTTCTGAGCTGCGCGCGAAGGGAATAAAAGATCCTGCGTGACTGTAGCGCGTAATGATGGTGTATTTTATAAGTTTGATTATTGTCGCTGCATTTTATTTATTATGTACTTTAAAAATATACAAATATAAAAGAAATGACACACTATTCACACAAGAAAAATAATCTGGATTGGTTTATTGACTCTAAAATGAGACGATCTTGAAAAGTGCACTACATCATATGTCGCGGTCACTACGTGCGTACGGCAGACTGTATGTTGGGCCAGAGTGCTATGCCTACTATGAGGCTCACGCGGAGCTAGCCCGACTGAGTCTGGCCGTACAGTACTATCGCAAGCTCTGTAGTACGGCCAGACGCCCGATGCTTCCACAGAGACTGAATTTTGTTGGCTGCCGATGTAGCAATTTTGCTACATCTTTCGATCGCGATTATCTTTTCATCCAGGACACAAATTTCCAAAGTTAAGGTTTGTAGTCGTAGAGCAACTCATACCTTTTCGAAAAAACGTTCTTTGGTCTCAATATTTTCATCCATCTGGCCACAAAACGAATTTCAGTCATCAGATTCCACAAATATCGTCCCCCATGTGATCCCCCATACGATTTCAAAATGGCGGCCGCGCTGTAATGTACCAATATGCAGGCGCGCCCGGGCAAACTCATGAATATGCATAAACAATCTGTGACGTATGACCGTACGGCCCCGCTGCACGCACGTCCAAAAACACGAGGTCATACGTCACAGACTAATTATGCATATTCATGAGTTTGCGCGGGCGCGCCTGCATATTGCATACATTACAGCGCGGCCGCCATTTTGAAATCGCATGGGGGATCGCATGGGGGACGATATTTGTGGAATCTGATGACTGAAATTCGTCTTGTGGCCAGATGGATGAAAATATTGAGACCAAAGAACGTTTTTTCGAGAAGGTATGAGTTGCTCTACGACTACGTACCTTAACTTTGGAAATTTGTGTCCTGGATGAAAAGATAATCGCGATCGAAAGATGTAGCGAAATCGCTACATCGGCAGCCAACAAAATTCAGTCTCTGTGGAAGCATCGGGCGTCTGGCCGTACTACAGAGCTTGCGATAGTACTGTACGGCCAGACGCAGTCGGGCTAACGCGGAGCCTCATAGTTCTAGGACTCAGGACTCAGGAGTACAAGGGCCCCACACTACACGATCACCCTTGACAATGCTTAAGTTAAGCATGTATTACTTTTTTTTCTTATGTCATTATGTATCCTCGACCCTCCATTATCTGCGCAGGTAACGCTTGCATACGCCCGCGCGTAGTCACACACAAATTGAAGCCAGGTAAATGCGTAGAAAAAGGACCGCGTAGCTTTACATGCTTTAGCATAGGGGGTCTGACGATTAAGTTAACCAGTTAACGTTAAAACCAACAATTTCTTACCTCCCTGTTTTAAGGATCGAGCAGCGATCCATCTCTTCAGCTTTTTCACGGTCCTCTCTCGGATTTTAGTCACGTTTCCAGCCAATCTTTGGGCGAAATGAATATCCAAGCCGAACTTGAAATTCTCTTCCATGGTCGTCGCCATCTTGCTTGTCGCGTGGGTCCCACGTGTTGCTCTTT
The DNA here is from genome assembly GCF_015706575.1 of Patiria miniata. Classification (NCBI taxonomy): domain Eukaryota; kingdom Metazoa; phylum Echinodermata; class Asteroidea; order Valvatida; family Asterinidae; genus Patiria; species Patiria miniata. Next base: position 12,950,710 of record NW_024037068.1, read on the forward strand.
TCGGATACTTCGTGCCGCAACATTAAAGGTGAACACCTGAATTATTGTGCACATTTTTTTTATTTCTATTTTGTATTACGACGAAGAGGCGGAACAGCTCCGAACAAAAAAATCCAATTTAAATACAAAAACTTATTACCAAAAAGCTTTGCTGTTTCGAAAAGTGTTTGTAATATAAAATACAAAGCAAAATCTGGTGCATTTCAAAAAAATGTTTGTAAAACTAAAAGAACAAGATTTTAAGCTGGAAAATAAAAGGGCCCTAAAAGAAAATTGAATACGAATCGTATCATTTGATTTTGGATATTTCTGTATTCCTCTGAAAAGAGCCAAGCTTCGTACACGGGTGATTAAAATCCACCAACTTAATTTCCATAGATATTATTAAAGTTTCACTTTAAAGTTTCACTTTAAAGTTACATGCGCGCCTTCGGATCTTTGATAAGGACATTATTGCTCTTACTCTAGAGGGCGCAGTTTTAGTTAAAGAAACAGCGAAAAGGCGAAAAGGGGCGGCGGTGATCGGTGATGTCTTCGTTTAAAAATGGCATTTCTCGACATTCGGCTCAAGAAAGTCAACAAAATATATCACGAAGGGGTAAATATTTTTTCTATGTATTCTCGACGAAGCAAATAACCAGATATATTAATTATATCGGAAAGAATGTGGGAAAAAATGTTGCAAACCTGACGCCACTTCGACTTCCGCGATTGTGTACAAAGTCTATGGAGACTGGAGTGGAGAGTCAAGAACATTTTCCAAGTATTTCAACAAAATTGGAAATGTTTCTTTTAATTGAAGCTAATTGAATTGCCCTTTTTATTATCTTTGTTCATTAATTTATTCCATTATTTGTTAATTTATTTCTCCGTGTACTCGTGTTTTGAACGTTTGTTTTTTCTTCATCAACAATGAAAATCATGAAAATCCCGCCTGCAACTGAGTGCAAGGTTCTCAAATTGCGATCGCCTTTGCACAAGTTGTAACGTGTGCACGTAAATTAAAAGCGTAATTTGCGTGCTCCGGGAGTCCCTCGCGCAAGTTTAAACTTGCGCGGAGGACTCAAATTGCACTGGACACTACTACATATGTTGTGTACTACTACTAGGCCTACTACTAGTACTACTAGGTCGGACTCCCCATGCTCCCTACATTGTATATCACGGCATCGGAAATTTCTTGTTTTTCGTTGCCAAAACTCCTTCAGTTGGCGATATTTATCCAGTTCACCAGGCATTACGGACTTTCTGCTGAATTGTATAAGGCGAAATAAATGTTAAGCGTCCCCATCCAATTTCTTTTTGGAGGCCGCCTCCTTTTTTTTCTTTTCTTTTTTATTAAAAACCGAAAAAAATGAGAAATTTTCAACAGTGACATCGTTTTTGCCTCTTTATTTGTTGCATCTACAGTGTAGCCCATATAAAGCTGTTAATAATGTATGTCATTTCCTGAGTCCAATGACAGCCATTACAAAAAAAAATTGTTTGTAGTTTATTTATGCTTTAAAAGCACACTCGCCTCCTACTAGCGATGAAAAAGAAGTGTCACCTTATTTCTCGGACGTCTATTTTTCTTGTAATTTCCAGATTCGTTTGCACACGTTTGCATATATATCTAAATTCCCACATCAAAAAGATCACGCACAATGCTGATGCATGCTGAATACGCGCAATGCATGATGGATTGTTTAGCTGCCGTCAGTCACCTAGCCTTTAGTCAAGGTGGCTTGGCAACCCCAACACGAAAAAGTTGCGGAGCTCGTGGCTCCGTGTGCCAACACTGCACTCGCGTGGTCTTTTTTTCGTGCCCGGGTTGCCACGCATGCCTTGACCAAAGGCTAGATAACAGCGGCTCAATCCATTATGCGTTGCGCGTATTCAGCATGCATTATTATTTGCGCGTGATCTTTTCGATGTGGGAAGTTAGATACGCAAACGTGTCCAAACGAAGGTGATGTATGACCAACTCTAGCCACATAAATGTGGCCACACATCCACATGTACAAAATCGTGTCGCACTTTGCCAAATTTTGATTTTCGCATTTAGGCTTAGTTTGTAGTTTTTTTTTGCTTTAGAAGCATACTCACCCTCTTTATAGGCTAATCAGAAAGTGCTGCCTTGTTCAGATGTATATTTTTTGTGAAATTTCCAGATTCATTTTTACACGTTTGCGTATCAAAATTTCAACATGAAATTTCAGGATGTGCTGGCCGGCCTGGTGGTTGTGCAGAGTAAATCGGACGTTCAGCACCAGGGCATCACGCTGGTCGTAGACGGCTCAGTCAACCTACAGCTGAGCTCCAAGAACGTTGGACTGTTTGAGGCATTCTACAACTCCATCAAGGTAGAGAGAGATACATACTATGTAGGACCAAAGAAGGCTGTATCCTGATGCCACATTTTTCTTCATGAATGTTTAATCTCAATAGTGAACAGTCATGACTTTGGGACCTAGAAATTTGGTTAAAAAATACTTTGCAATATCCAAGACGTCCAGACCAAACACTTGGACAGACTGGGACAAGAGTTTTTCTTTTCTTCTTTTTTTGGGGGGGGAGGGGGGGGGGGGAGAGGTTGGCCTAAGTACCGGTATGTCGGGACACTGGGCTAGCCTCCGCAGCCGAGATCAGGATTTGTACTCATTTGGAAATGAACTACACTTCTCAGCAATTCTCTTTTAATATTTAGTCGCTTCACATGTTTCAACCAGTGGGCTTCGTGCGCCAACGAAAGAGGGCACCCTTTTACCTAGCAACAACATCCCATGGGCGGGACATTTCACTGGTTGACGCGCACCCTTTCTTGTGTGTGATGCACATATACCAGGGGATTCAGTTGTACGATGTACACGCAGTGCTATTGGTGGCCGCGCGTCCCGACAAAATTGCAGTCGGGCAAGATGGCGTCGGTCGGTCACCCCCAACTGTACTTTCTTTGCCGGTGAAGGGGTACTTGTGAACAGAGCAGATGAGGCCTATATCTTCCCATTTGCACTCTCCACCATTCAAAGCCTTAAATCACTCTTTTAAAATAGGCTCCAAACTGTGAATAAATCCCTCAAACTTTGCAGGTGAACTTACTTCCCAAGAACCCATGTTAGCTTTATTTGAAATTCTTCCATGAATTTTAAGGCCGGAAAGTGAATAAGGTGTTTTTTTTTCATCAGGTGTTATTCTGCACTGGAGGCGTCAGTCAGTTTATTGTTTCGTTTATCGTTTAAATAATTCATGTCTTGGGGTTTCTCCGATACTTTCAGCCGATACAGCTCCTGAATTACGTGGTCAATGTTGCCAAACCGGGGAAGATTCCTGCGGGAAAGACAGAAATTCCATTTGAGCTCCCGCTGAAACCCAAGGCGAATAAGAACCTGTATGAGACGTACCATGGAGTCTTCGTCAATATTCAGGTATGTTAATCAGTGTTCTCCAACTTCGAAATTTGAAGGTCGGTGCGCCGTCAAAAAGTGGAAGGGGGGGGGCGCTATAATTATATTAGGGGCGCTATTTGCAGTCGTACATTTCTTTATGCTAGGGGGCGCTATTTGCAGATGAACATGTAATTTATGTACAGATAACAGCTTTTAGGCCATTTCTAACACAGTAACACTAACAATTAAGTACATACTGGCTTAGCATCATCTTTTTTTTAACACATCAGTGACCAGGGACTCTGAGGCAGTTTGGCCTTGAGACTTTTGACCTGATTGATTGCTACAATGGGCAGGCTTGTCATTTTGACAAGTGTTGCATGTTACTGCTTTTGGCAGAGTTTCTGGCCAAAATATACCCTGGAGGCCAATGGTAGTGGCACTTGTTTGTTTTTTTTAATTATTTTTTCCTTTTTTTTTTGGAAGCATGGCGGGCAACTTTTTAAGCTTGGCGGCAGCTTGTGAAGCTTGGCGGGTGCCTCAGAAAGCTTGGCGGGGCACCAGGTTATTTTTACAGGTTGAAGAACACTGGTTAATACAAGAGTCTCAGAACAACTTTTAACAGAAACTTGTTTGCGTGACCAGTGACCTTCAAGTCATTGCGGCCATGGCATGACCCTGCAAGGTTTGAAACGGCCATTAAGACTGAGTCATCACTCTTTTATTCCCATTCATAATTTTTTTTTTTCCCCAAAAGCGTTATAATGTAGGAAAATCTGTATTTTCAATTCCCGTCACTTGCTCAGGCCCCGTTTCAGATTCATGAAGGGTCAAATTGCATTATGGTCCGCAATGAAAAAGAAATCACATCCGGTATGGAATGTATGCATTTCTATGAGAAAGTTTTCGGATAGCATTTGCGCGCATTGGCTTACCGCGGTCTTAAACAGCTGCAGCCAGGGGTGCGTTTTGGCGGTCATAACCAAGAATTGGTTCGGTGGTTTCTTGTCGGTGAATTTCTCCGGCAATTTTAATTGGGTTAGAATTACGCATGATCATGTAGTACTCAAATCTCCAAAACAATTAACCAAAGAGAAACCAACGAACCAATTCTTGGTTATGACCGCCAAAACGCGCCCCAGATGTCTTTTACATACCGGTAGGTCGTGATAAATTACCCAGAATGCCACCCCCACTTCCTTCACAAGATTCTGTGAAGCTCATCAGCCTGTCCCAGCTGCAGTTTATTGGCAGATAGTTTGTCTTAACAGTGAAGGCTCCAATTGGCAGGAGTTGGAGGCCCTGGAGGGTGCCTGATACTGACCAGCTGGGGGCACTCACTTTGTTACCAGAGGACTCTCATTGTTCTCTGTGGCATGTATTGGAGTGCCTGTCCAGTTACCCTTGAAATGACATGGCACATATTGGAGGGCCATGCAAAAAACATAGGAGATTTTCTTGAGGCACATATTGGCATGCGTTGGAGGGTCTAGTAGGGTAAGGGATAAAGTATCTCTCTCAGCCAAATAATATGTCCTCACTAATTCTGTCCCTTGACACCACAGTACACAATCAAGGGGGAGATGAAGCGCCCTCTACTGGCCAAAGACCTGACCAAGTCCATCGAGTTCATCGTCGAGTACAAGGATCAGAAGGAGAAGGCGCAGCCCAAGCCGGTGTCCTTTGCCATCACGCCCGAATCCTTACAAAACATCAAAGATGTAAGTAGTGTATGAATTGTGTGCAGGAACAGTAGATGGCATTGTTTGACCACATGTCTGATCTGATCCAGTGTGTGGGACATTCCCCTTGTGCACACTTGTGTGCATGCATAAAGTCTAGTCTAGGGGCGATTACCAGTCGCCGCAATAACCCGCCGTTGTGAGAGGGCGTTATCACGATCAACCAATATCACCCACGAACCGTCTAGGGTATTTGTATCAGTTGTGTTATGCGCGCGCACCTGTTTGGCCTAATAATGCAACGCGCATTCAAAACATTTCATTGTAGTTCCGAACCAAACTCTTAAATTTCTTTCAGTAGTATAAAAGATGCAGCAAGACTTCAGTGCAGCTTCACTGGTCAGCTCTTTTGTGCTATGTAGTGTGCGTGGGACTGAAAATGGACCGTAATTGCCTGCAGAAGTATTGCATGCGCGCACTAGTTTCCCCAATTTTTCGGGGGAGATTTTAAGCATTTCCCTAGTCGTTGTTCCTGACAGATTCGCGGGTGATATTTGTTGGTCATGATAATGCCCTCTCGCAGTGGCGGGTTATTGACTAATTGCTTTCAGGACATGCAATTCTGCTAATAATATTTCCATTTCCATATACACTGTATACTGCATAATCAATATGGCGCTTTGTGAATCGGGCGATTCACAATGCAGTGCGCTACCAAGAGTTTTTATTTATTATCCACATCCAACAGCAGAAAATGCCATGGAGAGTCCATTTTTAAAGTTTACAGTCAACAAAACATGGCCCATTTGAATGAGTGTCAGTAGACAACTTGAGCTAATTCGTTATAGATTGGGGCATATACGTTCTGAACTTACAAAAAACACCATATTGATAACAAGAAAAGGAAAGGGCAAATAGATCCTTGAATCATACCCTTACGAAAGTACTAAACGGAAAAACGAACACTTTCAAATGTCCCGCTCTGTGAATTTGTCGACCATCTCCCACAATTAATGCACTGGGAAAATTCAACTCTCCGTGGCAAACTCTTGGTGGCGCACTGCATTGTGAATCGCCTGAATTACCGAACCACCATAGTTTAACTACTTTCTCATGAAGTTGTGGATTTCCACGGAAGTGAATTTTTTTTTAACAAAGGAAGTATCAAGTGACTTAGTCAGTTTCCGTTGTGGTTGTGGATTGGACATTTTGTTTTTACAGAAAGGAGGACTGCCACGTTTCAGCATCAAGGGCAAGCTAGACTCGGCCATTTGCTGCATCAAGAACCCCCTGACCGGCACAGTGGTCATTGAGTATTGCGACGCGCCCATCAAATCGGTGGAGATACAGCTGGTGCGAGTTGAGACGTGCGGCTGTGCTGAGGGCTACGCAAGAGATGGTTAGTGTCAGGTTTACTGTGTGTTACCGATTTCTGAATCACAGCCAGTGCAAAGCTATGTTTGCAAGCATTTGTTCACACTGGTTATCACATTTATGGTGCGGAGTGTACACAACATACTTTCTTCTGAATGTGTACAATGCGTAGCATCTTGGCAGGAAAATATGTCTCTCTTTCCTTTTTTGTCACTTTTTTTTTGGAGTACTGTATTATGGGCTCCGTGCACAAGTACCCCTTCAACATCCAGGAAAGGAGAGTTGGGGGAGACCTAGACTGGTTCCCGGTCCATCCACTGCGTATTTCGATTGATCCACAGTTATTGGGGTGCTGATTAGTCTGGGAGACCATCGCAAGTTAAATTTGAACGTAGTCGCGTGCTCATGCGCGAAGACGCTAGGGCTTAGCTTTGTGCACAACGTTCAGAAAAAAATAAGTCTTGCTTACTTCGTGCGCGAATCAGTACAGTACGCACACGCATTGTCCCGACCATGGGGCTCTAAAAAGTGATAAAAAACAGGCATGCAACTTTTCCTCGGTTCAGCTGATTTCCTCTTTTTTTACTTCCATGTGTGCCATTGAAAATAGAAAAACACTGTACAAAGTTTGGGAAAAATTTGAATTTCCTCTTTTCTTGTGATTTACCAGTTGCATGCCTGAAAAACACGCCGTCTTTTGTTGGCACACAGAGCCTATACTCCATAGTAGAGCTCCTCTAGTTCATGAGAAAGTTCATTGTTTTCTTTTACAACTTGTATTTCAGCGACGGAGATCCAGAATATTCAGATCGGTGAGGGTGATGTGTGCAGAGGGATCACCATCCCAATGTACATGGTCTTCCCTCGACTCTTCACTTGCCCTACGCTAGCTACTAGTAACTTCAAAGTCGGTAAGGCCACACTTTCTACTGCCTCAGGTGTATACTAAATGGAAGTGTTTGACTCTGTGTTTGTAATCCTTCTTCGTTCCACTCCAGTTTCTTTGTTTGATGTATTCTGAATATTACATTTTGGTGGTAAAATGAGAGTTAATAGTTTGAAATACTTTTTTTTGTTGCCATATCTGTGTTTTTTGGGTCCTGCCCCCCCCAAAAAATTCAATTTGAATTGACGCTTTTCCAGCCTTACACAAGTAATGCTGTACGTGTTCTACATAACCCCCGAGGACCGACACACAAAGGGAGAACAACGGATCCTATCAGTCCTCGGGCGTTGGGTCTTTTGTTCAAAACGGTCCTCTGTAGTAGGTTCGTGTGCTTAGGCTATGGGAGAGTGTTATATTACAGGGACAAAGGGAAACACAAAGCATTGTCCTCGGGAGTATAGTAAAACAAGAGTGTATATACTCACACTGTTAACCGCAATATATCTGAAATTTCTAAATGTATTCACACAACGATTGTCTAATTTGTGAATCAGTGAAAGTGCACATCAGGTTTTTCATCCCAAACATAAAGATATCAGGCATATTTTAGGGTTCATGATTGGGTTCATATTTTCGTTACATAGGACTATTTGGCCATTTTAATTGTTTACTGTCAGTTACCTTTTCTCCTGTTTTCTGTTTCAGAATTTGAAATCAACCTTGTCGTCGTCCTTCAAGATGATCACCTGATCACAGAGAACTTTCCTGTCAAGTTAACACGCTTCTAGACAAATGACAACCACAAGCCTAAATAATGATTCATTTTATTAAACTGGTCGTCATGAAGCGCCTTCCAAAGGATACAGAGCGCTCAAGGGCGGATCCAGGGGGTGGGGGGGGGGGGGGGGCCAAAGGGGGCCATGGGCCCCCCCCCCCCCCCCAAAAAAGGAACCCATATTTTTTTTTTTAAGTGACATCGCAATAAAGGCAGGCAATGAGTACACCACCATCTTTTCCTCAAAAAAACATTGGTTAAAGTGGTCAGAAATTGCCTCAGATCGCACCACAGAGCATCTAGAATCCAAAAATGTTTCGGGGCCCTAAAGCGGCCCCGAACCCCACGCCGTAATGTTTTTGACCCACTTTTTTGGGGGACCAACATTTTTTTGGCCCCCCCCCCCAAAAAAATTGTGTTCTGGATCCGCCCTTGAGAGCGCTAAATAGTATAATTACTCCCGTTCACCAAAATCAGTTTTCGCAGCAGCACTAGATCAGTTCAATCGGGTCTCTACCCTCACAGGTACCCATTTATACTCCTGGGTGGAGAGAGGCAATTGATGTAAAGTGTCTTGCCCAAGGACTCCCAAACTGCATTCACTTTGAACCAACGTACCATGGCACATGGGTCGAACACCATAAGGGAGCGTCTCATAAGTCGGAACGCTTCCGTTCCATATGGAACGTTCCTTTTAGGAACACTACTGCGTTCCCATTGGGAACGCGCTGTTTTCTCAGCGTGTTCCCAACTGGAACAGGCCGTTCCCAGGTAAGTGAGCACGCGCATAGACCAACGTTCCCACGCTGGATCGCCTGGTGTTCCTGGGCAGTGGGAACAATCATGCATGTTCCCCGATGTTCCTTGGTTGAATGTTTCAAGCGTTCCAACTTTTGAGACGTTCCCTAACTGTTTGGCCACAGTGCCCCATGCTGATTGGCCAGTGTTAGGCCATCAGCCTGGGGGTTTGGTCAGTATCGAATCAGGGCATAAATGATTATAGTGCGCATGCGCAAGGTAAACCGCCCCTAGAGTGGTAACCAGCATTTTGATGGACATTTTGAAAAAAAAGGGTGATAACACCCAAAAAGCTGCCACCGCTGCAATGCTATCACATATTTTCCAACTCTGGAGGTGTATACCTTGCCAAAAATCACTATGACGATTATTCCCCCCATTTGATACCGGTTGCCAAAATTTTGGACCGAGGCTGATGGCCTATGTACCTTGAAGCAGCTAATCCGTCATATTGCATCAACTAAACGTCATGCCAGGACGTACAAAGTACGTGTACATGTTGTGCATTTTTTTTCCCATTGAACACATCATGGCACCGGTAATCAGTTACTATTCTTTATATGTTGGCCAGTCCTAGGAATACAATCATTTTAATTTCAAAATCCAATCTGAAAATACAATTCTTATTTCCGCCGCCTTAACTGTGAAGACGAAATCCAAGACCAACTACTCATAAAGTCACTTGTCACTTGATGCGAGTCCGAGTCACTCATGAGTCACTCATGAGTCACTTGTTTAAATTTGAATGCATACCCAGCAGGCACCGACCGTCAGACTGACGTTGTATAATGGTTGTTTTATGGTCGCAACGTCGGATCAACCATACATAACCGAAAATCAACGTTGTTTTAGTCGACCAAAAGCCGACGTTGTCATTATAACGTCTGCCAGACGTTGCTTTAGTGTCGACAATTTAACGTCAGAATTTAACGTAACAACAACGTCGAAATATAGTTGGAATTTGGTCGGGAATATTACCAAACGTAATTTCAACCATGGTATGACGTTGTTTTGTCAACGTCTATACAACTGACTGAAAAACAACGTTGTATTTTTGTTATTTTTGCGTTTCCCTTCGCGACGTCGCAATTATGTCATGTTTTCAACCAAGATATGACGTTTGCTTTCTAACGTCGTTTCAACAACTCAAAAAACGACGTTGAATTATGGTTGGCCGTCGGTTGTAATATCCGACGTCGTACTTATGTCATGCTTTTGACTAAAATGCAACGTCCGTTTTTGACGTTTTTTCAACGACTCAAAAAGTGACGTTGAATTATGGTCGGCTGTTGGTTATAATATATGACGTCGTTATTTGGTCATGTTTTTAACCATTATTTTACGTCCGTTTTCTAACGTCGTGTCAACGAATCAAATAATGACGTTGTTTTCCGGTCGTTTGATGGTTATAATATTTAACGTCATTATTAAGTCACGGTTTTACCCAAACTATAACGTCAGTTCTCTGACGTCTTTTCAGCGACTCAAAAATGACGTTGGATTATGGTCAGCCGCTGGTTATAATATTTGACGTCATTATTAAGTCATGTTTTCAACCATGATATTACGTTCGTTTTCTAACGTCGTTCCAATGACTCAAAGTCGACGTTGTATTGTGGTTGGCTGTTGGTTATAATATCTGACGTCGTATGCTTTCAACCAAACACAACGTCCATTATCTGACGTCATTTCAACATCTTACAAAGCGACGTTGAATTGTGGTCGGCTGCTGGTTATAATATATGACGTCGTTATTAGGTCATGTTTTCAACCATGATATTACGTCCGTTTTCTAACGTCATTTCAACGAATCAATTAATTACGTTGATTTTTGGTCAGTGGATGGTTACAATATTTAACGTCATTGTTATGTCATGGTTTTACCTAAAATATAACGTCCGTTTTCTGACGTCTTTTCAGCAACTCAACGTTGAATTGTGGTCGGCTGTTGGTAATTTACATTACGTCGACAGTGTCATGGTTTCGACCAAAATATAACGTCTATTTTTCACTTAATTTATTCAGCAAATAAAAAAGTCATTAAACCGGAATGCATGTGCAACGTAGTAATTCCCAAACGAAATTATCGGACGCCTTTTTAATTTGAACGACTAAAAAAAAGACGTTGAATTATGGTCACCTAGCTGATGGTTATAAATTTGATGTCCAATCGTTATCATCATTGTTTTAACCGAAATATATCGTCCATTTTGAAGATTTTTCCACTTAGCCGCAGCGCGCGCCTATTATAACTACTTGGCCCAGAGCCAAGTGCCGCGCGCGAAAAAACCATATAGCCAAAACGTATTAGGCCTACACGTAAGCATATGTATGCCCTGTGCGTGACCTTGCATTCCAACGAACTCCACTGCTGTACGAGTCTGGCCAGTTTGAATCATCCGTTAAACCAACAGTCACAACTGAAGCAGCTTTGGGAAGAGACATGTTGGCCCAAAATGAACAAGGTTTTTGGCACCTTTTGTGCACAATATTGTCAAGATTCGGTTCTGCGATGGAGTGCAGTTAACATTGGAGATGTTCCCACCCCTGATCTATAAATCCAAGTCAAGATACGACATCAAGATATAGGACAAGCACAAGTCAAGATTTCGATTGAACCGCAAGCAAGATGATCTGATTTTGCCATGTCTGAAAATGGTAAGTTTCAAACGCGAATGTTTCCGAGTTAGTGATTTGCAATTTCTTTGAAGGTCAATAGTTTGGAAATTGTATCTTTATTATTATTATGTACCCTACTAGTCATGTCAGTTGTAACTTTAAAATTCCATCAAAATACCTTAACTTCATTGTAGAAAGTTATTAATGTTAGACTAGATGTTGGATGCTATTGTCATTCCTTATCTTAAAAAGAAAGTTACACTAACGATGCCCTTTGTTTAAACATTGAAGATGTAGAAAATCCAAACTAATCAGCAGTCATGCTAGTTCTACCTGCTTTCTATCATCACGTCCAATCTTAATTAGGCCTAGGAAAAATGAGGTCATTCTAAAGCATATCTCATTATGAGACGACTTCCCACACGTACTGTGTTGATTGAAGATTTAGAATATTAAATTTATTGTGAATTTAACCGACCCGCAACATATTCCGCATCCATCACTAACTCAAACGATCGAAACGTCTCTTTCATTTTGATGCTGATATTTTGAGACAAATACGTTTTCAATCTAGTTTACGGTGTTCAGAGTTTGGGAATCACGTATAACGATACATTATGCCACTTTTCTTTTGTCGTGTACTCTATTTCATGTTTTATTAATACCAGTATTTACTATAAAATTGGTTTGTTGTAGTCTTTGCAAAGCGCTTAGAAACACGGCGTACGAAGCGCTATTAATGTTATTTTTTATCCTTGTAAAGAAAGTTACGGTGCTTGCAATTTTAAATTCTTCATTAATTAATTTCAGTAAAATTCGTTTCTTGGAATCGCATGAAATCGCCCATTAGAATTAAAATAGGCCTATGCTTCGACTTGTCTTCTTCATACATGTAAGAATTATTTTTAATACTTTTTTTGGATTTCTAAAAATTAAACTGCTGCTGTAAGTTCAAAGAATCTGTTTTGTTTTAATTATTTACGAGTCACCATTATTTGAAAAATGTGTTGGTATTCAAGAAAATTAACAATGTTGTTCATTTTTCCCCTTTTCCAGCTCTCTGCTTTGGTCAGTTGAGGGAGACGAATACACTACCCAAGCCCTACTTTACGTGGCCCCATGCACCATCAGGATCAACATCAACCGCCTGATGTCTTCTATACCTGCACAGATATTCACAAAAGAGATTAGAGATCATGTCTGTGTTGGTTGTGATTCCGCGTGGTAATGAAATCTGATGCCAGAATTGATCGGCCTATTAACATTGAACATTTGAAGCGTCTAATTGACATTATTTAAGCCTGTCAGACGCCACTATTTTGAATATTGACTAACGTTAGAAAACTTACTTTTTGCACTGTTATTTCGGTTGTGTACTATAAGAACCTAGCCAACCAGTTTATTAAAAAATGAACAAGTTGTGTAATATTATACACAAGTTGTGTAAACAACGGTTTACACAACAGGTTGCTAGCTTCATATATTACACAACCGTTTGATTTTTACACAACCGAAATAACAGTATTCAATGTCTACAAAAATAACATTTGCAACCATGTACTGGCCTAACTTCAATCATGGAATTCAAACATTGAAAGGACGTTATTACGACGGTCAGATAGACGTCAATTTTGACCTCACACAGACGTTATAATTTGGTCATTTTTCGACGTCTAAATAACTTCAACCGCGACGTCCTGTCGACGTCCATTCAACCAGACAAATCATGGTCAGACTGACGTCATAATTTGACTATATATGGACGTTAGATTTCGGTCAGGTTTTCGACGTCTAAATAACCTACTTTTTCAACCATATTCTGACCTAAATTCAACCAACAATCTGACGTCCTGTAGACGTCCATGTAACCAGTAAATCATGGTCAGACTGACGTCATAATTTGACTATAATCGGACGTTAGTTTTCGGTCATGATTAGCAGTTAATCATGGTCAGACCGACGTCACAATTTTGACCACATATCGACGTTAGAATTTGGTCAGGTTTTCAACGTCTAAAAAACTTACACTTACAACCACTACGGCAACCAAAAACAACGTCGGAGTTGGTCGGAATCTGACGTCAGATAGACGTTAAATCGACCAAAAATGCCTGCTGGGTACATGAATAATTTATGTGTAGTATAAACTACTCATGAAGTCAATTGTCACTTGATGCAAGTCCGAGTCACTCATGAGTGACTTGTTTAAATTTGTATGCATACATGAATAATTTATGTGTAGTATAAACTACTCATCAAGTCAATTGTCACTGGATGCGAGTCCGAGTCACTCATGAGTGACTTGTTTAAATTTGTATGCATACATGAATAATTTATGTGTAGTATAAACTACTCATAAAGTCACTTGTCACTTGATGCAAGTCCGAGTCACTCATGAGTGACTTGTTTATATTTGTATGCATACATGAATAATTTATGCGTAGTATAAACTACTCATAAAGCCACTTGTCACTTGATGCGAGTCCGAGTCACTCATGAGTCACTTGTTTAAATTTGAATGCATACATGAATAATTTATGTGTAGTATGATGACCGGGACAGCAAAGTTAGGGGAGTCAGGTTGGCGAAGTGGTACTTTCCTCGCCTTCCACCGCTGTGACCAGGGTTCGAATTCCGCCGGGCCTTGGTCAATTTTTGGATTGGGTTTAATTCAGTCCCTGCCTGATTCCGTGGGTTTCCCCCAGAATATTCTTCTGGGCTTTTCCTCCCACCTCTAAAACTGTAATTTCTTCTAATTGTCTTCTCTCTATAAGTTGGTGTGATGTTTCCCCCGGGATGCTTTACCGACTAAAAATTTTACAGATACAGAAGTAATTAGAAACTCTATTCTTGACAACACCACAGTAGAACATTACATGTACGTAAAGGTCACAGGTTCAAATCTGGCTCCTGTCAATTCCTTTGTTCAGTTGTATATATATATTAACTGTAAATGTATTTTTCATTAACATGAATGTGAAACCAAAATAATTTTTTTGCAGAGATTGTTGGCAATATTTTTGGGACATGCCATTATAATGGCTAAAACATTAATATATTGTGTAGCCAAAACTAGTGTATGATAATCACTGATATGGGAACATCCGGTGATTTTTTTTTCCGCCATAATTGTTTATAAAGTGAAATTGTGTAATTCCATTTCTTTGGTTCATTTAAACTTTGGCCGAGGATCCGGAGGGACTTTGGGGGTTTTTTTTGGGTGGGGGGGGGGGGGGGGGGGGGGGGGGAGAAGGGTGACTTTTTCAGTCTGTGGTTTTAACTTCATAGAGATTTATCAAATCCTGAGTAAAAGTTGTCACCTTGATGTCTATTGAACGCCAACTAAAGCCGACTTAAAGGGAATATACAACATTTGCAAACATCGAAAAATAAAACTACCAAGTTTTTGCGAAGTACCTTAATAGGATGTTGGTAAATGACAGTCTAAAGCATCCTGTAAAATTATGGCACCTGGTACACTGTCATTTTCAAGAAAAGTGGTATTTTTGTATCAATTTCCAACGCTGATCGGCCGATCAGCGTTGGAAACAACTGGCTTTTTTTTCAAATACAGGCCCCAATTGACCATTGCACTTGTTTGCAATCGATTACAAACCTATGAACGGGTACGGGCCAGCTAGACTGGTTCCCTGACCTTACAATTCCCCAATGTATGTAAACTGCTCTGTTTCTTCCTATATGGAGTCAGGGAACCAGACTACAGGAAAATGATCGTTTTTCTTGGTTTTATAGCATTTTCGAACCCAAAACCTCCAAAAGTCAGTGAAACTATATTTGCTTTATATTTCCAACCCCCAATTCCATCCATTTCTGAAAATTACAGCAAAAGCAAATGATGTATATTCCCTTTAAATTCATTCCATTTGGCAAATTCATCAGTCCAGTGTGCAAATTCTTCATTCTGTTTGGCAAAGTCATCATTGCATTCGGCAAGGTAATCAATTCGTTCTGCGAATTCATTGCCTTCGTCAGATTTATCATTCCATTCGGAAAATTCACTATTTCAGTCGGCGAAGTTATTACTCAATTCGGTATAAAATTCCGCTTAATTCACTATAACATTCCTCCTATTCGGCAAAGAAGCAAAAGTGAGCCGAATGGAGCGATGAGTTTGCCGAATTGACTAATGTTGAATTGGCCGAATGGAATGACAAACTGGCCGAACGGACGACGAATTTTGCCGAATGCAATGATGACTTTGCCGAACGGCATGACGAGTCTGACGAAGAAAAAGATATGAATTATTGAAGGCAGCTCTGGCGTTCCGTAAATAAACGCCCGTTGTCAACCAAGCTATCTAAAACGGTGTTAGTGCAAAGTATAGCTGAGAACATTTCCAGCATTGCTAACTAATTTGTACTCGGAATAAACCCGCCTTCATTAGTTGAGAGGCAAAGTTGAAATCATGTTCTTCCCTAAAGCATTCACAAATATAATATATGATTCATCAACTTCATGGCGTTTTCAAATTAGTCAAATTTAGCTGACAAACAGAACATATTAAAACAGATCCGAAGTAAAGATTTTATAGTTGCTATACATATCTCCGTGTTATTTTCGAGTTTCACCCCGAATAAAAAAAATATAATTTTAATGTGTTTCCGTGGGAATACAAACGTTATTCACTCTCTATTAAGACGTGGAATAAAAAAGAAAAGAAAAAGATGCGGCCCATCAATAATTCAGTCGAGTTTTGTGTGTTTTAGGCGCAAAAGCAACCCAAAACCGTATCAAGTTCAGAGCGGGTCGAAAATTATTCAAAATCGAAAAAAAATGTATACAGCTTTAATTCCGTTCTAATAATGTTTTTTTTGGTTTCAAGTTGAAAATGCGTTATAGGAAAAGTCGAATACTTGTTTATTGAAGAGCATATGTCTGGAGCAACTCTATAATATAAAGGTAATATATTGGAGATGAGATTTTCTCAAACGGTAACATATGGCATATTTTTGATATTACTATTTCGATAATAATAAAAACGTCTGCCTATCATGTCAATATATTATTGCAGTTCGCATATCTACATTCTCGGGTTTTAACCTTCGTCTGTTGTCAGCATATGTTTCCCGACGGAGGTTGTCAATTGGCAAAGAGAATATTACCAGCCCGAAATAATGACGCAATCAAGATTTTTTTCGCGTTGCGGCCATAATGCATACCGTATATCCGTCCCCCCCCCCCCCACTGTATCAGAAACGTTATTATTAACGAGGCGTCCCCCCCCCCCCCAAAAATGTCCCGGCCGAATGGTACGTTAACTTGACCTGCACGAAGCAATGTCACAGGAACATGTGTCTGCATGCCCATTATGGTCTGCCAGAGTGGTTCAGGCGGATCGATGGTGAAAGGTCAAAAGCAATCACGAGGCATGGACCCCGGCCGCAGTGAACACGTACATTATGCGTGTCTACGTGACACATGTACATGTACATGTACATTGTATATGTACATGTACAAACATGTACAGTACGTAGCCCTACGTGTACGTGTGGAACGTGCATCGTGCATACTGTTGGTATTCGAATGACAGGCGTGATAGGACAAGCTACACACAGAAATCAGTAGTCGATCTGTCTGAAGGTAGGTGCTTAATTTAACCATGTAAGTAGGAAATTTAACTGAAGATAATGTCATTAATTACCGTATGCCTTATTGTTTTAGTACGTCTAATGTTCACACGTGTATATGAAGTAGAAAGACGGCCCGGCCCGCGGGCATGAACATTTTTGAAACTCGGCCCTTTGTATACGAGCTATCTTTGGTGCGCTTTGAGAATGCGCATATATAGCGCATGCTGATGGGTTTCACCCTAGGGTTCACCGCGAATTACTGAGTGGTGAAAATGAAAGGGGCGGCTATTGCTCCCCTCGTGACCTACTCGAGCGCAGCTGCATTGCTGCTGTCAAGTGATGAGCTCTAAATGACAGATTTTCAAGTTTGTGTTTAATTAATGAGTATAACTTGTTATGACGTCACAGTCTCTATAAAGACCACTCAGATTGGCTGGCGCGCGGGGTCGCATAACATTTATTCATGCTACGATGGTATATCAGACGTTCAACCGTGGTTCTGCCCACATGAAGTCTGATCCTCGAGACTGACCTTTACTCTTTAGGTGTGTGCATGCGCTGGAATAAAGCGTGTGTGGGGTGTGTGGTCGGAATTTCCTGGATAGCGGTGCCGATGTTCCCAAGACTGGATATGTTTTGATAACGACCCTCTACTGCAGCGGTATGTGGCTTTACCGCTTGTCAGCGACCGGCAGCATTAATGAGGATTTAAATCCAAATCCAGTCTTGAACTAAGATGAAAATTCGAAAATGCTGGCCGGGGAAAATAAACGGTCTGTATATCCGATTCATAGGTGACTAGCTGCGTCATACACGCGAACGCACCCCAGTGACTGGTAACTAGCGTCCATTGGGTTTAAACACGCCACTTCGCACTACTTCCGGTTCCATTACATTGTGTGCAGTACGCATGATGGTTAAATTGCAATGACGTCACACTTACGAACCGGAGACCTAATTTGTGTCCAGATAACCATGTTATGAATAAATTATCATGACAGACCGAGGGCAAATTTGATCAGAGATCTTTCCCCATTTTTGTGTTTTGTTTTTTGGTTTTGTTGGGGGTGTTTGTTGGGGAGTTTGTTTGTTTGTTTGGGGGTGTTTTTTTTTTGGGGGGGGGGATATTCTCCTATCACAATGATTGAACGAACCAATTTCAGCAAGGTTTGGTGAACACCGTCCTTCTCCAGGTTTGAGTTGCTGAACCTCCGGTATGGCGTCTACGCAGAGCGGCTGGGTTGCTCCCAATCAACCGTCCAAATGCACATGGCACCTTGGCGTCGATCCCAAGACAAGTCCACATCACCACGAGTCCAATGCGTAAGTCACCTTTGCTAACAACAAGTCAAATCTTGTCCTCTTGACAACATTTACAACACAGTCAAAAACACCGATTGGTTTCTAATTCTTGTGGCTTGAATAATTTAGTCCTTAGAACTAACTGGAAACCACCTGCTCTCCATTTGCTTTTGACTCGATTCCAATAAGCCATTTGTGAGTTAAATTTGAATAAAATCTGGAACGCTGACTTAATACAATGCTTTGCACGTTTTAACCTAGCATTCTCCTGACCAAAGAGACTGTTACTATATCACGTGATTCGGGGCAAGCCTTATGCTAAGCAACCCCCAGCTCCGGCATGGTCTGGTGTCTTTGTACCGTTCTCACCCATTGTCAACAATGTATTGGTGCTGAGCGTCTCTTACGTAACTATGCAAGAGCTTGCCCGAATCATGTGATTAGCAACAGTGTCTTTGGTCTGGAGAATTCAAAGTTAAAATGTTCCAAGCATTCTGAGCAAGTCAGTGTAGATGTTTTTCAAATGGAAATCCCAAAGGGTATAGGTTACTCGCAAATGGCTTATTTACTGTAGGCCTAAATTATTTCGAGCCATTGGTTTAAATCCGACCAAAATGTTGAATGACATTCAGGCGCACCCATGACTCTAAATGCCGATGGCACCAAGAAGGAATTTGTTGTTTCATGAGTTAAAAAAGATATATCTGCGTGACGACCTCGCCCTGTATGGTGACTTTCTGAATGTCATATTTACATAACCATTTTACCTTTGTGTTTTTGTCTTATCATTTTTCAATCAAAAGTAGATTATTACATCTTCAATATTATGATTTAATTACGGCTTGTCTTCGTCCATAGCAACATTCTGCTCAGGTTGAGAGTCGCCCGATTTTGTCTTTAAAACATTGTCAAAAGCCTCACGATCGATTCAGGTAAAATGCGTATCCCAGTATGAAAATCGGAAGTCTTCTTCGTCTCCACAGGCAACTCCTTGAAGATCGCAAGACGATCTTGCCAGATATCCTAAAGGTGATCGGTCACACACCGCTAGTCAGACTCAACAAGATTGGGAAAAGTGCCGGGCTGAAATGTGAACTCTGTACGTATCCTTACACTTCTAAAAGCTCCTATTATTCGCAAGCTCTCTTGACTCAAATATCCCAAACTTGGGATTGAAACATCCACAATGAATTTGTTAACATTTCATGAAAGTTCTTCGCGTGGAAGGAGTACCTCTTAAGTCTTGTGAATGAAATAGGTTAACAGTCATCCTTGGATTTTTGCAGAACAAAATTTGCAGGCAGATCCAAAATACGGGTTCCACTTTAAAATGTTAGGGACAATTTGTCAACCGATTTTTTTTTTTACATTTGAACATAAAACGTATGAGCCGGTCAAAGTGACTGATTCTTGGTTGAGCAAATATATTGAGGTGATAACAAGAGGCGTAACTACCGCGGGGGGGGGGGGGGGGGCACGTGGCAGCGGATATATGTTCCCCGTGCGGCCCCACCCCGTTTAAAATATTGAATTTAACAGAAATATATATCATTTGCTTTCAGTGCAACCCCGCTTGAAATATGTATATGCACCTCAGCTGCCCATCACCCCCCCCCAAGTTGACCCAATAGTTACCCCACTGGTGATTACAAAAAAAAAAAATTGAAATCAAGTTGGACAAGTCATCAGAAGTTTAATCACGACTCAATCGCAAGGCTATGCCAAGTCAATCGCTTGTCAATCACAAGTCAATCACAAGTCAATCACAAATCAATCACAAGTCAATCACAAGTCAATCACAAGCCAATCACATGTCAATCACAAGACAGTCAAACAAGTCAATCACAAGTCAATCACAAGTCAACCATAAGTCCATCACAATTAGTCAATCACAAGTCATGTCAATCACAAATCAATCACAAATCAATCACAAGTCAATCACAAGTCAATCACAAGTCAATCACAAGTCATCACAAGTCAATCACAAGTCAACACAAGCCATCTAGTCTCAAGTCAAGTGATGGCTTATTGTGACCCGACTTGATTGTTGACCTAATTACAACTCTGCACTATAGGCCCTAGCTGTCATTATACTAACTAGTGTAGTATTCATAATAGCTGAATCAGGTTTTAAGTTGATTTTTCCTCCTCACGTACACGCAGTGGCAAAATGCGAGTATTTCAACGCAGGTGGCAGCGTCAAGGACCGGATCGGAACTCGGATGGTGGAAGAGGCAGAGAGGAAAGGCGTCTTGAAGCAGGGAATGACTCTGATTGAGCCCACCTCGGGAAACACAGGTATAATTGGCCATGTTTTTGAGTAACGACGCCATTTTGTTGTTTAAAAATTTAATAGAAGTTCAAGTTTCTTCTGGCTTTCGAGGTACATTGCCTGTGCACCTTTATGGAACCTTTATTTTTGGTTTCATTATCAGAGAGAATTATTTGCCTAATCAATTCAATAATTGCTTTTCTCCACCCCAAGAGCAAATGGGTACATGTGAAGGCAGAAATGGTTAGTGTGATCGATTTTAGCTCAGCCTAGCACCGATATTGCAGCATATTGAGCTGTATATACCCCAGGGAGCTGGGAATATATTTGGAATGTTGCATGGGCCCAATGAGCAGGGTAATAGTGATTATGAATGAATATTTAACAATGGGACATATATTTCCGGAAAATAAGTATTGTCCCACTCCCTTGGTTAGGTATCGGCCTGGCCCTAGCAGCCGCCGTCAAGGGCTACCGTTGCATCATCGTCATGCCGGAGAAGATGAGCAACGAGAAGGTGTACGTCCTGCGGGCCCTGGGCGCCGAGATCGTACGCACGCCCACCTCGGCAAGGTTTGACTCGCCAGAGTCTCACATCAGCGTGGCCCAGAGACTGAACAGGGAGATACCAAACTCGGTCATATTGGATCAGTACAGGAACGAGGGCAACCCGCTGGCCCATTACGACACCACGGGCCAGGAGATCTGGGACCAGTGTGAAGGTTGGCACAATAAATCCTCTCAGCTGGTACTGCAATTTCAGCAATATTTTTTTTTTCATTTGAAAACTTGCTCTCGACGTAACGTTTTTGTTCTTCTGGAATATCAATCATTATGATTCCTAATTTACTTTAAGAATCACATGTGAATTTAAATCCAGCCCTGTTGTTCGACATATCACAGGAAAGATTGACATGGTCGTCTTGGGAGCTGGAACTGGTGGTACCCTGACCGGAGTCGGCCGGAAACTCAAGGAGAAAAACTCTAACGTCAAGGTGAAGAATTTGGGGAACCAGACTCCCATTTTATATATTCAGGTACCACGTTTTCAGATGCAGACGAGTTTTCGAAACGATTTCAGGCCTACAACAAGGACACGAAAAATAGTAAATCAATACGTTGATTAATAATTCTTTTGCCGCCTGATTAGTTTTGTTTGTTTGTTTGTTTGTTTGCTGGGGTGCTTGCTTGTTTGTTTATGCCATTGGCTGTCGAATTCTATAACCGTCATACCATTAACTGCAAGTCAATAGTCTGTTTTATTTGAGAACATTGAAACATTTTTTACGGTGTAGCAGGCGAAAAGAGAACATTTTTATGTCAAAATGCCGGGGTTTTTTTACACCAAAACGATGACAAGTTCAACAGTCGCTTAAGTGTTTTCAGTACCAGCCATTTTGGAATTTAATTTGATGCGAAATTAAATTCAGCATAAATTCACATTTTTCAACGAGGCTCAAACCTTTTCACAGATTGTCTCATTCGATCCTCACGGCTCCGTGATGGAAGCGCCCTCTTTCGACAAGGAGACGGACCAAACAGTCTGCTTCGAGGTGGAAGGCATCGGCTACGACTTTGTCCCCACTGTCCTGGACCACGACGTGGCAGACGTCTGGGACAAATGCGATGACAAGGAGTCGTTTCTGATGGCCAGGAGACTGATCAGGGAGGAAGGATTACTCTGTGGTAAAAACACAAAAAAACAAAAAACGAATGAACAATGCTTCAACTAGTTTAAGGCTAAACGTGGAGTGCCGTGGCCTCGTGGTCTAGTCTGGAGCATTAAATTCGTGGTCTGCGGGTAATTCTGCTGGTTGTGGGTTGAGTACAACATCTGAATTATGGGCAAGACCCTTTGTCACTCATTGCTTCTCCCCACCCAGGAGTAAACCTGTGAGGGCAGAGATGGTTATTGTGAACGATTTGAGCTGCTTTGCGCCGAAATGGCAGCATCGAGCTGTATATACTCACAGAGAGCCGAAATGGTATTGGGAATGTTTTATTGGCCCAAAGAGCAGGGTAATATTGATGTAGCGCCTTGAGCACCAATACTGGTGGATACGTGCGCTTTGTAAATGCACATTATTACTATTATTATTATTATACAAGATTTGAGGCTTTGCATGGTGGGGTATCGGTATCGTTTCGGTTTGCGTACACCATGTGGTAATAACTACTGCTTAGAAGATATTAGTTCTGAAAAGAACTTGTCCTGCTTATTATCAACTTTGCTAAGTAGTTTGTTGTGCTGTTAAGAACAGTCCTGCTGTAAGTTCTAAACGAACTTGTCTTTGGTCTCAACGTTTCGACTAGCCTGCTCTAGTCATCGTCAGTCTTCAGAACTAATATGTTCTAAGCAGTAGTTATTACCACATGGTGTTACCGCAAACCGAAACGATTATTATTATTATTAAAAGAAACCTCGGAAATAGAGGCGTTAGCATCAAACAAAATAAATGTGATTTTTGAATCTAGAACAAAGACACTTATCACGAATGCAATCGAATTGGTATCCGCCAGCAAGGTCTGGATAGCTCAGTTAGTAGAACACCCAATCGGCAATCCGAAGGCCACAGGTTCAAACCCCACTCCAGTCAATTGTTTCTGTGTTAAAACTTGAAAACCAAATGCATTTATGTTTAATGCTAAGTTCTTGCACCTAGTGAGGTTTCCCTTGTGGTTTATTTTAAAAACAAATGCATGTGGTCTATCCAAGAAAGGTGTTTTTGCTAATCCCTTACACAAAATCCTGTAGAGTAAACGGAGTCTTCGGGTTTGAAAATATAGGTGTGTGAAAAGTTATTAAACTTGTGAGGGTTTGCGGTAACATGGATGTGAAAGAATCTCTTTTGAGAAGATGTGTGGTTCTGAAAAGTGAAACTCGACGTTCCGATCATTGTGCTCTGATCGCTCGGTGTGCTCTGATCGTCTTCAGGGCTACGTTTTTATCGGAGGACTGGATGTCAAAAAAAATTCTTCCACATGGTGTCACCGCAAACCCTCAGTAGTGTACAGTATAACGCCATGCAAAGTTACAAATCTTATATATTAAACTTGGCGGATCCAGGACTGTTAGGGATAACCGGGAAGTCTTGGTCAAGTTAACACTTAGCATCAATCGTTGATAGGAGGGAGTTCTGGAGCCGCAGTGTCGGTAGCACTGAGGGCAGCCAAGACACTGACAGATGACCAGCGATGTGTGGTCATCCTACCGGACTCGGTCAGAAACTACATGTGAGTAGACAAAAAATAATACTCCATTGTTGCAAAATGGGTCGCTGTAGACAATTCGTCACCGACACCACGAAGTAGCACTATACCGTGTTAAACCATATTTTTTTCGATTTTCAGTTTTTTTGGATTTTTAAACATTATTCATCAAGGCCTACCATTGCACGAAGTTTCAAAGCTTCAAGAGCTTTACTTTAATAATTACGCTAAGTATCCATGGCAACTTTTGCGCAAAAGTGACAATTTTCGTTTTCACAAAGTTACACTCAAGTTCCATTTACCATTGCAATGCATGGCGCGCACTCTGCTCATTAGTGAGCAAAAAATGTTTTCACGATTTAACACTCTTCTTGTAATAAGTTGTATGAGCGCGCGCGCGCTGACCTAAAGTTGCACTTTCCTCGTGTTGAATACATTGAATAGTGTTACTTCGTGAAAACGAAAATTTACAGTTTCGCAGCCTTTTCGGTTTCACGAACTAACCTCATCTTTTTTTCTCTTGTTTCTTATTTATTAAATACACAAACGGGTGAAAAATAGCAGATTTAATAAATTCAATTCATCAAGTGTCCACAACGAGAAACCCAACTGAAAATACTCTGTTGTTTTGACGCAAAGTGTTGTTTTAGAAGGCGTTCAACTTTAGTAGCCGTTTTCTCCGATTGCTAGTTTTTACTGGTATGTAGATGGGTGTTACTTCGTGGTGTCGGTGACGAATTCCAACATTACATGATTGTTCGAGTTGATCGGCTTGGAATTTGATCTTTTGCATCAGATCCTAAACACGACATTTCCTGTTAATTGTTTTAAAGGACCAAGTTTTTATCGGACGACTGGATGTCCGAGAAGGGATTCCTGGAGAAGGTCTACGAGTTAGGTCACAATCCCGAAAAAGGATGGTAGGTTGTACATCGACAATGCTCAAATGGAAGTGAAAGTTCCTCCCTTTTAAAGTTAGTAACCCCGTGATTTTTTGAAGTTTCCGATTTTTTTCGGAACACATTTTAAACAATATTTCTTTCTTTGTTTCTTTCTTATTTTGGTATTTTAACTTGGTAGCCTCTTGAATCCAATGGTCTCCCATGGGGCCCAGTAGGGAGAAGACAGTGTGAAGAAATTACAGTTTTATAGGTGTGGGAAGAAAAATCCAGAATATTTTGACGAAAACAGATCAAATAGGGACTGAAAATCCAATCTACACACATTGGCCCAGGCAAGAATCGAACCTCGGTCACAGCGGTGGAAGACAAGGGAAGTACCGCTACGCCAACCTGACTCCACATTGATGTCCTTGAACGCTGTGGTTCTTTTTGATTTCGAGGCAACGATTCCTTAAAAGAGAGCTTTGTATGTCGCACTTGTTTCACGCTCAAGTTGAATTTAGACTTGGCCCGAGTCGGGTGTTTCGCTTAGCCTGTGCAGTATGCGTACACGTACTACGCGTGTTAATATGGAAATTTGAGCACAACGTTGATGGTGGAATTTAGGGCTTGGTTGCGATGGCAGTGTGTGCTGTGGATATCAACTTAAGTCCGACTTGAGTTAAGTTAAAGCTGAATTAGGAGTACGGTACGCCCGCTCCTAATTCGAAAACTGAATTGAAAAATATTGATAAGTTATATAGCGTTGATACATTTTTCGTTAAATTCTCATATGAAAGTTCAATACTTTTGCAATGCTGACAAACGCTCAGTTCAATTTAAACTTAACATGTTTTATTTAGGATGCCACACCCCAAAAAAAGCACAGAGACCCTCCCTTTAAAGGTAATATAGAACATTTGCTATTGATGTAATATACAGAAATGAGGGTTAGTATTTTATAGCAAATACTGTTACACTGACCTGTTACAAGTTTTGTGTTCATAGATGTTGGAAAAACCAAGAAGAAACAAATGTTGTTCTTGTAGTCTGGTTCACTGACCTACTTCAGACGAAACGGAGCAATTTATAGACGTGGGGGAATTGACAGGCCAGGGAACCAGACTAGCTGGCTTGCACACGTTCAGGGATGTGTATTGTGTAACCGATTGCAAACAAAGTGTGGACCTACTATCTTTGTTAAATTGTGGGCAGTATTTGAAAAAAAAATCCGTTTTCCAACGATGGTCGGCTGACCATCATTGGAAATTGATACAAAAATTCCACTGTTCTGTAAACTAAGTGTCATCATTTCATAGGATGCTTGAGACTATTATTCACTTACGGTCAAGTAATTACGTGTTTCAAAATAATTTGGTAGTTTCTCTTTGTTTGTAAATGTTGTATGTTACCTTAAAATACTGACGGCATCAATGTGCATTTACCAACCATGGTTTAAATATTTTGTGAACTTTGGCCGCACATACAACAGAGCGCTGGATGTAGGATCCATTGCTTTTATTCCTCAGGTGGTGGAATTTATCGGTATCTGCCCTGAAGTTTCACCCACCGATGACGGTCCTGCCGACAGTATCATGCCAAGACGCAATCAAAATTATGAAGAGGGAAGGCTTCCATCAGCTTCCGGTGGTCGGCGAAGCAGGGTGAGTTTTGCTTTATATTTCACGTGCAGCTTTGACTTCTAATCCCCAATAGACCATTAGGCCTATCATGGTGCGGCCATTTGGATTTTTCCTATTCAAATCAACTTACCAAAGGGAGCCTGGAAGAAAAATAGTCTGATTCCCTTTTGCACAAGAAACATTATCATTCAGCACTTTGATTGGATACAGGGAACAGGACATAAACGGTGGCAGCATGATAAAGGTCTAGTGTCGTGGTTTAACCAATTCAGTGGCGTAATTAACTTAAAGGGTGGGGCATGGAGGCTGTCTTCCCCCTTGAGATACGTGCCTCCCCTTTTTGCCCCCTTGCTCATAATTTGGGAGGTTAAAATGAGTTTTATAGTTAAAATTCACATTAATGCAACTTTTTTTTCGTTGAACCAACAAAATTGCTAAAAATCTTAAGAAGTGTGCACTTCAACTTACTTGTTTGACGCTTCATTTAGAGAAACAGAGGAAAAACCGTATGCACAATTCTCGTAACTGGATTGCGTTGCTAACGCACGTAAAAACTGTGTTTTTCTTAAACCAGCTTCAATGACTTTCTCCCGAATGATAACCAATTTAGGCGGAATAATTTCACAGGTACTTGAGTACCAGTGCTATCTTGGCACTTTGAGCAAGGATTTTCCCGTTAGATCGGTAGGTACGTTTACGGGGAATCGCAAATGTTCCTATGTGCCTTTAAAAACCGACTTTGTGTTCCCGCTAGAAAATAAGACCCTTTGTTATAATTATCAGTGCCCCGCCAATTCGGTCGATTCGCAATGCAGTGCGCCACCAAGAGTTCACCATTGAGAGTACAGTGTTATTTTTCAAGTTAACGATCGACAAAACATGGCCCATTTGAATGGGTGTCAGTAGATAACTTGAGTTAATTTGTTATAGCTTGGAGCATGGCGTTCTGCCGCCTTATAAAAAAAAACACCATATTGATAAAAAGAAAAGAAAAGGGCAAACAGATACTCGAATCATACGCTTGCGAAACTACTGACCGGAAAAAACTTAAACAATTTCAAGTGTCCCGCGCTGCGAATTTGTCTACTATCTCCCACAATGCACTGGGAATAAATGAACTCTCCGTAGCAAACTCTTGGTGGCGCACTGCATTGTGAGTCCCCCGAATTGGGCACCGTCATTTAAGCCACTGAACCAATGCAGAATAAATTCAAATAATAAAAGCCTATACATGTATATTGCTATGTAGACATGTACATTCTGTGGCATAACACGTTGGCAGGCTTTTTTGTTAAATGAAACTGTGACAAATGCTGGTCAAATACACCAGTTTGTGAGAAGTGTATGAGAGGAATATTGCGCGTTCTTGTCAAAACATAGTGGCAAACTGTACTCTGAGTTGATCAGCAAAGTGCACATCTTTTCTTTTAGAACGCCGGGCATGTCACTGCTTCACAACGTTCAATGCAAGAGAGGTTTGTAACTTACTGTCACCACGAACTATAGTGTCCGATAAAGCTCCATTCGTACCACGTAATTTGGCCACAACGACCTGTTTTTTTTTTAAGCCGCCATTCACTGCTAGGAGTTTCTTGCCAATAACCACACCTTAAATTTAATGGTCCCTTTTGCAGAGAGGTTTTGGGCGTGGTCACCCTTGGCAGTCTGATGTCCAGTATGGTGGCTGGTCGCATCAACTCAGCCACACTGGTACAGGAAGTGTTGTACAAAACATTCAAAAAGGTAAAAGGCTTACCAATTATTTATTAATTCCTGTATGATCAAAATAAAACTTTGGGCAACACTAAATGATGCTCGGTAATTGCAAGAATTGATTTTTTTTTTCTGAAAAAAAATTCCACTGGACACTTTGAAAATTTGTTTATTCGATCAATTCCAGCGTTTCAAATACGAAGAAGAAGAGGAGTTTTTAAAGGTATAGCTTGGATACAATGTACTTGACCTTTTAACCTTTTAGGTGACCCTTGACCTCACGCTCGGCCAGTTGTCGCGCATCTTGGATCTTGACCACTTTGTGCTGGTCACTCAAAAACAGAAAGTCTGTAAGTATATAATTGTGTGCTCAGTGCAACATAAATTGATGTTACGCTGAATGTTACACTAGCTGTCAGGAAAGAAAACAAAATCACGTTTGTTTTCGTTACTATTACTGCACCCCGTCAAGATATTCGGTTGGTGACAACCATAATGGATGCTTGAGGGCGCTGTAGGCCCAATAATAATAAGAGTTCTGTACATGTACATGTATGCCGTACCGTACGCGCTCCAGGCTGACACAAAACTCAAGTCTTTATCTTTTTGTTGGGTGGGAGGGCCGGAAAGGGGCGATATTGATTAAATGGGGTTGGTGGTAATAAAAAAAAATGAAGACTCAAATTTCCTAATTAGGCCTAATTGCAAAGCCTTTCTAGGTTTACGCCCTACTATAAATTTTAATAATTTAGAATTCGGGCGATTCACAATGCAGTGCGCCACCACGAGTTTGCCACAGAGAGTTCATTTTCCCAGTGCATTGTGGGACATTTGTTTCGTAAGCGTATATGATTCGAGTATCTGTTTGCCCTAGTTATCAATATGGTGTATTTTGTAAGGCGGCAGAACGCTATGCCCCAATCATTAACAAATTAGCTCAAGTTGTCTACTGACACTCATTCAAATGGTCCATGTTTTGTCGACTGGTAAACTTGCAAAATGGACTCTCCATGGCAAACTCTTGGTGGCGCACTGCATTGTGAATTGCCCGAATTTGGTATTTCAGAGCCCGTATGCAAGGCTATACTTAAAGGTGATTTAGTATGATAAAGCGTAGTTGGACCTGATTTGTTTGCCCCGAACAAAACGTATATTCAAACAGACATGAATGAACAATCGTATGGCTCGCGTTTGATACAACTGACGTTTGCGAGTGCAACAGACGCATCATTGTGCGTTTCGTATTTTGTAGGTTCACAAGATGCAAGAGTAACCACCAAGGAGGTCATCGTGGGGATTTCAACACGCATTGATCTGCTCCACTACATCTCAAGCAACCAACCACCCGCTTAAGGCATGTGTTCTCTAGCTTTGGGAAAAAAATTTGGGCAGGATTTAAATCGGCTTTCATATAGACCGTGGGCCAGAAATCCTATCTCGCCTACAAAATGAAGTCCGTTCAAGATTTCTGGTGGCAACAAAAACATGCTTGTTCTCTGTCAACTCGAGGGTGCTGTCAATTCTTTCTGTTGCCAAGCTCTCAGGTGGCACGTTTAAGCACAATCTTCGTCCGAAGTGTTATCTCCAAACATCCATTTTGGGGGCCTCTGACAACCGATGGCGCAATGCATTCCCTTAAGGATCTCATGAATGCCCCCCTCCGATTTTAATACAGATTGTCACCCACTTGGAATAAATAATGAAAAATAACTGTGCAAGATTGTAGGCTCATAGCCAAAGGGATTCCATAATAACGGTAATAATAAAAAAAAACAATGCTTTGACTGTATACTTATGTGCAATGTTTTATTATGTGGACCACCCGGTTTTGAGGCATAACTGATTTAAATCCGGAAGGCATACCAGAAATTTTCTATAAATGTAAATATGACTGCGTTACATTTCATTAAATAGTCTTTGATGCAAACAAAATAACAAATCATAATTAAAGTTTGTTATTGTTTTGGTGATGAAGTAGGAAATTATGCAACAAATAACGCTGTATCATATTCAGTGTTGTATGCTAACACAGTATTTTTTCCAAAATATCAATGAAATTGTCCATGTGATGCTGAAAGATTACTGATTATGTCGTTTATCCAAATTAAACAAACTGTCTAAAACTTGAATTCCAAAGTTTTTATAATTATGGGAAATAATTACAAATGTATGTAATAATACAACATTTTTTTTCAAGGCATTATTATTCTCAAATGTAGAGCTCTTTGTAGATGACTGGATTACTTTATTAACCTATAACGTAGAGTATTTTGATAGCAAAAGTTTCAAAATTTTAAGGGTTTCATGGTATATAAAGTATAAAATTAGGCAAAACTTATGTATAAAGACAAATCGGTTTTTCAAGGCATCACTGAGCTTCCTATATATCAGCACCAATTCCTGATTGAGGTTTTGCCTGTAGCACTTTTAAAATCTAGAATATGAAAGCCCAATCCATAAGCTTTCTTTTAGTACAAGAATCATTCCAATCACTTATGTACTTTTCAAGTTAGGAAATTTTGAGCACAAACACCGTTGTAAAGTTTGGTCCACGGATCACAAAAAAGGTAAGCGTTCTTTCAATTAAGACGAAAACAATTCACAAAGGGATGTGTGTGAATCGTTTTCGTTCAACTGAAATAACATTATATTTTTGGTGATCCGTGGACAGAACTTTAAAACGGCGTTTGTGTTGAAAAGATGTTTGTGTTGAAACTTGTAAGGTACATGAGTGATTTGAATGATTCGTGTACTGAAAGAGAGCTTATTGATTGGGCTTTTATATCCTAGATATTAAAAGTGCTACAGGCAAAACTTTATTCGAAAATAGTCTTGCCATTTGGGTTTCAAATTTTTTTGTTTACTCACCCTGTATTGAGAAGAGAAAAATCACTACACGTTCGAGTGCATATCTATTTTTCGTGTTATCGAAATTGATGGCAGTTTAAAGAAATTATTATTCAAACGACAATATGCACTATCAAGTCAAAAGATAAACCTATGGCATAGTTTAGATAGTAATTTTGTAGTTGAATAAAATGTTGCATGAGAAATAGTGTGGGAAAAGGTTTCCTTTCCTTTATTGTGTCCCTAGTTTTCACCGAAGAGTATTAGCTTTCTGTTGCAGGTTAGAACAAAAACAACTTCACGCGAAGTATTCATCCCCCTTCCTTGGTTACAATGCAGATGGTGTTGTATTGTTCAAAAATGGGTAGAATGCCACCGGGAACCCGCGTTGTGCTTCTATGTACATGTAGTTGCTTATCCACTGGCACATACAAGATACCTGCGAGAAAAGTATGAAAGAATTTGTCTGGAAGAGAAAAATTGAAGTGGGCTTAAAATATACAATTTGTTTCATCCTCTATTGCTGACCGATTTAATAATCAAACCTAAGGGCACATATCACAGCCCAGCTAACAATATAACGTTGTGACAACGTTGCCATAAGGTCAACGTTATGAAAGCATCTACATACAACCGTCAACGGCGTCACAACGTCATGTTTATGACTTCATTACAACGTTGTGAAACGACCACCATACAACGTCACCCTTGCGAAAATGTCCTGTGCTAATCCTGTGGTACTTCTGTGGTACATTATGTTTACCACAGAAATTACAATAGGAAAAATATCACGAGAGTACCACACACATTTATGTGGTAATGCCAACGCTGGATATCCTGGTCCTGTGGTATTCTTGTGGAACATGTTGGTACCACACGAAGTACTACAGAACAGTAGGATTTGAGAAGAGTACCACATACACATGTGTGTGGTATTTGCCACCAATCATCGATAGTACTTCTGTTGTACTGTACCACAGGTCAGTGGAATTGGAGGAGAGTACCACATAAAGGTGTGTGGTACCTTCGATATCCTGTGGTACGTCTGTTGTTCTGTGCTAAATACCACACAAGCGCTCAAATTTGTATCCTTGTGGAGACATTTCTTTTTCTCGTGTAGTAAAGTTTTCAATTTTGAAAGTGAAGTTTCAAAATGCTCTTATTTTAACCAGAATTAATTTCCTTGGCTTAAATTCTGACTTAATATCCCTTTTCTAAAACTCTTCCATTTGCGACAAATCAACCTACCTTGGAAATTCCTTGTTTTTGAGTAAAATCCATATATCTATTTCGTGAAAACCTTGTTGAGACCTATTCATCTATAGAAATTGCCTTGTGGAGACCTTTACAATGTTTTGTTCCCTATTGTGTGCGTGTCTCCACAAGGATACAAATTTGAGCACACAAACTACCACAGGTCAGTGGAATTGGAGGAGAGTACCACATAAATGTGTGTGGTACCTCCGATATCCTGTGGTACTTCCGGTTGTACTGTACTAAATACCACACAAACTACCACAGGTCAGTGGAATTGGAGGAGAGTACTACATAAATGTCTGCGGTACCTTCGATATATCCTGTGGTACTTCTGTTGTACCGTGCTTAATACCACACACACACACAGATGAGGACAGTGAGGTTCAAGGAGAGCATCTGACAAATGTTTGTTGTAATTGGCACAGACCGTCTTTGTATAATACGAGCCCCCTATTGATTTTACGGCGCCAAGTGTCCGGACAGAATTTCAGCATTGATTTGCTGATGAACCCCCCCCCCCCCCGCACAAATTCCTGGATCCGCCCCTGATATTCATCGCCGTTAAAATTCCCTTCAGCAGAATGACATTTGTAGGCTTTTTCACCGATGTCATGGCCGATTTACATTAAAGCTGAGTCCCTCGATGCCAACCTTGCTCCCCGGGTACCCAAGCAGGCTATTCATGGCGATGATGTAACGCGGTGCTAAACTGACCTGACAGAAGAAGTGTTTCCGGCTGCAGCGAGGGACTCATCAGAGGCCGAGGTGTGCATAGTCTTCTGCATGAGCCAGGCCACTCAGCTTGGCTATGACAACCTGTATCACGCCGAGTTGGTACAAGATAGAAATGCAAGCGCTGAAGTACATCATCATAGGAATAACCTGTCACGTAAAACAAGTGATAAATCACGAACGATGTCGTTTGTCAGCTGACGAATCTTTGAACCAGTTACGTTCCTTCTATTAAAATCTGGAAAGTTAACACAAATTTGCTGCACTGAAAAAAAAAAAACATTTTACTTCACCTTACTCCCTCAGTGACTTTTTACTTCCCGAATACCAAACCAAACCCAACATAGTACAGGAAACTTGTTAAACGACACAATGGGAGCGCTGGGTGTGTACAGTCTAAAATCAAAATCTGGCAAAATCAGTTGTGGGATTTTGGCAAATTTTTGCAGTTTACCTAGTAAACCTAGAAACCGGATTAATATTCAGTGCAAGCAAGCTGTGCAATGATTCGAACCTAAAAAGAGTCTTCCTCATGAGGCAAATTATCAAACCGTTAAAAGAATTGGGCAGGATTTGGCAAAGAATGTACAGGCTATAGGTGGAAACTTAAGTAAACTTGCCTGGAATGCTAAGAAGTGTTCAGTGAAGTCTATGCCAAACACGAAAGAAGATCCGGTACGTATTACTGTACTCAAGAAAAGTCTGCACGGCCTTGCCCAAGACATCGAAGATCTGGAAACCAATTGCTGTGCGCAAAATGAACATGCCCAGGATGAACTGCAGGGAGAATATTCGGAGGAAAACCAACGTAATGAGGCAGGGACAGAAAACCCAATCCACATATTGGCCCATGAAGGAATCGAACCGGGTTCAGCAGCGCTTGAAGGCGAGGAAAGTACCCTACGCCAACCAGACTCCCCGTAATCTGATTTGTTAGTGTGACTTCACTTCAATTTCAAACACGCCCTCTGCCCATTGAGTAGCATTGGAACTGGAAGTTAACGCAACTTAATTGTGTATATATCCAATGGGCGTTATGATGCGCGCGCGTGTATGACGTTTTTACTCACGAACCGCATTGTACACCTTTGCATTCTAAGGCCTACTGGCTGCCGCCTAAGCCATATGAGGAGGTCCGAGCTTCGTCCATTCGCGCTCTCCAAGGTTGCTGATGACCTCTGATGTCTGTGAGCTCTTATTAGATACATTTTGTCACGATAGTGACCCGAGGTCATCACCTTCGTGTGCGCGCTAGCCGGGCGCATGGAATGTACGTGCATTTGGTTATGATGGTGAGGTACCCACAATGCTTTGCGATGCCATACATTTCTTCCACAAATTTATGTTAAGATATTAGTGATCACCAGCGCCATTTTAGACGGCAGTGGGTACCAGTGAGACCGATTGTCAACACTTACGTGCCTCAGATGCTTGGAGAAAACAGAAGAGGATGAATGCGACGAGGCCTCCAGCAGATATGAGTTGGATTGGATTATCGTTGGTAAGGAAGGCTAGGGCCGCAGCTACCCCAGCCAAAACAAGAAGATATAACGGCCTGTGATTGAGAGAGAGAAAACAATCAGTTTATCGCAATTTCTGACCTGTTCCTTTTTGCACAAATTCTGTCCACAATTTATCAGTCACGTAGGCCTACATGTTTTCTCTAGTCTCTTTTAATAGTGAATAGCTTTTCTATTGCTAGACAAATAGCAATTCAGAACAGTTTTTTTTATGGATGAAACTCGAAAATAAAACGAGGATCAAAACTTAAAAAATTTGCGGAATGTGAAATTTGACTTGAAAAAGCTGGGTTTTTTTTTTATGAGAAATCGTGCGTTTTATGAGCAGGGGAGGCATGTGTTTGTCAAGCGTCGGGTTTTTTTCCCGCATTCTCATGATCAGAGTTGTAATTAAGTCATCAAAATCAACAACAAGTTAATCACAATTCATTTAGTTCGTATCAAGTCAAGTGACAAGTTATTCTTTGTTATTGTTCATCACATTAACTTGACATGTGATGTTGTGAATGACTTGTGATTGACTGGAATGCACATGCCCAGCCCCCCCCCTTTTTGGCCGCCCCTCCATTGTAACCTCAAGCCTCCCCCCCACACGCCCCTTAGGATGCAAACCCTGGCTACGCCGCCGCCTGCTCTTTAATAATCCACCTGTCACTGTCTTTCATCCCTACGAATAAACGTGCGTCCGGAAGTCTCGTAAATAACAATTATCCTGGTCATTCACCCCAAAAACTCCAAACATATCGTTGGATAAATCTTGCTTGTGAGGTTTACCTTTAACAGTTGAAATCAGAAATTTGTCTTCAAGTCAGCTGCTCTGTGGAATGGAGCTCGGATTGTATCACTATCATAACACCATAACACCATGAACATTTGACATTTCTAAGAGGCCATTCGGAGATTTGTCTGTGTCTTTTGAGTTTCTTTTCATTGCATGATCAACTCATGTTACCCTATTCACACGTATATCTAACGACCTCTCGTATGCTGTTGACGTCAAAATGTCATAGCTTAAAATGGTTGGAATTCATGTTGAGTTGACGTCTGTAGAAGTCTCACTTCACGAACCATACTTGGTCAAGGAATGCCCCGAGAATTCTTCCACCGTAGCAGTATTGCTGTATAAAAGCACCGCCCGATCGTCCAGGCGTAGAAGCTCCGGCACACCTCAGCGGCACTGCGAAACACAGTTGAATTGAATGAAGCGAACAATCTTGCCTAACACCGTCCTCCAACTAAAACGAGCAGAGTTTTGTTAAGGAACAACCGAGCGCCTCTATCGAAACCTATGTTGAAAAGCTGATGCCAAGTTCTGGGAGCAACCCTGCCTAAAAAAAAAGATGTCCAGGATGACGTTAATGGTAAGATAGCCTTTTCGTCGGTTTAATTCTGTCTTTCTTTCATAGTCCTAAATTCACAACGCACCACCACAGCTTCATTGCATTTTGGGCGACATCGCGCAGTACCCGCGACGCGCGCGCCAATCTCCACAAAAGGAGTTGTTTACGACTTATTCGCGAGCTGGACACTCCATTATATATAGCTAGAGGGGTGTTTCAAAAACATGAAATGAATTTGTTGAACACGATCGTTGGACATTTGTACTTTTTGAATTTTTGGACCGGAAAGTTTCAATTTTTGGACCGAAAAGGTATTTACAAATGGGAATAAATATGTGCTTGGTCGGTATTAAACACTACGTTTAAGACAAGTTGGAGTCTGGCTGCTGATAGTCTCCAACACAAAGTGTTTTAAACATTCCAAGCACATAGTTATTCCAGTATTAAACTGTCCACTTATACTGACCTGCTGAGACCGTCCAGCGGACAGGCTGTCAGACCTAGTGGTCCAGTTTGACTAGACAAGCTCCGGCTTATTTCTTCTGGATAACTCGATACATTGAGACCATTAGAAGTGATGCACCTATGTATGTGATGTGTCTGGGGCTCGGAAAAACTGCCAATAACATCACAATCATCTATCATAATCTCCCCAGGCCTGCATATCTTTGCTCAAACTGTTGATGTGACATGCACATTGCCCCATTACTGCACCCGATAAAAAAAACCTCGGCAAGCCGTGATTGTACACCCGCTTTTTTCCCAAGCCGCAAACGTCTCCCTTGCGCGCATCACTTCTAATTGGTCACCTTTCTGTCCATTTGTTACGCATGAGAACGGGACAAAATGTTGGCACTTAAATTGAAATTGCCAAATGTACATGTTTTTAATATTATACAAACGGAATAGTAAAGTGTTGTGATATCACACGTTACAGTCGGTGGAAATAAGTAGTTGCAGTTGAGTTGAATTTTTTGATAGCAGCATAAACTGCAGTATTATTTTTTGTTCATAGATAGGACAGTTTACAGATTCCTATTGGCCCGTCGCGTGGGGGATTTTAAATCACCGTTTGAACACCATTGACAAGTTTTAAAACCGACCAGCAAAATGCTTGGCCTTTACATTATTACAGCAATTTTCTTCTTTTGTCCTTGTATTTTACTGTGAACACAAGGGCATAATATTGTAC
Source organism: Patiria miniata (assembly GCF_015706575.1). NCBI lineage: Eukaryota > Metazoa > Echinodermata > Asteroidea > Valvatida > Asterinidae > Patiria > Patiria miniata. Next base: position 12,987,712 of record NW_024037068.1, read on the forward strand.
CATTCATATTCGGGAAATTCGGTAAATTTTAAAGGCATTAAATCTCCATCGTTTTTATTTTAAACAGTATTTTTTTTTCAATGGCATCTCATGCACAAGTACCCCAGCCAGCGCTGTATGCAGCCACCGAGCCGAGGAATCACCCTTAATCAAAACTTGATTTATTTGATTTTGACAATTATAAATTGAAATATATACATATACATATTCCCTTTAGATGTTGTTAATTATAATAGTACAGGATATTTGCTCAGTGTTTTTAGGGAGCTTGTGTAAAAGATAACATCAACAAAGGTTTCTACCTTACTTTGGTTGGACTCGAGCCCCACGAAACCTTGCTGCAACTGCTAACAACTTAAGAATTATATGAATCAAAACGAAATCTTTCATTATCTAATTCATTTGTGTAATTTGATGTATTAGACCGTTTAATATTATGTTTCCACAGGTGAGTGGAAGACTCGCCGGGATGTTGCTTTTGGTTCTGTTGTGGTCCTCTAGTGGACATTGTGTCGCCCTGGAGGAACAAACAGGTACATCAAGTTGCTGCGATGCTTACTTCCAAGGCCCAGCAGGAACACCAGGTGTTCCTGGAATACCAGGCAATCCAGGGGTTCAAGGATCTATTGGTGTCAAAGGTGAGCCTGGGTTTGGCCTCCCTGGACCCAAGGGAGAAACCGGCGACCAGGGACGGCAGGGAGATCAAGGCAAGCCCGGAGAGGTCGGACCTCCGGGAAAGATGGGACCTGCTGGTCGCACGGGAGACAAGGGTGAGGGGCAGAAAGGTGACCAGGGGGAGCCAGGGCTCGAAGGACCGCAAGGTCCGCCTGGTGAAAGGGGGCAAAAGGGCCAGCCAGGAGAAGCTACCCTCGTGACACCAACACCGCCCTCTGTGTTTGCATTCAGCGCTTACCGCACGACAGGTCTCACAGGTAGTGAAGGCGATGTCATCATCTTTGACAATATCATGACGAATGTCGGCGACGGGTACGATTCGCAATCGGGCGTATTTACGTGCTCCGTGCCAGGTGTGTACTCCTTCACCATAAGCGTAAATAATAATGCAAATCGAGCTTATGTGCGGCTGGTAAAGAACGTGGAATTGATCTTTTCGCTCTATAATTCCCAAACTGGAGCTTTCCATCAGTCAAGCAATTCAGCAGCTGTTTCTTTGGCAACGGGAGATAGGGTCTGGCTTCAGTTTGGCGATGACAGTAACAGGGGAATTTACAGCAATAACAACAGGTATTGTTATTTTACCGGCTTTCTGATCCATGCAATGTAACTGTGTAGCATCCCTATGCGAGTGTTTGCTGAAACTGAAACTAAAACAGCTAGGCTTTGTACCACTGGAAAGGAATTGTTGCAGAGGACATATCAGAATACGAGAGGTCCGATGTACACCAAATAAGACTTTTCACCTCGTTACATAGCGTTGCCTAACTTCTTTGACGAACATTGTACTCATGAATGCTTGATGAAGCAAACTGAAAACTTTGGTTTTGTCCCACCTGAGAGGTGGCTATCACCTTCACAGGCCTGTTCACACCCATACCCCGAAACTAATTACACTGCAAAAACTGCAGTGTTAAATTTACGACGTTGGTATCTATATAGGACCATCTGGTGTTAAATTTTACTGGTGTTGTCCTATATAGATACCGAATAGTGTTACATTAACACTACAGTTTTTGCAGTGTAAAAGCTTGCATTTCATTTGTAAGCATTTTTTTCAATTAACAAATCTTTTTTGCTATAAAGTTTAGCTCAAATTTATTGCTTTTTAATGTAATTTTCACCGTAGGTACTGTAGTAATGTTTTTTTTTTTGGTAACGCGGGTGTATCTTTATACAGCCCAGTCAGGACACAAAATACATGCAAACAATAGGCCGTTTCACGCTTTGTGGATCCCGTACGTAGTGGGGATGTACTGTATTCCCGTAAAATCTCGCAAACTTGAGGTCAAACTTGACGCTCTATAATTTAATTAATAGGGACCATTAACAACAGAGCAGGTACGAGAGACGTGGGATGCGGCTTGGAATAACTAGCTGGTTAAATCTCCACTTTTATGTGGTTATTTTCAGTACAACTACATAATACATCTTAATTAACCTTTTTATGTGAAATTCACATTACCCATAGTGCGCCGGATGAAGTAACCACTACAAAATTAACCAGTACCTTTCCCCCTGAGCACCACACCTTAACATGCTGTTTGCCAGTAGCAAAATATCATTCTCGTCCCGTTTAACGCATTTTCAGCGTCCTGTTTTTGCTTCTTTCAGCGTCCAAGTGTTGCCTTTAAAATCTCCATTACATTGTAAACTGCCACTCTGCAACCCGGCTACGCCATTGTACAATGTACCTATCGTGTAATCCTACCATTTTGTATGGCCCCTACAGGATTGGAAGCACCTGTTGTTATTCAATGTGATGTAAAATAGGCCCATATATACCCGTACATGTACTTAGCTCATATATCTCTATTTACATTATTTCAAGCACTATAAGAGGAAATGGTTAAATAATTCATTAAAAGATGATTCAATCATGGAGGTTTTAAGGAGCTTGAAGGCGCTGACAGAAGCTTCTACTTACAAACAAGTCTTGGGATCACACTGGCTATTTCAATATTGAACATATTGCTAACCGTAAAAAAAAACAAGGTTACGAGCCAAAAAATAAGACATTGTGTTACAGGTTCTCAGTGGGTTTTGCTGAGCACTTAGCAAACAGTTTTGCCATCTTACTATTTTCTGCTAAATACCTCTGTATAATCGGGGTCTTGATTTGAAAATTAGAGAACAGACATCCAGTCGGAAAATCGGCAGTTGTCTTATTCAGTAAAAAGAAAATGTTGGCAATGAGTTGTTTTGAATGCAAAACGTGTTATTTATTTTTTAAACAGCGTTGTTTTCAACAATACATGTAACAGTTACAACGATAAATTCAAGTATCCAATTTATATATATTAGCATGATTTTGTAGGTTAGTCGATATTTAGATACTTCAATCGAAGCCCCCTTCTGCCGAGTTCTTTGTCACGTGGTTCAGCCTATAAACACCGCTTGGCCACGCCTACCACCAGGTGTTAACGTTACGCTATGATGCATTGCCGGTAAGGCAGGATTCGCACCACCTACATCAGCTTTTGGCTGGCCCAAGGGGTCCAGTCTAGTGACTTCTTGGTACCTGACTGACTGACTCAGAGACTGACTTACTGACGGACTCACTCCCCGACTCACTGACCGACTCGCTGACCGACTCGCTGACCGACTCGCTGACCGACTCGCTGACCGACTCGCTGCCCGACTCGCTGCCCGACTCGCCGACCGACTCGCCGACCGACTCGCCGACCGACTCGCCGACCGACTCGCCGACCGACTCGCCGACCGACTCGCCGACCGACTCGCCGACCGACTCGCCGACCGACTCGCCGACCGACTCGCCGACCGACTCGCCGACCGACTCACTCCCCGACTCACTGACCGACTCGCTGGTGTTACTTGTCACTGCTTAGAACGGTTGTTGTCCTCACTGACTGACTCACTTGTGAGTTACAAAGATCTGGGACCAGCTCTTCGAGTCTTGCTTCTTCATGTAATGTGATCTAAGGCCAAAAAAAAAAGTCTCCGGTTTCTGGTATGCGCGCGCCATGCGCGTCGGCAAAATGAAAAGGTTTTTTTTCAATGAAAGATGATGTCTCAAAACCGCCAAACTCACTGGTTTGACTGGAATCCTGCTGCTGCACCGACTCGCTGGTGTTACTTGTCACTGCTTAGAACGGTTGTTGTCCTCACTGACTGACTCACTTGTGAGTTACAAAGATCTGGGACCAGCTCTTCGAGTCTTGCTTCTTCATGTAATGTGATCTAAGGCCAAAAAAAAAAGTCTCCGGTTTCTGGTATGCGCGCGCCATGCGCGTCGGCAAAATGAAAAGGTTTTTTTTCAATGAAAGATGATGTCTCAAAACCGCCAAACTCACTGGTTTGACTGGAATCCTGCTGCTGCACCGACTCGCTGGTGTTACTTGTCACTGCTTAGAACGGTTGTTGTCCTCACTGACTGACTCACTTGTGAGTTACAAAGATCTGGGACCAGCTCTTCGAGTCTTGCTTCTTCATGTAATGTGATCTAAGGCCAAAAAAAAAAGTCTCCGGTTTCTGGTATGCGCGCGCCATGCGCGTCGGCAAAATGAAAAGTTTTTTTTTCAATGAAAGATGATGTCTCAAAACCGCCAAACTCACTGGTTTGACTGGAATCCTGCTGCTGCACAATTTTAACGTGTTTTTAGATTGGGTTATGGTCGAGAATAAGCTTTATGTGGCCTCTCTGGACTCCCATATATTTGCACTAAGTTTAGTCGGGCACCATTTGCAGTCATCAGCCGACTTTTGAAGCAAAAAAATCAGGAAAAAACTTTTTTGGGCCTAATGGATCTTTTTTTTGTTTGTAAACATTGGTGCCATTTTATATGGGCTGCCGCAAGCGCATAAAGTGAAGCCGTGGTTGGCAACATATTTTTTTCCAAAAAAGTCCCCATAAGTCCCCGAGTGAAAGTTGGAAAGGTAACACACTGAGTATACAGTGATTAAAACGTCGGTGAAGGACAAAACCTAATTTGATTTATATCACCCCGGCGCAAAAATTCTATCTTATAATAGTTTATGCGGTATCCGCTGCTATGTACATCAGATTCGAACCGGCCAACCAATCCCGTTAGCTCGGTGGTCGAGTGGTAAGACATATCTGCACTAGAAAGCAGGAGGTCGTGGGTTCGAGTCCCACCCGAGTGATTTTTTTCCAACTTTCACTCGGGAGGTAACACACTGATTATACAGTGTTTAAAACGTCGGTGAAGGGCAAAATTTAATTTGATTTATATCACCCCGGCGCAAAAAAAAATCCATCTTATAATACTTGTCTTTGGTTGCATCCCCCCAGCGCTTTGTATCCTTTGGAAAAGGCGCTATATAAATACGGTTGTTATTATTATTATTATTATTATTATTATTATGAAACAGTCCATAAATCGGCCTTATTCACGAGTCTGCCATATTGGATTGGGAGTGAGGTTAACTCTTCATTATTGGAACTTGTGTAGAGAAATTAAAGCAATGACGTCACAAATTAATACCGGTCTGCTCTGATGACTAGTACAAATTGTGTTATTAAACATATTCTGATGTTTTAAGCCACGTGTAAAAAAAAGGAAAGTGAGGCTAAAAATAATAAGTAGTTGGGCACAATCCCATTCAACAGTTCACAATTCATGAAGTACATTCAGGGAACACGACAAAAATGGCCAACTTGTGCAAATAAGGCCCGGTTGTCAGAACCCAAACTCACCTGCAGCCCAATTCGTAGTGATTTAAGCCTTGATCCACGATCGTGAGATTTTTGGTTCGAACCCGTTCCTTGGCCATGCGTGTTGTGTCCTTGAATAAGGCGCTTTACCCCAATTACTCTCTCAACCCAGGTGTTAAATGGGTACCAGCATTATTCAATGCTAAGAAGGTAACAGACTCGCTGTGGAGAAGGTGTGGCGATCCCCCCACGGCAGCATTTCATGGACTCGAGTCTGGCCCAATCGCTCTGAAAGAGAGATGTGCACTCTGTTCCCGTGAACACAGGTTCGTCCCCCTTTACCTTTACCCTTAACATTTTGCTTTATAATATTGATAAATGCGAAGGTGTCACATTACAATTTGACCATTGTTTTAACAATAACCTGTTTAAGGTGAAAAAATGATGTAAAACTGAGCTGCAATTTACATATCTGCTGAAAAAGCACAGACCTGGTAGGTGTGCATGCATGCATGACGAAACCACCAGCCCACAAACCCGAAAGCTGTCATTTTTCGATATAATGCCCTTTTCAGTTCTGAAAGAATATGCCTTACCCTGAAAAAGCAGGGCAAGTTCTAGGGCAAGTCAACACTGATCTCCCAGGGTTGCAGCTGTTCCAGAAAAGAAAAAAAAATACTTGTCTCAGTACCTGAGGCGGCAAAAGTTGGCCTCGCAAAAAGTGGGTCAAATTGTCCAGGATACCAGGGCATGGTCATTTCTAACAGAAGAGAAATAATACAAGTCAACACAAGTTGGGGCAGCAAGAATAGAGGGGGAATTGTGCAAAAAGAAACTGTGAAAACATCAGGTGCGCACTCTGATCGAGTCAGGACAGTTATCAGGTGTATCCGCGCCGGATTGTTTGGATTATGCTGGATTGAGATTTTAAAGTACAATCTCGGAGAACAAAAACGAAAGCCACAGTCTGATCGAGCATCTAATTTTGGGAAATTATCTTAGTCAAGCGACGCATGCGTCGGCTTGCAAAATTCTTGGAGAATTGGTGTGGAGAACGCCACAAGAGTTAGAGCCTCGGCAAGGAAGAGGAAATGGCTGCCATCGGTTTGATGACGCGCTGTCTGATGTTAGCATTGCCGTTCTTTGTGCAAGGTAAGCAAACGTTGACAATTACCCTGATAAGCTTTGAAAACTAGATGGTACCATTTAAAAAAAAAATCAGTTATACCACGGCATACCCAACAGCATATTCAAACTATCGAAAGAAAAAAATTGAAAATTCTTCTTTTCAGTATCAGCGAATATTATATTCTATTCTTGTGTCTATGAAAATTAATACTTTTTGTGTAGGCCTACACTGGGAGAAAAATTGAGATTAGAAAACAAGGTTACGTGATTCGTTTTGTGTGAATAAATCCAACAAGGTTTCCATCGTTGCGGCCTATCACCAAATTGCATTAAAACCATTTTACTAAAACTCAAGTAGTTAAGGGTCAGACGCTGATGAGGGAGATGTCAATGCCAGATAGACTGGAAATCTAACCCCATCGTACCAGGGTTGGTTGATTTAAATCACGTTATCGCGATTAAAATCAAAGGACTCACTAATTTAAATCACTTTTTTTGTAATTCTTTTTGGAAAAGTAAATTGATTGAGGGACATTTTAGTCATTTATATCAACAGATTCCACTTAATTACAAAGTGTAAGATGTTCTTAACACATCCAAACACCCCTACTTCATCAGCATCGACTCAACTTGGGTTTTGTATAATTACACCAAATCATTGTTTCGATTCAAGTCAAGATCTGAGTTGAGAAGATTTTCTTCGAAGTTTGAATTTTAAAGACAGCACAATCACGTGTGTTTAATCATTACTTGATCAGTTTACAGTAATATTGTGAATCAACTGTGCTGGTGTAGGCTAACCTGAACCATCAAAAGGTGTATTAAAGTCCCAATTGATAGTCTTATCCTAAAGTTTCTCCATAAAAATGTAGATTGAAATGTATAGACTACCTTTTAAAGGTGCAAGGCTTGATTTCTGTTTTCTCACCTTGTATGATGGACTAGCAATCAAACACTAAGTTACACAAGGATCAGTGCCACTGGTTTTGAAATAAGTAACATTTTTTTATGAAATCAACATGCCCGTGGAGAACTGTACTCATATTTTTTTTTATACCATCAAACCATGTACGCGTACCATGAAGTAAGTTTTTCATTCATATCCACACACAACGTATCTCGGCTGTATCAATCAAGCAATGAACTTTAAAGTGTCTTCAGTATTAATGTACCATTAAACCAATGATGTAGACTTCATGTAGAAGAAATCAAGTGATTTTCTTTAATCACTGATTCAACACAATTCTGTTCAAAAGCATTATCAATTTATTGAGTGTTGTGGATGATGGGTATTATAAGAACCTGTAAACTCCTTAGTGATGGGTGTAAGGGTGGATGAGGAGATTTAGACACATTTTTAGACATTTCAATATTTTAAAAAGTTAAAAACATTAAAAAAAAATCTGATTTAAATAAAAAAAATCTGATTTAAATCCAATAAATCTGACTTTTTTTTATAAAAAAAAACCACACACACACAAAACTCGCCAACCCTACATCGTACACGTATTAAACCATGAGGAGGGGCGACGCCCTGAAAGCTTTTGAAGTCTTTTTGGTTGCTTTGCTCCTTGACAATGACTTCGTCCCTGTAATCTGATTGGCCCATTTCTCTAGCACAGTTCCATGTCACGTGGAACGCCACGCCGCATTTTGGATTTTTAAAATCATGGCGCTCAATTTTTGAATAAAGTTAACTCCACACAATCGGCCAACGACTGGTCTTTCTGAGAGTGTATATCCGCAGAGAGAGACTTTGAGATGTTGAAACCTGCCCAAATCAGGATTTGTTCGAATTGTAAGTTTAGTGACCATTTGAACAATATTTTGTTCTTCTCATATATACACAAAAGTCATTCTGGGTGTCACGAGACAAAAGACGCCCAAGAGTAACGCATGTGAGGATGATTCGGGTAGTATTATGGTAGTTGGTCACACTTTGAAGGATCAAGAACCTATTGTGTACAACCAAATGTGTGAGAAGAGTGACAAAATAACAATTCCATTCATTACTCTTTAGCTTTTTCACCCATTTTTGCTGTCAGCCTACCTGGATAATAAAGTCTATTCATAACAGGAGCGGGAATATCTCCGTGTTTTTTTCCCCGATCAATGGTTTAAGCGGGGATTCCGCCCATCCCGTTACCAGCAATTTATGCAATTTATGGCTTTAATATGTGTAAATATTTCTCAAGCACTTGTTTGCAAGTATTAATGTTCGTAGTCTGTTTCACCAATTCACTTTTTAAGCTCTGGCAGGAACTTCTACATGTCACCTGGTGGTCGGTCGGTCCGTCTGTCCCAAAAGTTGATGTTCTATAATGTGCCATCGGTGTCGCATTCTTCGGCGACCAGAGCTCAATGTGCACTCGAACTTGCGCTGCACAACACTCCTCAAACAAGGTGGACGCCATTTTGTGTAGTGGGTTGGACGGTCGACGGTATCCAGAAGGAGAACATATCCCCAAAAGTTGGGCGGATGCGATTTTTAGGCTCTGGCAGGAGCTTCAACATGTCACTCAGTGGTCGGTCGGTCAGAAGGTCTGTCAGTTAGTCCTGAAAATTTACCAACAGTATGGTGTTCCATATGTGCCATCTGCGTCGCATTTTTCGCCAGAGCTTATCTTGCGCTCGAACTTGTTGCTCGAAATTTTACTTTGCCAATAACTTTTGTTTAAACTTAAATTGTACGCAGGGCCCCAGTGGAAACTAGTTGTATACTATTCGGGAACCCCCTGGGTGCAGAAATGCAATAAATAAATAAATAAATAAATAAATATATAAATAAACAAATACATAAATAAATGAAATCGTTTTCAACCTTGAAAAAAAAGCAAAAATATCAAAAAAATATCAATCTTACTGAAGTGTTTGCCCTCCCTTTCGCTGAAACTCGCTATAGCATGCGTGTTAAAAAAAAGTGTGTGAAAATTAGGTCACTGGTGTATGTTTAAGAAAACAGGAGGGGGGGGGGTTGTCATTAGCCAATGCGTAGGGATAACCAAGTAGGGTTGAAACTGAACCATGTTGATTGTTTTGTGAATAATCACGTATATCATATTTTTGACGTGTTGCTTCGGGCTATCAGGCACTATTGACGGAGAACGTCACAGGATTACTTTCGATTGGTGCTCCTTTAGAGCACCGGTGAGCACTGGCAGGAGCTTCTACATGTCATCTGGTGGTCGGTCGGTCCGTCTGTCCCAAAAATTGACCAAAAGTATGGTGTTCTATAATGTGCCATCGGTGTCGCATTCTTCGACGTCGCCTGTTTCAGCTCTGGCAGGGATCAGTTTGATCGATTTCATGCAAGACTTTCATGCAAGACTTCTTGCAACACGACCAGAGCTCACTTGCGCTGTACAACACTCCTCAAACAAGGTGGACGCCATTTTGTGTAGTGGGTTGGACGGTCGACGGTATCGAGAAGGAGAACATTCCCCAAAAGGTGGGCGGATGCGATTTTGAAGCTCTGGCAGGAGCTTCAACATGTCACTCAGTGGTCGGTCGGTCAGATGGTCTGTCAGTTAGTCCTGAAAATTTACCAACAGTATGGTGTTCCATATGTGCCACTGGTGTCGCATTTTTCGCCAGAGCTTATTGTGCACTCGAACTTGTTGCTGATGAATTTTACTTTGCCTATAACTGTTTTTAAAACATAAATTGTACGCAGGACTCCAGTGGAAACCAGTTGTATATACTATTTGGGCCTCCCTGGGTGAAGAAATTCAATAAATAAATAAATAAATGAATAAATAAACAAATACATAAATAAAAGAAATCGTTTTTTACCTTGGAAAAACAACAACAAAAATATCAAGAAAATATCAATCTTACTGAAGTGTTTGCCCTCCCTTTCGCTGAAACTCGCTATAGCATGCGTGTTAAAAAAAAGTGTGAGAAAATTAGGTCACTGGTGTAGGTTTAAGAAAACAGGAGGGTGTTTGTTATTAGCCAATGCGTAGGGATAACCAAGTAGGGTTGAAACTGAACCATGTTGATTGTTATGTGAATAATCACGTATATCATATTTTTGACGTGTTGCTTCGGGCTATCAGGCACTATTGACGGAGAACGTCACAGGATTACTTTCGATTGGTGCTCCTTTAGAGCACCGGTGAGCACTGGCAATGGAACAGACCAACCATTGTATCGTCCACAATGACCTGTTCTGTGCATCCATAATTGGATTTATGTATAAGGCTGTTTTTTTGTGTGTTGAACATAATGGTGGATACAAGTAAATAGGCCAAAACTTTCAGACGCCGGACAAAGCACGATTTGTATACTGTGGCCCCTGCACTTAAGGATTGGTAAAAATGAAGGGTCGTATATAGTCCGGGGATCAAACCGCAATTTAGAGGTGGACTGTGAAATAGGGTCCGCACAAAATGTTTTTGCATTTTCTTGTCATTTGGACCTTGTAGATCAATATTCCGACGGGTGCCACCATGGCTCCCTTGAGTATTTTTTTTGTAAACAGTAAAATATGCATATTAGCTGCGCCATAAGGAAAAATAAAAGTTTGTCATACTTCTCTACATGATTTCATCCAAACTTATCAATCGAGGTGCCCAGACCATGTGTAAGGGTAAAGAAATTATTTAAAACTATTTTCAATGGCAAATGTATGTATTTTAGGCATTATATGCAAATTACAATCCGCCATTTATATCTAAAATTAAATTTTAATCCATATCTCTGCAGGACTTTGTCCAATGGTATTAAACAAGGTGTCTTAACCCAGGTTTTGGGTGTCAATCAATGTATTTAAGCCATTTCTAAAATGATTATGTACATATGTCATGCGCATTATGCAAATTAACACTTGCAATTATTACCACTTGCTATTTTCTCTGTATTTTCTCAGCAGGACTTTGTCCAATTGTATAAAACGAGGTATCTATACCCATGTTTTGAGGGTCAACGAATTCATTGAAGCCATTTATACAAAGATAATGTAAACACTTAATGCTGTGTGATGCATAATATGCAAATTGGCATCCGTCATTAAAAATCGAACTTATATCAACAGCTCCTCTTGAATTTGCTCAATACTATCAAATGAGGTGTCGAACCAAACCCACGGTTTGCAGGGTCACTGATTAAATTGAAGCTACATACATACTGAAAAAAGGGATATTTTGTGCAAACATACGCAGATTAGCTCAAATCATTATTTTAAATACAGTGTTTCATAAATATCTGAATCTATTGTTTGGAGATACAAAACTAGCCTACATTACAGACATTATTTTATTCACCATACAAGTTAATCTACGTACTAATCTCGATCCTGCCAGATTAAGTAAGAGTAAAACAAAAGTAATAGTACGAAATGTAAAAACTGCACACAGGGCGTACAGTTCGGCCCTGCTTAAAATAAATGCATTGAAAGTGCACTTTTGGTTCAAAATGTACTTAAAGTGCCTGTGCATCATTGCGTTCCTGCCCCTTGCGCTTTATAGGTTAATTTGACATGGTTGTGATTGAAAGGTGGAGGTGCAGAACAGAAGGTAGTTCAATATTGTGTATTCGTAAAAAAAACCTGACTTTGACAAAAAGGTTGACATTTGGAGGAATTTTTGTTTTTGGAAATATATTTTACAATTTTTTCCATAATATTATTTGGATACAGCATCGAAGTGGGGGGGGGGGGGGGCTAGCGGATTTAAACTATTGGGGCTTTCCATAGCTGCTGTGTAAAATAATATATTTTGCAATTACAGTATTAGTGTTCGTAGTCTGTGTCACCAATTCACTTTTTAAGCTCTGGCAGGAGCTTCTACATGTCATCTGGTGGTAGGTCGGTTCGTCTGTCCCGAAAATTGACCAAAAGAATGGTGTTCTATAATGTGCCACCGGCGTCGCATTCTTCGGCGTCGCCCTTTTCAGCTCTGGCAGGGATCAGTTTGATCGATTTAATGCAAGACTTTCATGCAAGACTTGTTGCAACACGACCAGAGCTCAATGTGCACTCGAACTTGCGCTGTACAACACTCCTCAAACAAGGTGGATGCCATTTTGTGTAGTGGGTTGGACGGTCGACGGTATCCAGAAGGAGAACATATCCCCAAAAGTTGGGCGGATGCGATTTTTAGGCTCTGGCAGGAGCTTTAACATGTCACTCAGTGGTCGGTCGGTCAGATGGTCTGTCAGTCAGTCCTGAAAATTTACCAACAGTATGGTGTTCCATATGTGCCATCTGCGTCGCATTTGTCGCCAGAGCTTATCTTGCGCTCGAACTTGTTGCTCGGAATTCTACTTTGCCAATAACTTTTTTTTTAAACTTAAATTGTACGCAGGGCCACCGTGGAAACCAGTTGTATACTATTTGGGAACTCCCTGGGTGCAGAAATGCAATAAATAAATAAATAAATAAATAAATGAATAAATATATAAATAAACAAATACATACATAAATGAAATCGTTTTCAACCTTGAAAAAAAAGCAAACATATCAAAATAATATCAATCTTACTGAAGTGTTTGCCCTCCCTTTCGCTGAAACTCGCTATAGCATGCGTTTAAAAAAAAAAAGTGTGAGAAAATTAGGTCACTGGTGTAGATTTAAGAAAACTGGAGGGGGCGGGGGTTGTTATTAGCCAATGGGTAGGGATAAACAAGTAGGGTTGAAACTGAACCATGTTGATTGTTATGTGAATAATCACGTATATCATATTTTTGACGCGTTGCTTCGGGCTATCAGGCACTATTGACGGAGAACGTCACAGGATTACTTTCGATTGGTGCTCCTTTAGAGCACCGGTGAGCACTGGCAATGGAACAGACCAACCATTGTATCGTCCACAATGACGACTTCTGTGCATCCATAATTGGATTTATATATAAGGGCTGTTTTTTGTGTGTTGAGCATAATGGTGCATACAAGTAAATAGGCCAACACTTTCAGACGCCGGGCAAAGCACGATTTGTATACTGTGGCCCCTGCACTTGAGGATTGGTAGAAATGAAGGGTCTTATATAGTCCGAGTCAAACCGCAATTTAGAGGTGGACTGTGAAATAGGGTCCGCACAAAATGTTTTTGCATTTTCTTGTCATTTGGACCTTGTAGATCAATATTTCTACGGGTGCCACAATGGCTCCCTTGTGTATTTTTTTAAAACAATAAAAAATGCATATTAGCTTCCGCCATAAGGAAAAATAAAAGTTTTTCATACTTCTCTACAGGATTTCATCCAAACTTATCAATCGAGGTGCCCAGACCATGTGTAAGGGTAAAGAAATTATTTAAAACTATTTTCAATGGCTTATTTATGTATTTTAGGCATGATATGCAAATTGCACTCCGCCATTATCTAAAATTAAATTTTAATCCATATCTCTGCAGGACTTTGTCCAATGGTATAAAACAAGGTGTCTTAACCCAGGTTTTGGGTGTCAATGAATGTATTTAAGCCATTTCTAAAATGATTATGTACATATGTCATGCGCATTATGCAAATTAACACTTGCAATCACTAGCACTTGCTATTATCTCTGTATTTTCTCCGCAGGAATTTGTCCAATTGTATATAAAGGAGGTATCTAAACCCATGTTTTGAGGGTCAACGAATTCATTGAAGTCATTTATACAATGATAATGTAAACACTTTTAATGCTGTGTGATGCATAATATGCAAATTGGCATCCGTCATTAAAAGTTGAACTTATATCAACAGCTCCTCTTGAATTTGCTCAATACTATCAAATGAGGTGTCGAACCAAACCCACGGTTTGCAGGGTCACTGATTAAATTGAAGCTACATACATACTGAAAAAAAGGGATATTTTGTGCAAACATACGCAGATTAGCTCAAATCATTAAATTAAATACAGTGTTTTTAAAAAATATCTGGATCTGTTGTGTGGAGACTCAAAACTAGCACAGACATTATTTTATTCACCATACAGTTAATCTACGTACTAATCTCGATCCTGCCAGATTAAGTAAGAGTAATACAAAAGTAATACATGTAGTACAAAATGTAAAAACTGCACACAGGGCGTACAGTTTGGTCCTGTTTAAAATAAATGCATTGAAAGTGCACTTTTGGTTCAAAATGTACTTACAGTGCCTGTGCATCATTGCGTTCCTGCCCTTTGCGCTTTATAGGTTAATTTGACATGGTTGTGATTGAAAGGTGGATGTGCCGAACAGAAGGTAGTTCAATATTGTGTATTCGTAAAAAAAAATCTGAACTTTAGAAAAAGCTTGACATTTTGAGGAATTGTTGTTTTTGGAAATATGTTTTACAATTTTTTTCCATAATATTATTTGGATACGGCATCGAAGGGGGGGGGGGGGCTAGCGGATTTAAACTATGGGGGCTTTCCATAGCTGCAGTGTAAAATAATATTTTTTGCAATTACAGTATTAGTGTTCGTAGTCTGTGTCACCAATTCACTTTTTAAGCTCTGGCAGAAGCTTCTACATGTCATCTGGTGGTCGGTCGGTCCGTCTGTCCCAAAAATTGACCAAAAGTATGGTGTTCTATAATGTGCCATCGGTGTCGCATTCTTCGACGTCGCCTGTTTCAGCTCTGGCAGGGATCAGTTTGATCGATTTCATGCAAGACTTTCATGCAAGACTTCTTGCAACACGACCAGAGCTCACTTGCGCTGTACAACACTCCTCAAACAAGGTGGACGCCATTTTGTGTAGTGGGTTGGACGGTCGACGGTATCGAGAAGGAGAACATTCCCCAAAAGGTGGGCGGATGCGATTTTGAAGCTCTGGCAGGAGCTTCAACATGTCACTCAGTGGTCGGTCGGTCAGATGGTCTGTCAGTTAGTCCTGAAAATTTACCAACAGTATGGTGTTCCATATGTGCCACTGGTGTCGCATTTTTCGCCAGAGCTTATTGTGCACTCGAACTTGTTGCTGATGAATTTTACTTTGCCTATAACTGTTTTTAAAACATAAATTGTACGCAGGACTCCAGTGGAAACCAGTTGTATATACTATTTGGGCCTCCCTGGGTGAAGAAATTCAATAAATAAATAAATAAATAAATAAATGAATAAATAAACAAATACATAAATAAAAGAAATCGTTTTTTACCTTGGAAAAACAACAACAAAAATATCAAGAAAATATCAATCTTACTGAAGTGTTTGCCCTCCCTTTCGCTGAAACTTGCTATAGCATGCGTGTTAAAAAAAGTGTGAGAAAATTAGGTCACTGGTATAGATTAAGAAAACAGGAGGGTGTTTGTTATTAGCCAATGCGTAGGGATAACCAAGTAGGGTTGAAACTGAACCATGTTGATTGTTATGTGAATAATCACGTATATCATATTTTTGACGTGTTGCTTCGGGCTATCAGGCACTATTGACGGAGAACGTCACAGGATTACTTTGGAGTTTTGCACCTTTAGAGCACCGGTGAGCACTGGCAATGGAACAGACCAACTATTGTATCGTCCACAATGACTTCTTCCGTGCATCCATATGGGTTTATATATAAGGCTGTTTTTTTTTGTGTGTGTTGAGCATAATGGTGCATACAAGTAAATAGGCCAAAACTTTCAGACGCCGGACAAAGCACGATTTATATACTGTGGCCCCTGCACTTGAGGATTGGTAGAAATGCAGGTCTGGGCACCTCGATTGATAAGTTTGGAGACCGGTCTTACAGTCCGGGGATCGGTCTTATAGTCCGGGGATCAATAGGTCTTTATAGCCCGGGGATCAAACCGCAATTAGAGTTGCTAATTTGCATAATGTGCATAACATATGTACATAATCATTGTAGAAATGGCTTAAATACATTCACTGACTCCCAAAACATGGGTTTAGACACCTTGTTTGATACCATTGGACAAAGTCCTGCGGAGATATGGACTATAATTGTATTTTTGATAACGGCGGATGCTAATTTGCATATTATGCATAAAATACATAACTAGTCATTGAAAAATGGTTTGAATTAATTTCTTTACCCTCAAACATGGTCTGGGCACCTCGATTGATAAATTTGGATGAAATCCTGTAGAGATGTACAGAAAACGTATATTTTTCCTTATGGCGGAAGATTATTTGCATATATTTCATTGTTTAAAAAAAAAATGCTCAAGGGTGCTTAGGTGGCACCCGTCGTAATATTAGTCTACAAGGTCCAAATGACAAATAAATGCAAACACGTTTTGTGCAGACTCTAATTCACGCTTCCGTGGTCAACCCCCGGTCTATTAGCTCTGCATCAGACTTTGAACAAGTATTTCTTACAAATTTTGTATGACATATTTGTCCCTGCAATTTGTTTTGCAGTGTATATTGGAGGTATAATTTATTTCAAATGTTTGGAAGGGCTCCAGGAATGCTTTTTTCGGGTGATGATAATATATTTGAATTGAACGATCACCCCAATGACCAAATGCATTGGTTGACTCCCCTCCCCAAATCAACAGAATTGAAAGAATGTATATTGAAATTAAATTTGAATTTTGTCTTCATCACCTGTGTTATTTCGCAATACTATTGCGTTATTTTGCATTCATAAATACCTAAGACAATTTACCCATTCCTATTGGTCGAGAGCCCGTCACGTGGCCGGTCTTAAACGGATAATAAAGACCGGCTGGCTGGTCTAAAACACTTTTTCAGTGTCACGTGAAATTTGGACTCCTATGAAATCCGGTGCCTTTTATCTCGTTTTATTGGTTGAACCTTCACAATCCTCACGTATGCATTTGCAATACTACCAGTGACTCAGTATTTCATAGTCCTACACCGGCACAGCTGCGTTCTGCGCCATCGCGCGCGCCAATCTCCAAATAAGGAGTTGTTTACCACTTTTTCCGATAAGGAAATTGCATATTATAGCTAGAGGGGTGTTTAAAAAAAGATGAAGTAAACTGTTGAACAAAATGGTAGGAAATTAATAATTTATAATCATTTGTGCCGGCGTGGATGGTACCCAGAAGCACTCAGTTATTTCTTGGCACTCGTGCACAAGGGAGCCCTGCTGATTTCTTAGCCTCTTTGCGCACTGGACGAAAGTACCCACCTTGACCAGAAAGTAATACGTATGACGATTTAAGGGACTTTGCCAAAGACAAACAGGACAAATCCAGGCTGAAATTGAGAGAAAATGACAACACATTTTGGAACCTGTACGTACATTTTCAATGGGCTGATTTCGTTTTTGCCTTCCGACCCATTTATGCGCATGCGTGCATGAATTTGAATGTATTTATAGTGAACTGGTCTTTCTGACTGGTCTATTTCTCTAGCACAGTCCACTTCACTCGGAACACTACACCCCACTGCTACGCATGCTGGATTGTTAAAATCAGGGAGCCGCAGTTATAAATTGACCCCTTTACGTTAGGACGTGGGTAAACCAGCCAATGAATGACCGTAATATGTGACTGTAAATCCGCTGCGAAGGACTTTAACACTTGGTTCAGGCTAAGTGTAGTACCCAAGCTAGGATTTGTTCGAGTTGCTTTACCGATACATTATAATTTAAACATGCCTGCACGAAAGTTATTGTCGAAGTCATGAGACACGCGAAGTTCACGGGTACATTGCATGTGAGCATGAACATTTTAGTCGGGTTTTGAAAAATATTCTATCGTCACAGTTTGAAGGATCGAATATGATTATACAACAGAGATGTGTGAGTAGAGTGAACAAATAATGTTTCAATTTATTTCTCTGTGTTTTTCAAATTGTTGGCTCTATGCCTACCTGAATACTACAGTCTATGCATAATCGTTTTCAACCTTCAAAAAGCGAAACAATCAACAGACTTATGCGCTGAAATTCACTACGCGCATGCGTGGATGAAATAGTGTTATACAAAAAAGGATCGGTGATGTTGAGTTAAGAAAACAGGAAGGTGTTTGTTACTAGCCAATGTGTAGGGATAAACAAGAAGGGGTACTGCACATTTTTGATTATGTGAACAGTCACGGATACATAAATATTCATTTCTGCTTTGACGTGTTTCTCCGGGTCATTTGGCACTCGAGTTCGTCACTGTTTTCGCGAAGAGCCACATTATGTCAAACATTAACATTTTTTCGATTTAGAATTTGTTTTCACTATTTTTCTTTAAAACATTGTACTGAACCATTTTGACATGTTTCTGTAGGCAAAACATCATTCATTACCAAATTACATTAATGATGCAGAAATCTCGATAATTGCTTTTTGGCCCCTTGAACGCGTACAAAACCTTTTGCACAGAAAGGCGTAAAAGTAGGTCAATTGCATAGAGCTATTATACAAATATAACATGGTTTGAGGGTGGACAGTCGATATTCGCTCCCCGAGGTATTGGAAGTTGACAAACTAGTTCCCGAGGCGAAGCCGAGGGAACTAATACCGAGGGGAGCTAATATCGACTGTCCACCCGAAATAAACCATGTTATATTTGTTTTACTATACCTCATACATATTCAGTTGCCGAATTTTGTTTTATTATTATGCACCTAAAACAAAATTTGGGGAAACTTGTACAGCTCACCAAAAGATTCAACTTCAATTACTAGTTCGGTTCGTTTGCAATATAATACAGTTACTACAGTTGTTTGCAATGTGTACAACTTTCTTTTGTACAGGAGACATCTTTACACGGTCTATACATTTTCTCCATTACGGCATCATTGAGCTCTGGAAACTCACATTTACGCGAACCGTGCAACCATGCATCTTTCCTGTGCGATGTTCGCGCGTGCGTACTGCACCCGTGCGACAGTTCCTCGATTGCTCTGTAAAGCGCATGCGTAGTAGACTGTCGCACGGGTAACCCATGCGACAGTCTACTACGCATGCGTATTTACAATGTGCGTGAATCCTCGCGCGCGCGTTTGGTAAACAGCAAGAATAACATCTGGCACGTGATGGTGAATTGACCAGTGAACGTTCGGCTCTCGATCATGAATATGTATGAGGTATAGTAAATTAAATTACTAGAGCGCTAACTCGTCTTTCTGCGCGCGGAGACGCTTCGAAACCGTCCCGGGCGCAGACATTTTGAATTCATGTGCGTGTTTGTAGAACTTAATGAAATTAGATGACACGCTCATTTGCTGATCGTGTGTTTCGGTTTTGGGCGTATTGGCTTCGATTACGCACCGGTATGGAATACAAACGCAGGTATGCAAATAGCCGTAAGCCGTACACAATTTCTAGGTCTCCACAGGTTTGTGCACAAACATGGATGCGCCCAACAGGCATTACTTTGTACACGAAGTTAGCGCTCTAGTAATTTAATATAGCTCTATGGTCAATTGAGATTTTCATTTTCACGAAGAGCCACATATTGTTACATTCTCAGCTGCGCGCGCTCGTACACACGCGCGCCAATGGAAAAGCATGTTAAACCGAAACGGCCGCAAAATGTAGGAAACCTGAATTTTCGTTTTCACGAAGAGACACATATCTTTACTAATTAATCTTCACTAATTAACTACTGCATTCATTCTTATTACTGTGTTCACGTGAAAATTCAGCTCTCATAGATTCATGGAAAGTTTCCTTACTGCAAAAAGTTGTTGCAAAGTAATATTTTTTTGCCGTTATGTGGCTCTTCGTGTAAAAAAGTGACGAGTTGAGGGGGGGGGACACTCGTGAAATGAGTACTTTAAACGGAAGGTTACCTTTAAAATTTAAATCCCTTCATGAAACAGAGCAACGATTGTACCGTTCACAGTGACTTTCTCTGTGTACCAAAATATATTTATCAATAAAGGCTGTGTTTTGCGTTTTGCATATATTGGTGCATACAAATAGGTCAAAACTTGCAAAGGTCGAACAAAATGATTTATAGGCCAACAGTAAATTTTTCTAAAGAGAGTTGTGTGGCCCCTGCACATTCGGGTTGGTAAAAATGAAGGGTCCCAGCTCTGCAGCAGTCTCTAAACTTGTGTTTCTTTAATATATCGGAAGAACCTTTACCTGCATTACCGTCGCTCTATTTTGCAATGAAGTTGAGGGATAATTTGTTTTTCTCAAAATGGCGATGGGCTTTAGGACTACTTTTACTTACAAATTTAATCTTATGTGGATACTAGTAACGGGCAAAGAATATGGAGTTTTTAGAGTTTTGACTCTTATAAAAAACATTTATTTCATGTTTTAATACAAATATTACCACATTTTCTTTTTTTCTTAATTGATAACCATGTTTTTTCTACAAAAGTATATTTTGTACATAATGAACCCCATATTGGCCTATTCATCAAAACGATCCTATTATAAGGTTAAACATGTTAAGACGTTTTAAAAATAAGACAGGACGACACGTATAATGATACAAACACGATTTAGTATTCATATACATCTACAACGTGTCTTCGAAGTGGTTTGTGGTTGCTGTTATCATTGATAATTGGTTAAACAGAGCTCTTCAAATAATATTTTTTTGCTGCGGATCGGTGCAGTCAGATCGTTGCAGATCGGTATGGCTCGTTGTGGATCGGTGTGGTTCGGTGCGAGTCGGTGTGGTTCGACGCAGTTCAGATGGTGAATGTGCTGTGGTGTGCTGTTGTGAGCTGTCATGTGACGAACCTATATGCTCGAATGATGTGAAGTGTGGTTTAAGTAGAGTAATCGAATGAGGTGTAGTGCAATGTAATGTCGCGTGTTGTAAAATGAAATAAAGTGCAATATAATGTACCTGTAATTATGCCTTTCTATTTTATTTTAAAAAGTTGTCTGTTGAAGCAAAATTAAGCGATTAACGCGTAGAGAGTAATGTGGTTTTTTTTTAGTGAGCCTTGGTTTTGACTGTACCTTTGAAAACGGCATGTGTGACTGGATGCAATCCATGGACGATGACGGGGATTGGATACGACATCAGGCACCAAGACCAGTTGACTTCACTGGTCCCACGTCAGACAGAACCCCTGGACGTAAGTCCAACTTTAGACACTTTTTTTCTTCTATATGAACAACTTCAAACTTGATCAGCCTTGGTCAAGGCGTTCGTCATTATCCGTCCGCAAGGCGTTTGGCGATATATCCTCGCCGAGGGCTGACTGCTGATTGCTATGTTGCAGCAGTGCATGTAAAACTACAGAGCATACAGCGACCTCATGCTGCCACTATCTATATGCAAATCATTTGGATCTAGACTAAAGCCTTGGTCCAATCGTACATGTGAGGATGTGAGGTGGTGCTCATTATGCTAATAGCCTATGTTGACCTTAAAAGTCGTTTTCTTATTGGTCGATCGTTGCAAGGAAACTTGCATAAAAGTTACCGCGCGGTGAAAGGTAATATATATAGAGACAATGTGTGCCGGATGGCATGTGCTGTACATAACAAATACACACAGGTTGTGTGTCTGACATTACACACAGCACCACTGAACAAAAACAATGTGGTTTCTGACACTTCCGCAAAGGGGACTAGCTGCAAATAATTTGATGACGTCGGGATTTACCAAGGTGTGATTCTACATTCCACATATTAGCCCCGCCTACACTTATCTGTATTCGCATATGAGGTCGTGCGCTAGAAATCCAACGCAAACTAAAGAAAAACATAAGCTTTCGCCGACGA
Source organism: Patiria miniata (assembly GCF_015706575.1). Taxonomy (NCBI): domain Eukaryota; kingdom Metazoa; phylum Echinodermata; class Asteroidea; order Valvatida; family Asterinidae; genus Patiria; species Patiria miniata. The sequence continues at coordinate 13,009,671 of NW_024037068.1, forward strand.
TTGGACGAAGGAGTTCGATTGGATCCAAATGATTTGCATGAATAAATAGTGGTCGCATGAGGTCGCTGTTCGCGTTAAGATAAAACCCCGCTGTCAGTATTCAAGTTCACGAATTCATAAAGTAACCCATATTTAGTTAACTTTATTTTATGTAAGCCTCCTGCATTATTATGTGTGTATCGATCTCTTTGAATCTCTTCATGTTTGTCTATTACAGCTGGAACAAATTATTACTGTTATTCCTATGGAGGACCCTCTGGGTACGACAACGCCGTGCTGTTAAGTCCGGTGGTTCCTCCCAGCAATATACCGAGATTCACATGGCGGTTCAGCTTCTGGTACAACATGTATGGAAGCTACATCGGTGAGAGACGAAACGCGTCACAATCAGATAGCCCCGGTTGGAGCCCAAAATTTTATACCATGCATTTATGCCTGTGCCATTATGCCACCAATTTAAGCTTCTAGCATTTTAGGCATTCCACTTGATGCCTGTGCGAGCTCTTCTAAAATAACAAGTTTGTAGCGGGCATGAGAAAGCGAAACGCTGTGCTTCTACATAAAGTAAAATTTGTTTGAAACTAGGTGTAGCCTACATAGACAGGGGGCGTTGTCTACACAAATTGAAATGACGTCATTATTTTGACGTCATCATGTGATTCTATATTGATTTCTGAAGTTGTGAAGTTTATTGCAGTATCTGGCAGATGCAACTAGCTAAATTCAAAATTCTTTTTGTGATAGATTCATTCGGACATCGAAGTATGCTCAAAAATGCAACTAATGTGTGACGTCATCGTGACGTCATCAAAAACGATATTTGCAAAACATGTAAGGTACATAAGGGAATGCTCCATCGTCTTCAAACTTGGTAGACACTTATATAATGTCAATGTTACGCACTATTTGAAATAAAATGAAGATGATGTCATCGGTTAAGGTATTTGTCGAGTTGTGGAAGTTTTAATTTCGCAAGGTTATATTATAAAGTCTTATAACTATAGAACTGAATAACCTGCCATCAGAACTATGGTAAAAAAAAAATTTGCTCGTCCATTAAATTGACCAAAAGGACCAAAAGCTTAAAACCTTTTAAAATTGTAAAATACTGAAAAGCCCTATGCTTTGTTCATCGAACAGACACAACTAGTTAATGAGTTTTCTTTCGTTATCTTACATTATAGGCACGCTGAACGTGTACAAGATTCCCATCAATGGACAGTTGAGTGAAGGAGATCTTATCTTCACAAAGTACGCTCAGCAAACAAGTAGTTCTGAATGGCGTGAAGGAAGGATTTCTTTCAGCGATGTAGGGTCTGGTTTCAGAATAGCCTTTGAGGCTGTACGTCGATACAGCTCGTACTGGCAAAACAGAGGAGACATTGCGATTGATGATATAGCGATAACAGGTACGTATTAAAAACCCGTTTTTGGCGATCCGTAAGGGCGGATCTAGCGTTCAGGAAACACGGGTCACTGCGGAGGAGGGGGTGTGAGTGAAGGCTTGTTGGGAAGAGAGGGGGTCCGGGCTTGTCCCGCTTCCCCTCCGTTGAAAATTTTGAAATAAACAATGCTTTCTCCTGAATTCTAAGGCAATTTTGAGAATAATTATAGGAACTTATTGATTCAATTTAATTGTTTTGGTATCGTAACATTAGCTAGCGGATGAACGGAGTTGGTGGGGGTTGATACGCTACTGTATTCCCATACTGTTTAGAAGACAATTGGAACGAATCGTGATGCGTGAGATCACGAGAACTCTTGTAACTTAGCACAAGAAAATATTCCAGTTTAATAGGGTTTCACAGGAAATCATATTATTTCACCATTTGAAGAACCTGCCTACGGGCAGACTAGTACAGAGAGAATCAGTTTTGAAAACACATTTGCGATGAAGATCATTAACATGGAAATTATGACCTCCGAAAGGGTGAATGGTGGAACTTATTAAGCGAATAACAAACCAAAGAACCGTACTCCGCTCGATATATAAAGATTGAAAAATAACCATTGTGGCCTGGAGTAACAATTAAAAAAACGATTTTCGTACGCTTTTTGTAAAATCACAGCATTAGGTTGTATACATGTACTCCCCAGGATGAGTGATGGTCTCAGAAATTTCCTGCACCCATCCGTTATTGTCGAAAGGTTTTTACGGTTTATGTGTGCAACATTTGCATGATGTAGGACGACGGAATTCATTGTTGGGTAATCGGGCTCAACCCGATCAGCCTTTTAAATTGTGTTGATTAATTTTCTTCCTTTTTTTCGCTGGACAATACTCATCCGCAACTAAACTGTTAATAGCATAAACTTAAAACACGGAACATACATCTACCATGATCCCATGGTGTGCATATTACTCTGAGGTCATGATGACGTCAACGGCTATCAAATTACAACCAACTTTAATTCAAACAGTGAACTATTCACTCATTAACTCTTGAACATTATGACCAACTATGTTCATACTTTGTAATCTCATATACCATACTTTGGTTAACAAAGTGAGGAATGGTTAACACAACTTAAAGCATGATGACGTCTTTACCAGAAAAGGTGCCCTCTAGGTGTAAATACAATAAAGTTCAACTTGCAGTTACTTGCTTGAATTAAAAATTCAACAATGTTATCAAATGGCCCTTAGATATTCTTTCGACAACCGAAAGTGACTTTGCCAGGTTTCTGAGAATCATAACATCATCAGATCGGAAAGTTATTGTAGGAAGAATTTGAAAGTGATCATCAAAAAAAAAAATCTTTGAAATTCAAATCCGTCATTTGATGCGTGTCAATTTTCGTAGTCCAAATAATCATTATTCAGTACAATGTTGACATTGGGCTTCCAAATGATGTGACGTCATCAAACTAGAAGTTAGGCGTTATTAATACATTCACTTCAAAGTCCACTATTATAATATTCATATTTCAGAAGTTTTTCTTATTTTATGTAGAACATGCATTCAGTGTTTACAATGTAACTGATGATATCATCAAACCGGAAATAAGGTGTAGGTGTAAATATAATTTATTCTGAAATTTATCAGTCCTTTTTTTTTCAAATGAAAGCAAATGGTTTCACAAGAAAAGGCTGACTTTTTTGTTCTGATATAAAGATATTACAACCTTACTGGACAATGTCCAATGAAATACTCCATCCGATCACTCTGCGTTTGTAACTCAAAAAAAGCGAAACGTTTTTTTATTGGCGTTTTATTGATTGACCTCACATTACTACTTATCTTTGAAATACACAAATAAGGCAAGGTTCAACATTTTAATTTGTTTATTAAGAAAAAAAATTCAATAGAGTTTTTTTTTTTTTTTTTTAGAGGACTTTTTTATGTTCAGTTGCACATTCGAAGAGGGACTCTGCGGTTGGTCGCAGTCATCGGATGACTACACAGACTGGACTCGACGTCAAGGACCTACATCCACGTCCCGTACTGGGCCTCAATTTGACAGAACTATAGGCGGTGAGTTTCAATTAAATTATCGAAATGACGGTTGTTATTTTGGTATTGTCAGAAAAATTAAATCTGATAAAATATTAAAGCTAACATTACCTACCCAGAGTCGTAAACAATTTTATTTTATTCAAAGAGGTGTGTGTATTCAAGGGCGCTGGGATGATCTTAAAGCCCCGTAGGAACGTTTGCAATTACACGAAAGAGTACCTTCAGCTTTCATGACAGACACTTTACTCAGAATTAATAAAAGACTGGTATTAAGTACCCTGTAAAATTGTTCCGCCTAATATTGTATTCTTTGGAAGAAAACTGGCAGTGAAGGTGGTTTCAAAAAAGGCTTCCCGTGGGCACACTTTTAACGCCAGCAACGGATTCAGTATCTGCTTGCTCAAAATGCGTTGTATCCACTTTACTGAAACTTTAACAGATTAGTTATTATGCTTCCTAGTTCCTACTGAAGATTTGAACACTTTCGTTGCTTCAAAAAAGAAAACAAAAAAGAAAGCACAGCAAGCAAAATATCCTACTAACTTTAAGGAGCACTTCGTGTTGGGCCTGATAGAAAAAAATACCGTAGTGCCCTGCACATCAGTTTGAAATGAAGGACTCTAAAGTGTACCTTGTTAGAGCGTTTTGACTTTTATTTAAAACAAAATGGCTTGCCGGCTAATTCTTTAATAGGATTATAGTTTTACTCAGACCAATAGGAATTAACTTCGTGTTTTTCCTTTAGATTCCAGCGGGTTTTACTACTACTATGAGGTCAGCAATAGCGGTTATGGTGGCAACAATGTTGTGCTTTTGAGTCCTGTTGTTCGACACGATAGCTCATGGAATACATGGTGCTTCAGCTTTTGGTACAACATGTACGGGAGCCACATTGGTACGTACACGCTATGAACTTACACAAAATTACATGTAATGCGAGATCTCGTATACCAACACGAAATAACATAACTTAATTTAGAATAACCACGAACGAAAGAAACCTATCACAAAGGCACGTTCAGTGGCGGCACGAGACTCTAAAACGGGGGGGGGGGGGGAGGAAATATTTTTGGGTGGCATTCCAGAAAATCTTAAGCCTGTGAACACGCGCGCGTACCTATGTCAATGATACGGAACTGAGCCACTAGATCAAGTTATTAGAAGTGAAGTCATTTTTATGAGTGAGAAATGTATCAAACCGCATGGGTGTGTATAACAAATGTATAACAAATTTACAAAGACGTTTGTTGAACACTATCTACGGCTGTATAAATGCATGTGTGGCATGTTTTTTTTTTCGTCTTAAGTACCGATGTTAATAATGCTTTCATTGGCCAAAAAATGTGTCCACATTTTATGAATCTTAACCGCGACAAAAAAAATAATCATTAATCTATTTGTTGATAAATGTGTTTGGAGAATAAGAGGGCCCCTTGCACCACAACTGAGGACGAGGCTTCTGAAGTATTTTTTCAACAATTTCAAACCTTTGTAATACAGTTTAACAAAACCATGAAGATAGACAAACAATTGCAGAAACATCCATAATAGTTGATGAATATGAGCAATAGAAGTTGTTTTGGTGGAACATCATAAAGAATAAAAATTAATTTGGCATATGCGTTAATGATAGGGAATTTCCTGCTGGTGATTTGCTCGTCAAGTAATACATTAAGGGAATCACGCCCGAGGTTACAGGCTGAAGATCTGAGCAAATAAGTTGTCGGATCATTTCTATTCTTTAGGTACACTTAACGTCTACAAGATACCCGTCAGCGGGGTGCTAAGTGACGGTGAGGTGATCTTCACAAGACGGGGCCAGCAAACTAACTCCACTACCTGGCTTGAAGCTGAGCTGTATATTCCGGATGTAACCGCCGACTTCCGCATAGCATTTGAAGCAATCCATCAACAGTATTATTATTATGCTAGAGGTGATATCGCCATAGACGACGTTCAAGCTAGAGGTACGTCACGTCTTTGTAGACGCTTTGTGAGAAGTTTTTAGACACATATACACCTGTAGCTTCCATTAAATAATCATGACGTTCGCGTGGGTTTACAAACGTTGATAAATAATTTCAAAAACAAGCAGCCTAGCAGCAACAGTTAACAACGAGAACGCAAAAGCAGCATCATAAAACAAGACATCAGCAACAGGAACACCAGTAGTCAGTAATTACAACTTCAATAGAAATTAAACCGAAGCAACAATCACACGCAAAGTGTCGTACAGAACAACACAATTACTATCAATGACAGCAGCTCTGACTAGAGCAGCAACAAAAGAGCCGATTCGGCGACATTGAAAGCAGTATGTAGTAGTGAAAAACGACCTCGCCAAGCTAGAACCAATGGAATTAGTTTAAACAATCATTTTTCAATTCTTATTTTCAGCTCCATGTGCTGACTGCAACTTCGAGAACAATACATGTGGATGGAACCAGTCTACTGAAGACGACACTGACTGGAGGTGTCGACAGCAGGGACCGACAGAATCCGACGGGACTGGCCCAGATTTCGACCGGACTAATGCTAGTAAGTTGCCCCGATGATAAGTAACTACAGAGTCAGACACACTTTTAAACATTCAGAGTTGATTGAGTAAACATAATGTCCAAGCAACGTTTAACACCTATGTATAGGATATTAATTCAGAATCTAAAAAGCTGCCCCATAATAAACCATGCAGGACAGAAAGAGAGGAAAGGTGAAATGTGTATGAAAACAGCCGATGTGATGAGTCTTGTATTTTCAACCAGTCACACTCAGCTGACCGTTGATTTCCCCATTTTAAAGGAATGTTCATGTCCAAAGAATTTTGGATGTCATTGCATTAAAAACCTACCAAATTGAGGCCACTCCTGGTTTCGATTATTGCTTGCACGCATCATTTGCTTACACATTTTCGACGGTAAATAACAGTTTCTTTTCTCTTTTTAAATTTTTTTTATACTAGACAGCACCGGTCATTACTGCTACTTTGAAGCAAGTAGTCCACGCAGTGCCGGGGATAATGCTGTACTTCTAAGCGGCACGTTCGAGTACAATCCAGACTTTCCTGGCCTAACGTGGTTTATCAACTTCTGGTACAACATGCACGGAAGCACAACTGGTATGTTCACCAACAATTCTTTTTTGAAGGGAAAGTGTTCTTGAATTATTCTCTGGATCATGATGTGTTGTTCTTCGGTATAAGGGCGTGATAAGCACAATGAGAGCTAGTGTCTGCTTCTCTTCGCACTTTGGATAAAAAAAACAGGAGAGAGGGTTGACACATAGAGTGGCGCTGTTCATGATATCAATTTTAGGTGGTTTGAAATGTGAACTCTATTATGGAGTAAATTTTGTTGAACGACATTTGGGCTGCTCCCTCTTCAATTTACTTTCATTTTTTATAAATTTATACTCAACAACTCAACATGCTTTCTCCTTAAATGTGCCCGACGTTGAAAGGAACCCTTAACGTCTACCAGTTCCCGGCTAACGGAACGCTGGATGACGGAAGCCTTCTCTTCACGAAGACTGGTGAGCAGACCAACGGATCAACGTGGCTCCAAGCTGAGACAAATATAACACATATCACTTGGAGTTTCAGAGTAGCCATTGAAGCCATACGGGGAAGCAACTATCAGGGAGATATTGCTATCGATGACATCACCACAAGCAGTCTTGGTAAAAGGACAATAATAATAATCCTCCATTCCGATATCTTAAATTTACATCCTTGTATGGCTTGTTTTTCCCCCAGGAATATAGAAGAATTATGAACATTTCAGGGGATCCGGAAACTAAAATTTCCTTTAAACAAATCTTGAAGTTTCTTCTACTACTAGATCGATCCAAACTGTTTGAGTATTGGAAACTCTAAAATCTAAATTTATCATATATGACGCTGACTCATACAAATGAAGTTTTGTCCAGAAACAAAAACCTTGAATGTTGTCTGACCCGACATGTTTTGTTGTGTACTGATCACAACGTAAACGTACCACTGTTTTATTTGTTTGTACAGTACTCCCAACTACCATGAATCTGTCCGACTTCAACGGACTCTACTTAAGTGGTGACACGGCCTACCTTGCAAACGGGACTTACCATCAGTTCAAATGCGTGGTACCAGACATTGACCCGGGGGCATCTTTCGTTTGGACGCTGGGGAGTCAGGTGATACCACAGGACACGACCACTCACCAGAAGAAGTCTACCTTTTTAACCACCAGTACCAGCTACGCAACATTGACAGTGTCCTGGTCCATGCAAGGGGAATCGCTGAAGTGTCACGCGTCAAGCCACGATGGTCATTCTGGCGTCGAGGTGACTATTTACCTCGATGTTCAAGGTAAGTATTGAGACCGACTCTCAGGTTGACTGCACGAACCTATGATGACGACTTACTGTACAATACTTGGCAGGTAGTTCCAATAGTAAACGCAATGAAGAAACAGCATAAATCAAAATTAAAACACAGATTAGTCAACTGTTTTGTTCATGGCGTTATATCCTATGACTCATACCACCAGGACTTTAAAAGCATTCCTGTCAATAGCTTGATGCTATTATTTTTGACACAGACGATTAACATTTGGCAGTGGAGGCGTAGCTTGCAATACGCACATTTACCTCAGCCTTGCTGGGATTGAACCCACGAACCCGATTTACAATGTTTTCAATTCAGTCCCACAAGTCCGAAATCCACGGCACCCTTTAACGAAAAACAAAAGAAACTATTTCATGTAAAAAAAAACACAGCATGTAGGCCCACCACCGGACATTTTCACTTTCTAATACATTGGATAGCTATACATGTTGATTAGAGTTACAATGCGCAATATTCTATAACATCTGGTTTGGATTACAACCTTGAGAGGTGTATACTATTTGAAGTCTGAACCGTATTAAAAAACAATTCTACCTTTTCAAACTCTGTAACGAAAAACAAAACTCTGTAACGAAAACACCCTGTAACTTAAAACACCCTGTAAAGAAAAACAAAAGAAAATATTTCATGTAAAAACAGCATGTAGGCCTACAAAACCAGACCTTGATTTGGAGCTGATAAATGTTGTATGCGATTGACACTTTCATCCTGAACATTTTTTCTTTGGTTAGTACTGCCGACATCGTCTTCCATTACACTCTTCGACTTTAATGGTACCATGTTCGGACCGACCGCAGACGTCTTGTACGGTATACCGCTTACTTTTGTGTGTGAGGTATTGGACACCAGACCAGCTCCAATCATAGAGTGGTACCTCAACGAGACCTTGCACAACACCTCCTACCCATCCGATGTAGATGACGAGAATTTGGTCAATACGACGGCAACTTGGACGTTTACTCCTAATGGGACCAGACACGTTCAAGTTGTGAAATGTGTTGCGAGAACTGCAGCGTCACGGTATCCATACCCATCAGATACGGTCACACTGTCTGTCTTTGGTACGTATCGAGTGCAATTACGTGCTATGTAATCACTAATCACGATTTATTTTGTCATCCGAAAGATAAATATTACCTTGAAAAAATATCCTTATACTTCGTATCCTACCTATATTTTACAGATTAATAGCTGCTGCAGTTGCGATGTTTCAACAAGTGACATGAATCCTAACTAACCTGCAGATATGTCAAACTTGGACATCGAATGTCCGGTTTTTAATAATCGGCCTCATAACCCATCAACTATACTGAGGTTCAAGATGATAAAATACTCTACTTTATTTCTTACATATGACTTTTGAATCTGATGGTTTATTTGTATCAATTTGGTAAGGACATGATTTTTTGTTTAAAATGATGGCAAAATGCCAGCCCTTTGTTTCGAGCAGAAATAGACCATCGAATCACAAATACACATCGGTGTATGCTTCACTCACCCAATCTACAAATGGTGAAATTGGACTCACTGAAAACGATACAAGGGAAGTACGGAAATAAGGAGCTGAAAGTTGAAAGATGTCAGGCACAGTGGTATGTACAAATAGAGGGTGGCATGCACTCACAATGATGGTTTTTGGTCCAATAGCATATCCTGTCAACATCACTCTATCCGATTCAACTGGGAGCTTTCTACCCACTGGCGGCACAGCACACCTCGTCGAAGGGTTGGGACACCAGTTTACCTGTGTCGTGCCGAACATCGATCCAGGAGCCTCCTTCACGTGGACGATCGGTCAGCAGCACATCACAGCATCGAACAATCACGACACTGGTACCATCGGGCTGACTACCAGTACAAGTGTTGCTACTGTGGTACCAACAGCAGATGATAACGGACTGATGTTGCGATGCAAAGCGTCGAATGAGGATGGACATCCGGGCATTTCCATCAGCATCACGCTTGATGTGAGAGGTGGGTCTTCACTGTGTCGCTCTTATCATTATCAGGTCCTGAAAACAATTTGCTGTAATTGAAACATTGCAGTTCGATCGCACCCACTGACGCTGTGATGGAAAAAACGTATGAAGGAAACATATAGGTCACGCATTGTTGGTAGCTTACTGCTATGGTCAATGCATGGTTTAGTGCACGAGGACATTATTCACCAACAAATGTTTTTTTTTGTTCAAATGAGAGCTCCAAGGTATCGCTGGTCACCTGCGCCTGTGTTCCACCTGCGCCAGCTGGTGGATACAAACAAAGTATACTTTTTGAAAAACTAAACGATTTTGGACTCTCAGGTTGGTTAATATGCTACTTTTTAACGCAGAGCGAAAAAAGTTTTCCAGTTCGCCATGATTGTTGAAATCGTATTATGTATTTCTTTGTTTAAAGCACCACCTAAGGTATCGGCCATGTCACTGCACGATTCCGGTGGGACAATCTTAGGAGAGACAGCCGAGGTATACCAAGGTATAGGGACTACCTTCGTCTGCGAGATGCTGATAAGACAAACGGCTGTGACGATTGAGTGGTACCTAGACAGCGTGCTGAAGCACACCATCATGCAAGCACTTGCTGTAGGCAATGACTTTGTTACCACCAGAGGCAACTGGTCCTTCACACCGATTAGAGACAATGAGGGTCAGGAGGTAAAGTGTGTCGCGAACACAACACAGTCACAGCAGCAGTACCCCTCGGTCAATGTCACACTGCACGTCAACGGTAGGCATAGTATGTAAAGGGTGCTACCTATGTCCCCCAATACCTATGTTTCCCAATCCCTTTGTACCCCTACCCTAACCCTAACCCTCACCATCTAACCCTTATTCAAACCCTAACCATAAGGATGTTGGAGGACATAGGTATTGGGGAGCATAGGTATTGGGGAACATCGGGTAGATCCCGTATGTAAGGGCCTACTGATAATTCCAGAACTTCACATATGCACAAACATAGGCTCCTACCCATGTCACAACAATTACTGGTCATTGCCTAAATTAACCTTTGGCTTGCATGTCTATTACATCACCAAGCAGAAACTGCCTTTGCTATGCTGGACACTCAATTCGCGGTTGTGTTGGTCACGTTAATGTTAAACCACACTATCCATCCACAAAAGAGACCTGATTAAAATGAACGACAAACCGTCACTGCACCTTACAGAAACACTGACCTTCTAAGCGCTTTATTTAAACTGTAGATCGATAAGTTTGTTGAGATTCGCAATATGATTATAGTCTCGGTGAAGCCAACAACCAAACCTGTCTATACACTTTGCATACAAAATGAGCTACATTCTACCAACTATAAACATAGCTTGTTGCTTTTTACACACATTAAAGATGTGCCAAAGGATGACATCAACGGACATATTTGAACATATTTTTTGAGTTACTGTATTTTATCAAAATATAGTTGCCCCGACAAGCGTCATGTTATTCGATTCAACCGGAATCTACCCATCCAGTGGAGGTGTAGCGTATCTAGTAGAGGGAGTTGATCGCGAGTTCACCTGCATGGTGCCGGGAATAGACCCAGAGGCCTCAATCAATTGGACGGTGGGGAGTCAGAGAATCACACCAGATTACATCACCAATGTGACTGATGCCGATGGATTGAAAAACAGCACAAGTGTTGTGACCGTATCGGTCACCAGAATTAAGCACGACGAGGTACTGAGGTGTCAAGCGTGGAATACAGTCTTCCAACCTAGCATCAATGTCAGCGTGTTGCTGGATGTCAAAGGTATTAATTAAATTCAACAACAACGTCGACAACGACAACAACAACAACCACGACAAAGACGACACAAACAACAACGACGAAGACGAAGACAACGACGACGAAGACAAAGACAACGACGACGAAGACGAAGACAACGACAAGGACAATGACACAACAATGACGAAAACGAAGACAACAACGACGACAATGACGACGACAATGACAGCGAAAGCAGCAACGATGACAACAATTTTTCCGTTTAATAAGCATCACCCAAAGTTGATAAATGCTTAATTGCAGCAGGACATACACCGTTTCGTTTTGAGTCATGAGCAAAGTCCAGTTTACTTCAAAGAGGAGTACATATAACTCATTTAAACTAATAAGATCGCAGTACAAAGCATGATTTAAACTCTATAGTATAATTGTGCCCTTTTCCACTCAAGTCCCACCAAAGGCTTCTTCTATGGCGATGTATGACTCACGTGGAACAAGTCTACATACCGTCGCCGCCGTTAAGCCTTCCACTCCAGAAACATTCACCTGTAAGGTACAGGGTACACGACCAGCAGCAGCCATCCAGTGGTTTCTCGACGGTCAGTCGCAGCGCAACGCCAGTGCGCCCTCCGGAGGAGGTGATGGATTAGTCAACACAAACGACAGTTGGTCATTCACTCCCGACGAGACCCATCGTGGTCAGGAGGTGAAGTGTGTGGCGAGTACGCCAGAGTCACAGCAACTGTTTCCATTTGTAGCAGTGACGCTGGATGTCTTTGGTAAGCTCTCGTCGAAACAAAGATGTAGACATGGATAATGTAACTCGGACCTGTTTGTTACTTTTTAAAAAAATGTTATTTGATTTTGTAGTTCCTCTAGACAACATCTCCTTGTCTGACTCGACAACAAACTACACGTCTACTGTTGCCATCTCGTATGTAGTGGCTGGTGTTGACCACCAGTTTACTTGTGAGGTACCAGGCTCCAACCCAGGTGCTTCGTTTGTGTGGACGCTTGGCAGACAGCAGTTCACTCCAGATCGTAACATCCACGTAGTGGGTGACGATGGACTGACTACCAGTACCAGCATTGCTACAGTGTCTGCCGTGGGAAGAAACCACGGGGAAACATTGCAGTGCAGTGCTTCGAACGAGGATGGCGTCCCAGGCATTTCCATTAGCGTAACACTCGACGTCAAAGGTACACAGATTTCAACTTTAATTGATAGCATATTTATTTTTGAATCTCCTGCATTCTCATGTTATCTTTCCTCTTTTTTTTAACGAAGTTCAAATACAAGGTCTTTCGTTTCTCCGTTAAAACATCAGTACCATTCGAAGAAAGGCATAAATTATTTAAAAAAAATATACGGAACGATTGAGAGTCGTCTTATTTGTAAAACAAAAATGCTTTCCGTTTTCTCTCATTTGGAAGTTCCCCCATTGGCATCGCACATTTCATTGTACGATTCCAACGGGAACCGGCTTCAGTCTACAGTCAGGGTCGAGGAAGGTGCACCACACAACTTCACCTGTGTAGTGCGAGGAACCAGACCAGCAGCAGATATTTCCTGGCTCATTGGGGATCGTGTTCAAGATTCAGTCGGTCCATCGGTTATAGGAGGTGACGATGTGGTCAACACCTCGGCTACATTTATGTTCATCCCTACTCGAGCAGACAATGGTTTGGAGTTGAAGTGCGTGGCAAGCACGCCTGAATCACGGCAACCTTTCCCGTCAGCGACTGTTACACTGGATGTCAATGGTATGTGTTTTTGCCATTAATCCCTCATATTGCTTGATCATTTTAGTGACGGACAAAAACATCTTCCAATTCACTTGCAACGCATCTGTATACCAGCTAGTAAAAAATAAAGACAGATCACATTCGTGTTTACAAATACTGTGACTAGTCGATTTCCATCAACAAACAAAAGAGGTAACTGGTAGATACAGCTGGCTTATCAATTACTTCTAGTCAAAGCATGGCTAATCTAGTTAATCAGGGAATTTTCAACCATTAAAAGCAGTCACCTGATTTTAACTGGTATGATATGATGTAGCTGGATTTGTCATTCAGAGAAGAGGGTTGGCAGACGAATAGTAGCTCATACAAATTGCGTACTACTGGATCATTTAACACAAGTAGTTTCACTGTTTATCCTCGACGGTACATTTTGAGAGTCTCTACAGACCCTTCTTGAATCACTAAACTCTTTCGTTAATTTTGAAAACCGTTGTTGGTGCATCACAGCGCCTCCCACCAACTTTTTCATAATGGACTCGGCTGGCAGCTACCCCTTATCTGGTGGTGTAGCTCAAGTGGTGGAGGGAGAGAATCATCGGTTTACATGTGAAGCACATGACATAGATGCAGATGCATCTTTCTCTTGGACACTGGACGGCGAGGAAATTACCTCAGATAGCACCAGCACTACCGAGAGCACAGACGGATGGACAAACCGCACCAGTAGTATTACGGTGCACACAACAGGCAGCCAGCATAGGCAGGTATTACTGTGCAGGGTTTCAAATGAAGACGGCCATGTTGGAATTAGTACCAGCGTCATGCTGTTTGTGAAAGGTGAGATATATGGTGTTCGATTGCAATAATTTCTCAGAAAGTAAAACTTGGTTGAACGTTGATGTCCACGGAATTCAAGTATTTGACAATGTTGTACAGCGCATAGGTTATAACACTGCTGTGGAACAAATGTCTACAATCTCACTTGCTTGGTCACTAGTAGAAGAACGTTTAGTCCAACCTTAAGAGCCGTTGGTTTTAGATATCTAGCAGATTCGGGCTGACCCTCCAATATTATGCTAACAGTAATATGCCCGATTTGTTGAGTGTGACGTAGCGTTTTGTCACAATGACATTAATATTACACGCACCATGCACAGTCTAAAAACATATAAGTAAAATTGCATCTTTGTATTCGTTTTTGTTTTGTTAATTAAGTGCCACCGAAAGCTTCCTCGATGTTGTTGTATGACACCGACGGTACCAGACTCCAAGACGTTGTCGAAATAGACCAAGATACCCCGATGGCCATTCGGTGTGAGATTCAGGGAACCAGACCATCACCAATGATTGAGTGGTTCCTCAATGATGTCTCGCAAAGTACCGAAGGCCCGCCTTCGGGAGGAGGCGACGGATTGGTCAACACGACCGACACGTGGACGTTCACTCCTAACAGAACCAATCACAGACAGGAGGTGAAGTGTGTGGCCAGTACGGCAGAGTCGCAACCACCTTTGCCGTTTGTAGAGGTCACCCTAATTGTTAATGGTAATTACTGAAATTGGGTGATACTATAACACGATTCGAAATGCGATAAAACTCGATTGATCAAGAAAGAAAAAAAATGCCGAAATATTATGTCATCATGACCACAGGCTACTTACGAGACACTGCATTCTTACCTGCATCTTTGCTGCAGCTAGTATCACCTTAGTAAGATACTTGAACATGGGTAACCATTCTTGTTTGTTGTTGTGTTTAGGTCCACCAGACACACCCATGATCATCGGCAGCTTGTCAATGATTGAGGATACACCGATCTACCTGGAATGCCAAGCGTCATTGGGGTTCCCATCCGACTGGTCATTGCATTGGTTCAACGGAGATGATCCTTTGCCTAGTTACGGAACCATTTCAATACCACAAGATGATCGGTATACGTTCACCACTACCTTGCTTTTCACTCCGGTAAAAGATAATAACAGAGACACCCTTCGGTGCGCAGCGCAAAGAGATGAGTGGCCTGTCAGTCCAGAAAGCTCCCTTGGCCCCTTAGATGTCCAATGTAAGTTGTAAGATATATTATTTAATATGCTACTTTGGTATTCGGGAGACAAACTTGGGTCTCAAGGTACATGCAATTTCAACAGTGAGGCTTATCATGGTCTTTGGGCTAATGCAGCTTACTGGCTTTGCAGATTGAAGTGTTGAATCTGGAAACCTATATGAGCCACAGACCTCATGGTAGACTTCAATATGTAGCGTGCACGCTATGTAGTACTCTTTCCAAAAGCTGCCTGAATAGCCTACGCATTTGCACTGTCTCCAGATTGTACTAGGATGGTCAGCATGACCGGCTGCCCGCGCAGAGTAGTATCGGGCGATACTGTCTCCCTCAGCTGTGTCACCGAGAGTAGCAACCCAGCTACCAATTTGACTCTGATGAGAGACGATGCGGAGCTGACCAATCAGCCTCAGCCGGCGATAACTGATGGCGACTACGATGGCAACGTGACGAGACTGGATCTCACGACTGGTGTACTGACCAGGGCAGACGATGGAGCCGTGTACATGTGTTGCACGACCAATACAGGATGCAGTGCCGTTTGCGACAGTTGTACATTGAATGTACCATGTGAGAAAGTTATTAGTTATTTCTGTAGCTTGCAGAGTTACATTGTATATCCATAACTACTATTTTGTTTCCAGCCACTGGGACAGGTCGTAGTAAGGAAAACGTGGAGAGGTATATGAATATCATCTTGGGGTGGTTTTAAATTGAGACCTGTATCAATGTCAGCTATTAATAAGTCACTCCACAGTGCGACGTCGCTGGCAGATTGTTTAAACGTGGCTAATTTGGAACGTGAACTTTCGGTTGATACAACGTTCAAGACCAGATACAGAATGGGACATTTCGATTAGAATCGGCTATCTGTCCATTATAAGTAGAACCATGAGAAGGAGAGATACCTATTTCGGGATACTAGCAATACACATCTCCATTTTGATTTTACGCATCATATAGACTAGTGCATGTATCTCAGACTGCCCTTCCTCACTTTCATTTACCCAACTTACCAATGTCATGGAACGATTATGTACGGCATGAATCAGAAAACAGAGAACAAGATTGACAAATTTGCTGAGCTGCACGACTTTATATAAGAGAACAGTCGTCATGAAAAAGAATCATCAATAATGATCCATACATAGTTGCAGTAACCCTCGAATGAAAGATATTAAGGCTGTGTCTGAGATGGGCTTCCTGAGCTACGGCTACGTCTATTGTCGGCAGTTACCTTCGTACATGTAGTTTTTATTGACGAAGGTTTAAGACAATAGCTCCACACAAGATATTCCGGTGCGGCCTAACTAAATCAGTGACGTATTTCAGTTAGAATTTGAAATGCTTGTGTTTGTAGATCGCCCGTACTTTTCTGAGCCGACTGCAAATCCACCTGGACCTCTCGATGAGGGTGCTTACGTCATCCTGTCCTGCAGCGCAGACGCAAATCCAATGCCAGCCGACTTCATCACGTGGGAGAGAGTCGGGTCTCCTGACTCCCTACCTTCTGTTTACAGCGATGGGACAAGCACCCTGACACTACGCAACATCAGCAGGGCGCAGGCTGGTTGGTACAGGTGCAGCGGAAACAATGGCGTGCCGCCTGTGGCGTACTCTAAAAAGATTGGCGTAGCTGTACACTGTAAGTCTGTTACAGTATTTTTTTAAGAAATCACCCCAAGGAAGCCACTCTAGGCAAAGGGATAGAGATAAGAGAAATATGATGACAAGAGCAAGATTACTCAGGAAGGCTGAAGGTATAGGAATTGATATTCCTCATAAAAGAGGCTAGATCACTGAATGGAGGGAAACAGCCTCTAGGCATTCCAAAGAGATACAGAACGTGGGAAAAAGCTAGTAGTGTAGTTATTTGTTCTACATCTCCTTACAGCTAGAGTGTATGGGTAAGAAGAGGCAGAGAGCCTAGTTGCACGCTCAAACACCCTGACAGGAGGAACCAAGTCAAACAAACTGGTAGAACAATTTTCATGGAAATATCTGTAGGGCAAACTGAGGCTTGCTTAATGACCTACGGTGGGAGAAAGGTCATAATAATGAGCCAAACTCCTCACCAAACCAAATTGTCGATTCGCTTCTTCACCCAATCTAACAGAGATAAAGGCAGGCAGAAGCTCCCTCCAATATGTGACAACAGTATTCCATCAGGGGACGCATAGTGGTGTTAAGTACAGAATAGCATCATGATGTAAACAAAACTTCTGAGCTCGATAGAGACAACCAACTCGCATGTCAGTGAGATATACTTCTCCCAGCTGGCATTAGTGGAGATGTCAAGCCCAAGAAGGCAGATTCTGAATACTTATAAAGTGCATTAAATCAATTATTGGGAAGACAAACACTCATGTCAAACAAATAAACAGAAGAAGAATAAAACCCGATTCATCAACTACAAAGAAACAGAGTTTATGGAGATACGTGTGCATTTATCGGTTTTTTTGTTGTTACTGCCTCAACTTCAAATAAAAAGAAGTAGTCCCAGAATGATTTTGTAACCACGAGCACTAATCCAGAAGAAACGCACCAACACATTTTGTCCCTCTATCATTTTGGAAATTTTCAAAAGCAAAAACGAGCAGACTGAAACGCATGTATCTGGTTATCTGAATCATTTTCTGTCTCCTAAAGATGGAGTAACAATCACAAACAAGGAAACGGACAACGTCGTGGAGGCAAACGATGGAGACAACGCCCTCCTGGTTTGTGAAGCCAAGGGAAACCCCCTCCCCATCATTACATGGACGGGCCCAACGGACGCCCTGATAACCAATCAGACGGACCCTGGCCGGATCTTTCAGGTCGATACACTCACTGGCGGGGGTGCTGTCTACGGTTACACACTGAGGGGCATCTTGCACATTAATAGAGTGGCCGGTGAAGGAGACTACGGCTTTTACTCGTGTCATAGCGGGAACACCGTCGGCATGGTGGACACGTTGAGAGTTCAGTTGAGAGAAAGAGGTAAAACACTGTTCCTGTGACGTTTGGTGGTTTGTTTACTTTACGAAAAAACTCCGGTGATAAAAAAAGAAACAGATTTTGCCATAAAAAGCACTGGCGATCTGCCATACGGATACTAAGTTTAAAGTGTCAGTAAAACTTGTTTATTGACTAAAGCATGTATAATTTCAATGGCATGTAAATGCAAAGGTGTCCATTCATAGCCAAGCCATACATCACTACAAGTGTCAGTCTCGTTGCAATTGATCGATACACGGAAGATGTAGATGGGGCTGTAATTACAACTGTTAACTGTTTCTATCTCATTTTATTTTTGCGTCAACTGAACTTGCTGTCACTATAATTTTGCCACACTGCCACAACAAACCTGGTATGATCGACTCAACCTCCTGCTCCACCAGTTGACGTTGAAACAACTACATCATCCATTGGTTCGACTACGAGCTTGCCAAGTACAGAAGCTGCAACTACAACTTCCCCGGTTGACCAGGGTTCAACCACTGCATATCAAGGTGGCTTAAATAATAATAGTTATACGCTCAATTTATAAGGGTCTATGTGCCAGATGGTTTATTTGCCTTTCTTGGTCTTGTAGCAAACTTTCTCTCTCAATGTAAAGGAGTGAAAACTACTCCACAAATAGTTGTCCGCCAAACGGTTCTTTAATTATAAGGGGTGGAAGTTTTACTCTTTTAGTGTGGGTTTTCATTATTGGCCAAAAAAGGAGTGAAACGTTTAAAGGAGTGAAACGTTTACTCTTTTAAAGAACCCTGGCAGACAAGTCTTGAGTGGTTTTTCATTCATTTACATCAATGGAATTTTGCTGTTGGTTTGACTTTTCTGATAACAAAAGAAATTGTAAAGCCTTGCTTTTTCATGTGTTCTTTGAATTAAAACTTATTTATTCACAACTTCCGAGAACCACTTCTACAATATGCATTGAATTGAATGTTATTCTAAAATTACCAAAGCTACACCATCGTCGCCTCGAAATGTGTCGATTGATGCAAGCCGAAGTTCACATGACTCCATCACAGTCACATGGATCCCTGGGAACGATGGAGGGAGCCCTCAATGGTTCTATGTAAATTATCGAGAACTTCTAGCTACAACCGACTTCAAACCCAGCACACTAAGCAACAAACTCCATGACGTCACCGAGTACACGCTGGTCGGGAAGTTGCGTCCTAGCACTGTCTACGAGATCGAGGTTTACTCAGAGAACGTCATTGGCGCCAGTGAGCCTGTCAGAATCTTCGCTGCAACTCTTGGTAAATGTGTTTGGTTAGGCTACATTTAGTTTAACGGGATTGTATGTAGGTTTTACCCCTTAAGGTTAAGGTGCAAACGTATGTGACTGCCCTTGCAGCGTTGCGTTTGTTTATGGTGTAAATTGAGGACACACAGGTGCGACATCATCGATAACGAACTGGAACAGGAACCAAACATGTCTGTTAGAAAACGTATACAAAACCAATGAGAGCTGTTACAAAAAATAGTTATAAAAGGGAAGAGGAACAATACAGAGCCTTCGATTTACACCATAAACAAATGTAATGGTATGCCATTGAGGTCCGCTTAAATGGTTATATTTAAGAACACCAAGGCAAAAAAGACAAACACAGTATGAACAGGAGTCAATTGTACTTGTTCCAAAACTTGTTCTTTCACAAAGACTTTACAATATTTCTGGCTGTTGACATCAATCCCAGGTTAAGCTCACAAAACTAATTTCAAGTCAAATTACATTTTAACTCTCAATTTTTTAATTCTAATTCCAATTGCCAAAGTCTAAAGCCCGGTTCATACTTCACGCGAAAGCATGTGCGAAGCGAAATTCATGTCGTCAACAATGGTGGACGCGCTTCAAATGTATTGTTGATGTCACGAATTTCGCTTTCGCGTGAAGTATCAACCGGGCTTTAGTTAATAAGTTTCAAGTGCTCTAAGGGTCCCATTTGCTATTAAAATTCTCCTATGAATTTCAACTTTACTCTAAAAAGTTCCCCGAACGCCAGATCAGTGTACGAAAGTGTGGACTCCGCCTTCCAGATTACACCTGATAAAGTAAAGTATTTGAGGTATCGAAACGCAAATGAAAAACGAACAACAGTCGCCACATGAACCCAACATGAAACAGTTCAGAGTAACAACCTTCATGCATGTGATTTGTACGTGAAACTTTTCGGATGACGATTATACAAATTCACCTCAAAATCACTCATTTGAGTGACATACTATAAACTAAAGATTCGACCAGTAGTGGCAGGGATAGTGACACAATGAAATGAGAATGTACAGGTACTACAAAATCTGGTCTGCCTCAGTAAAGAGGTTATAGTTTAGAGCACTTGATCTATAAGATACTCACGCAGACCGAAAAGGACGATTTCGCACGTACACGAACGTGCGTATACATATACCATAGATATAGAATATCTATGACATATACACCGCACTTACTGCAGCGTTTGTAATTTATACAGGAAGTTGGGCAGTGTGCCAATATACGGTGCCTTATAAAAGACGCTCCCTACAAGCCATGTTTTAATATGGTGCTTTTGTGTGAGCATTTATAAGGCGCTTATTCTGTATCAAATCTCTATCACTTATTGAAACATGTTCAAACCTAACGTACATATCCTTGTTTTAGATCTGGAAAGCCCCCTCCTTAAGTTTTAGATTGAAATATACTCTGAAACACAATAGTACCAAAAGAATTAGATATCGCAAGTGACAAATAATCAAACATGTTAAACTATAAAAAGTACTTTTTAAGAATTAACATTACTTTGAACATTTAACTCTATATCTGTTCAAATCCATTGATCGTTTCCAGAAAATCCGACGGAAACCACTACCTTCAGCAGTGGCGATCAACCTTCTACTGCCACACCCGTGGAGGATAAAACAACGGCCGCCTTGCCAGGTTAGGACAATTATATTGCTGGATAATCGGTGGAGTTTCAATATAAAGTGTGCAGTTTTAACCGTCCAAAAGGCACATTACGCTCCTGAAAATACCATGATAATCAAATGAGAAGGCGGGCGCGATGCAATGTTTTCAACGGGTTGGTGTGGCATTGGGCAAGCATGGTTGAATTGGCATTGACCCTGTCTGACTCTTTAAGTTGGATTGAAAAGTCATGAGTTCTCCACTATTGAACATGCAATCACATAAGTGGTGAGGAGTCAATTTTCTGGTCGAATTTAAAGTTTGAAGGAAATAAATCAACATAATTATATTCACGTCGTATTTCTGGAGTGTAGCAACATCGCACCATGATGCACGCACGAAAATGATAAATCTAATCTGACACGTTCGGCCCGGAAACCTACATTAAGTTATATAGGCCTACCGTTGGAGAAAAAAATGGCTGGTAGTATTTTTATTGGAACATAACTTGGATCATGATTCTGCAGCTTTACATAATTTATCAATTTCTTTGTCTTTATTTTCTTGGAAAGAAGTAATATCGCAAAATATCTTGATATCCAAAAAAATACCCGTTTCGAACCTGCTCAAGTAACAATGTTTCTCAAGGTTCAACATCTTATTTTTTTGGACAAGGTGTTGGTGCATCGACAAGCAACTCTGGATTCGTTGCCGCTATTGTGATTCTGGTGATAATCGCGCTGATTAGCATTGCTCTGGTTGTTGTTCTCTATCGCAGAAATCGGAAGACCAACTCTGGGCACGGTAAGGGCTGCACTGATCTCTGTGTGAAAAAAAAAGGAAAAGCTCGTTGGCCATTTCGAGCTGTACTAAGAAGTGAAGTTCGGCACTGGTTTTCAAACCCCTTCATTCGAATGTGAGGAGGGAACCAGTCCTAACCACTCCCATTCTTTAAAATATTAAATAAAAAAAGTCATTTTTAAAAGTATGCACTTTTTTTCTCGGAAACAGAAAATGTATTTTGTTGCCTTTGTGGGGGGGGGGGGGGACCAAAACATAATTATTAGTTGAGTATCCTGTCAATTAATGAAATATCTTTCTTTACAAATCGGTGACATGCACTTCTAATGGGCTAGATCCTGATTTTATATGGAGATCAGTTGGTGAGAGAAAGATACCACGACTTTCTACCAACGATCTCCATGAACATAATTTGGACACGACACTGGCTCTTTGAGTAGAAGTAACCGTCGTTACTAACAAACAACGTAGTAAATAAACAGCAATATTTTAAAGCATTCTTTAAAAAAAATAATTCTTCAATTTCACACTCTTTACAAATGATCTGTGACGACGTATTATAAAGTGATACTCTCAGGTGTAACTTTTATTGCTTTTTCTTTCCTGCAGATGGTCAAATCCTTGCCAAGAAAAAGTAAGTACGGTGTTTTGTAAATGACATTAGAGTTCACACAATGGTTTATAATCTCGTGAATTCACGATCAGGTTTTTTTTTCACATGACAACACTTTGAAATGTAGATTCAAACCTCCGGAGCGTAGTACGCCGTATACAGGGTGAGTAACAAAAAACGAAACCCAAATGTCGGGACCACTTTCTTAGTAAAGTTCTGCATTTAGCACTTTCAAAATCTAGGATATGAAAGCCCATTTCTTTTAGTATAAGAATAAATCAAATCACCTATGTACTTTTCAAATTACGGAATTTTCAACACAACCACCGTTTTAAAGTTTTGTCCACGGATCACCAAAGGTGTGCGTTCTTTTAGCAAAACGGAAACGAATCACATAGGGATATGTGTCAATTGTTTTCGTTTTGCTGAAATTACTCGTACCTTTTTGTGACTTTAAAACGGTGGTTGTGTTTAACATTTCGGAACTTAAAAAGTACATGGGTAATTTGAATGATTCTTATACTAAAAAACCGCTTGTGAATTGGGCTTTCATATCCTAGATATTGAAAGTGCTTCATGTAGAAATTCATGAAGAAAATGGTCCCGACATTTGGGTTTCGTTTTTTTTTAATCACCCTGCGTAGAGTTGCGACAACTTCAGACTGTTGAACCATAATGGCCGTTCATTATGTGTACAGTGCAGCGTGCGACTATTGTGTACGAATTATATATGTGCACTGATGCATAATCCGCCATTTGGTTCCAAACAGTGCGACTCTCATGCATGTCGCAACTCTCTCTAAGAGTGCGTTCGATTACTTCGCCCGCGCTTACTCGTGCAAGCGCGACAGTGTTCGATTTACCTCTCACGTGAATTCTCGCGCTTACTCAAGCCTGGCCCAAGTAACCGACTCGCCGAGCCGGTTAATTGGGTAAGTATCCCATTAGGCCATGCAATAAACATGGCTGCAAACGTGACGTCCTGCGGGCGCCTCATGACGCGTGTGCTTCCAGAGCTACAGCTACATCTATTGTCAGCCCGTCCCCGCGTATTTTCAATGGGCGTGGACCTAGACCTAGCTCTAGACAATACTGTTGATTCGGATGCAGCCTCAGTGTCATGTCAAAGGTTCAACTTTCCAGCTCTTGCACGAAACTTTACCCGAAACCGTTCGTTTATTTAGCTCCACTGCGCATGTCTGTCATCACGCGAGAAGCCAGGTGCGAGTAAGCTGGGGGAAATAATCGAACACACTCAACATACGGCTCTGCCAGAGCGCATACACCCAATTCTTTGTTGAACCAGCGCTTCAAGGGGGTCAGGACAAACTTCGTTCCCGAGGTCTACTTCATTTTCGACCTCGTTCTCACAAGTAACTTGCTTAGAACTTGCTTTCTGTCGTTTGGTTAGATCTTGCAGTAACAAATACCAAATGTAAAACCGAGTGCTTCAGTTGTTTTAATTCTCAGCGAGCGTTGTGTTTAAACGTAACTAGTTGCGCATAATTATTACCTGATGCTCCATCATGTATTGGTTGATATTTGGAAAAGATACAATAATATACCCCTCAAGACACAATAATATATCCCCAAATCAAACCAAAGAAAACAAAAAGAAAACTTCAAGGCACATGTATGTTATGTATTTATTTTAATGGTACATATATATTATCTCCACAGAAAGGGAACAGGTAGATTGGATGACGAACACAGTATTGTCACTGAGACATTGGAATTTGAAAATTTGGGTAAGATGAAATAATGAATAATTACAATCTAAGTAATAAGGTCCAAAGTGAAGTTCAGATACAAAATAGGTCTGCAGTTACTATTTTTTTTTTGGGGGGGGGGGAAGGGATGACGAGCACGGGGAATGGTACGTCCGGAGCACGTTAGCTTCTTCGAAATGCGTCACTTTAACATCTCTTAATAGTGTACAAGAAATGTTAACATTATAGACGACTCCGAGCACTTGATGTCTTGATCACTGTATCGACTCACGAGGCCCCCTTCAATGGAGAAACCATTGTGTATGCTATTTTACAAAGCAACTGTACCGTGACGGATTATCTGAACAATAGCTAGTATGATGCTTTCGCCATTGGAGGGGGCCATCATGATAGAATTGATAACCTACCCGGATCGAGTCTATAGAACTCAACTGATATGCCCACTTGTGTATATTTACTACTACTCTGTCTTATTTTAGGTGAACCTTTAAACAAAAAGGTTTCCTGAAGACTTGAATCTCCTTTTTTTTCTCTCCTTCCCAGAACCGGAGGAAGACGTTACCTCTTTCGCGTAAGAAGGTGACATCGTGGACTGTTTGGTCAACATCTTCTCCTGGTTTCAGCTTGATGTGAAACTCTCTCTAGGTTTTGAAACGTACATAAATGCTGACGATCTTGTTATTTGAGATAAATATTAGGTAGCTGTGCTGTAAACATTTCATTCAGCTTGGCATTCAGTACGCACATTCTTTAAATGTAATATACAATTAACATTTGTTTTTGCTTAATTTTCTGAAACGGGCGGGATTTGAGGGTTGGAATAATATACCAAATATTGTAACACTGAGCTGCTTACAGTTTTGTGTTCAGATATATGCTTTAAAAAAAAAATGCTGTAGTCTGGATCCCTGACCCTACTTCAGACGAAACGGAGCAATTTATAGACGTCGGGGAATTGTCGGGTCAGGGAATCAGACTTGCTGGCTTGCACCCGTTCACGGATGTATAACAGATTGCAAACAAGATACGGAGTAACTCGATTTTGTAAAGTGGGGACTCTGAAGAAAAAAAATATATCGGTTTTCTCCCAACGTACAAACATTTCACTTTTCTTGAAAATAACAGCACGCCATGTGCAATGATTTCACAGGATGCTTGAGACTATTATTCACTCACATTCACACAAGCCATTTGGTAGCTTTGTTTATGGTGTTTGTAAATCATTATTACCTTTAATTTAGTATAATGTATTTCAACGTATTATGTGTTTTGACAAAAGGAGAATTGAAAGGTAATTATGGTGTAATGTACTAATGTTTGTAACTGTGATCCCCTCCATCAAAGAATGTTATAATCACGTTTAATGAAGTATTTTGTCAATGTACATTTCAGCTTACATACCTTGTGCGTTGCATGTATCACAGAGGGTGCTCTGTATTATTTTGATTTGATAATGTATGCACGACATGTTTACTCATGACTGCCTAAGCGATATTACACCATTGTCCTCTGACTCCGCCTTAACGCATAAGGTCTATTGTATACACCAGCCAAGTAATAAATATATTTGTTATGCCTCTGTCTTGAATACTGTATTCTCATTGGTCTAGAACGGTCACATGTTAAGTTTATAACAAGTCATAGCACATCCCACAGGCTTTGTACGTATAGTACTGTAACGGACAGTCTATGCACACTTTTGTTGTCATTGCTTTCTAGCACTAGTGCTCCGGCGGAGGGGCTCCGGCGGCGCGCACCTGACCTGGATTTGGGTCTGGCTAGCGCGCGCTCTGGAAATAGGCTCTACAAATAGGTTGGCTAAGTGGGGTTCTTTTGTTCAATTGCGCGGGAAGAACTTGGCTGGATTCCAGGGTTGGGTAAAGTTGTAACATTGTAATACATTTTGTGAAACTGTGCATGTATATGCTGGGAATTGATCAGTTGCAGTTCTGGTAGCGGTGCGGCAAGTTGCCCGCAGAGTCCGCTTGGCGAAATAAATGAGATCTTCCTTCAGAGTTAGAAATCCCGTCTGTGTGTCCCCCTTTCTTGCGTTTGGCCGGATTTGGCGGACAAGAGCCCAGTAGGATCCCGCTACAAATGGTGGCAGCGGTGGGATATTGACGGGATTTTTGACTAATCACTGGAAATGACGGAAAGCCGAGCCGTAGTTGAGATCGTGGACGCCATCAACGATGTCATCATTGACGTTCGGAAGGTGGGAGACTCCTTGGAGCGGCAGATTTGTGGATCAGCCCATTCTTCGGACAGACGTAATCCACAGGCAACTGGTTCAGCGGTAGGTGTGTTGCAGAGGAGCAATAAAATGATCGCCGAATTGGAAGCGATGTACAGCTCCGATGATTCTACCAGTGCGGATCAGGATGAAGATGAACGACGAGCAAGCCTGTTCAGCAGTCCGGGGGCAGCAGTTGATGCTAGGCTGGGTTGTCGCGTGAATGGGGAGACCACGAGTAGGGAGGCCGCTGCGAGCGATGATAGCCCTGCTGTTGACGTGGAGCCCCGTCCCGTGATACTGGCGAGCATGGCGGCTGTCCATCGGATCGAGGTTCGTGGATGCACTGACTTTTCCAGTCCTGATCCAACTGCTGCGGAGGACTTTAGCTGCACATCGATAGCTCCATCGTTCCGGACATCTCCATCGATGCACACAGATCCACCGTTGTGGACGGCTCCGCTGGTGCATGCCGATCAGCCGGAGCACGCTGAACTCATCGACCGCCGTACTGCCGGGACAGCAACTCAGACCACGGACAATGGACCACAAGACACTGACCTTCATGTTCAGGTGACGGCAACCGAGTCGGAGCGGCACTATCCCCCGGCGAAAGCAGCCCCGCTGGAACAAGCAACGACATTGACTTTCAGACCGCAGGTGCAGGTGACAGGGACAAGAACGGTAAGCCAACAGACTGCGGATCCGGCGATGCAGGACGCATCAAAGAAGACGAGGCCGAAGGTACAGGGAGTACCACAGAAGACAGGATACCCGTTGATGCAGGGAGCATCAAAGGCTGGGAATCCGCCGGTGCAGGGTGCACCACAGAAGATGAGGCCGCCGAAGAAGACAGGGAATCCGCCGGTGCGGGGTGCACCACAGAAGACAAGGCTGCCGGAGAAGACAACAGTGCGTGGACAGACACCACGGAAGACAACGGGGCCAAAGCAAGGTTGGGGAGTCAACGACCAGGTGGCAGGAGTACAGCGATGTGACCTGTGTACTTGGCTGAAGACACTAAAGCTTGCGAAGTGCAACACAGACAGAGACTGGAGAGAAGTTCTCTCTTGGATGGACATTGTTTTGTGAAATAGTGAGGACATAAAGGACAGTTTCCAAGTGAAGTGAACAAGAAAAATGGAGAAAAAAACTGTAAAAGAAGTGTTGAAATTGTTGTAAGGTAGTCGTCACGGTTTGTTGTATCATTGTTTGATTCTGTGCACCAGTTTTGGGACTAGAATCAACGCTGATCAACTTCCATTGAGGACACCCATTGATAAACAAAGTAAAGTGTTTGATTTCTCATGTTGTTTCTAAAATGTTTTCCTGTTGAAGAGGTTGTCATCATGGATTGCTGGATTAATGTTTGATCTAAGTAACCATTTTGGGGACCAGATCAACGTTGCTCCACATCCTTTGAGGACACCCAATGTTGGGTTAAAGAAAAAAATAAGAATCATGTAAAATGTGTTGTATATGTGCCCTTATTCAGGAGAATAGGCCCAATTTAAGGAGGGGGTAGTGTAACGGACAGTCTATGCACACTTTTGTTGTCATTGCTTTCTAGCACTAGTGCTCCGGCGGAGGGGCTCCGGCGGCGCGCACCTGACCTGGATTTGGGTCTGGCTAGCGCGCGCTCTGGAAATAGGCTCTACAAATAGGTTGGCTAAGTGGGGTTCTTTTGTTCAATTGCGCGGGAAGAACTTGGCTGGATTCCAGGGTTGGGTAAAGTTGTAACATTGTAATACATTTTGTGAAACTGTGCATGTATATGCTGGGAATTGATCAGTTGCAGTTCTGGTAGCGGTGCGGCAAGTTGCCCGCAGAGTCCGCTTGGCGAAATAAATGAGATCTTCCTTCAGAGTTAGAAATCCCGTCTGTGTGTCCCCCTTTCTTGCGTTTGGCCGGATTTGGCGGACAAGAGCCCAGTAGGATCCCGCTACAGTACGTACGATATGAAACGCTTGTATCGTTGGTACCCACTCTATTATTACCATGTTTTCACATACGAGTGGAAGCAGCGAACTTAGCAGACGATCGGCTATTTCGAGCACGCGACATGCATGTGAGTAACTTGACGTTCGACTGTAATGAAGATTGTGTGTACTGCTGTTTGTTTTCGTGACTTTTACATCAAAATCTAAAGAATCCATGACAGAGGTATAACAACACAATTGTTGACTGCTGTGATTCGGGACATGACGTTTAGAAAACCGTCGAGGCGCATATAGCACCCTCGGCTTGGCCTCGAGTGCTATGCGCCCCTCGGGTGTTCAAGACGTCATATCCCACATCACATGCAAGTCAACAATGGTTAATATCTTATGTGTACATATACTGGTTTCATTTTCTGTTGTAAAGAGGAACACCGAGCCTAACATTTGTATCATCTTGCATTCCACCATCTACCAAGAAACAATGCGGCTTATAAAAGATGTAGAATGCACGCATTTCTAAAGATGGAAGCTATTTGATCAAACTGTTTAATTGCCTGTTCGAGGTAAAATGAGAACAACAATCGTTGTCCAAATAGTGCCTTAAACTGGTGTTTACAATTTATGCACGCATGCACATATTGCACATTTTAGGTTGGATTTAATGGCAGCGTATAGTGGTAATACATGGGGGCCTAAACAGTTTGATCGTATCTGATTTATCGTATGGGACTTATTGTGGAACTACATATGCTTATTGTGGAACTATTATATTTGTTAAATCAATTGACATCTATGCAGATTCCTTACATGTTGTGTTTATAGGGCTGTTTAGTGTCATGTGACACAATGTGTAGGTATATACGGCTTGTAAATTGCTGATTTTAAACCTTATTATTCCGTCAGTTCGTGTATTATTCAATGCGGGCCAATGGGTATAGATATTGCACCAACTTTTTTTTTAAATGTATATTTGATACTTCCATTTTGGGAAATAATAATGTACGTTTAATTGATAGATCAGGGAAAGGTACATCTATGCAGTTGTATTTATCATTTAAGCCTTGTAGTTCCATTCATCAGGCACAGGCTGTGACTGCCATGGAGAATTGTATCAAAGATGTACGGCAGTGGATGTTACAGGATAGACTCATGATAAATGATACAAAAACAGAGTTTATCATCATTGGGGCTATACAACAATTATCTAAGCTAACACTTTCTGACCTTACAGTAGGTGATGTCACAATATCCAAAACATGTCACGTACGGCATTTGGGATCCTGGTTCGTTTCTCATTTATGTATGGATCAGCATGTCACAAAAAACGTGTTCTGTGGCGTTTTATCACATTCATAACATCAGGCGTATATACGTAAATACTTATCAAATGCTTTGGTTGTCTTAGTTCATGCTTTTGTAACCAGCCGGCTTGACTATTGCAATAGTTTATTTTATGGTCTTCCGAATACACAACTGGCCAAACTGCAAAGAGTTCAGAATGCAGCTGCCAGGCTTGTGCATGGGGCATCACGCTGGAACCACATAACACCATTACTTCATCAATTGCACTGGTTACCGATTTGTTTCCGTATTCAATTTAAAGTACTACTGCTTAAATTCAAAGCTCTTCACGGCTTAGCACCTAACTATATTACTGATCTGTTAAGCATTAAGACTCATTCCCATTATTCATTGCGGTCAAACACTTCACTACAGCTAGCATACCCACCAGGAAGAATGCTGCAAACATTGGGGTGTACAGCTTTCTCCTCTGCAGCACCTCATTTATGGAATCAACTGCCACATGATATTAAAACATCTCAGTCTCTTTCAATTTTTAAAACTAAACTAAAAACACACCTTTTTATTGCCGCTTTTAAATAACTCTGTTCTGCTTTGCTTGCATTGTACCTGTGTATTTTAATGGATAGTTGTGTATTTTAATGGATATTTGTGTAATTTAATTTCACTTGTGAATTTAAATTGTATCTGGGTAGTTAGATTTTTACGACATTGTGTATGTATACATGTACTGCGCACTTGAACACTAAAGTGGAATCTGCGCAATATCAATTAATTATTATTCATAAATACCTAAGACAGTTTACGCATTCCTATTGGTCGAGAGCCCGTCACGTGGCCGGTCTTAAACGGATGATAAAGACATGGCTAGCTGGTCTTAAACACTTTTCCAGTGTCACAATAAAATGTGGACTCCTAAAAATACAGTGCCTCTTATCGTTTCATTTGTTGAACGTTCACAATCCTCACGTAGGCATGCGCAACACTACCAGGGAGTCAGAATTGTATAGTTCTAAATTCAAAACGCAACGCGCCAGGTGCGTTCTGCGCGACATCGTGCAGAACATGATACGCGCGCGTCAATCTCCATAAAAGGGTTGTTTACATCTTACTCGCCAGCTGAACACTCCATTATTTTGCAAGAGGGATGTTTCAAAAAGCATAAAGTGAATTTGTTGAACAAAATCGGGATGTTTTGAACGAATTATATGATTTTTTTTTACTGAAAAGGTATTTATTAATGGGAAGAAATATGTGCTCCGTCGGTATTTATCACTCTGTTTAAGACCACTTAAAGTCTGGGTGCTGATAATTACCCTCGCCTCCGGCTCGGGTAATTATCAGCACCCAGACTCTTAGTCTTAAACAGAGTGATAAAAACCTCCGGAGCACACATTTATTCCCTTATTATTATTATCATTAGGTAGGCCACGGTCGTTCTGGTCTCCGAATTCACGGTGTTTCCATGCTACCAGACATACCCATGTCGAAACAGATGTGCGAAGACACTAATCTAGTAAGAACGGCCATTTGCTCAAATCAATGCTGAATAATCCAATTAATGACCAGTTAATGACATATTTTGGATTATTTTTTCTTCTTCAATAGTCTTGGAATGCCGTGCAGCTGTTTATTACCAACTTAACTGTACACAGATTTGAAGCACATTGACCAATGCATGTACTGTATATTGACTCAATGCTTATAACTCGTATAGGCGTACATGTGATCTTTTACAAGAAGAAAATTAAAAAAATGCATAAACTAACTGATAATCCCGCTGAAGGGTTAAGATTGGAAAACAAAAGGCAAAGAGAAAGTAGAAAAATACACGCTTGCATCTTAAAAATATATATTTCCTTATCATCCCCTATAATGCATCATAAAAGCGATGATTCCTCGCCAGGACATGTTTTTTTTTTTACAACCGATAAGGTTTGTTTGTTAGTTATAAAACCAGAAAAAAAAATACTGTAGACATAGACTGTATTACTTTACATTGGGATAAATGTAGTTTACAATGTATACTTTAACCTGGAATAATTTCAATCCTTTACTTTTGATGTGCACTTGTACTTAGTTTCATGCATGTAACCGGATGTAAACAATAAATGTTGAGTTTGATATTAATACATTCTTCCAACTGATACATTGTAATCTTCTGAAGGTGCAATTTGATTGCAGGGATTCCCGAAAGACTTGTCCAATCATCAACAAATGGGTCCGAATTTGTTAGGTGTCAAAAGAGATGATCCACGTATCCACAGCAGTTACTCAGACCCGAAATGTTTCCTATTTCTAGCTGGCGTTATACAGTCGAACACCTTTATAACAAGGTCCTTGATATAACTTGTACCTTGTATTAACAGTATTGGAAAACCAAGAAAAACAAAGACTTGGGACCTAAAATTCTGCTTTTTTTTAAGCATGACGTTGTATTAACAGAACTCTTATTATCAGGGTTTGACTGTACATGGAGTTATACCAACTGTCTTCATGATCTTCTAAGATTGTGGTATTTTGCAATGGTTTATGTTCAATGGACACATTTCAAATTACATGCACAATTATGAAGGTTTAGAGCCCTCATTTTGTGATCATGCAACTAAACAAAATTAAGATCTGATTGCTTTTCACTGAGAGCCTTGATTTCTAATATTACTGAAATCCGTCAATAATCATACGTATTTCGTTGAGCCGCACAACCAAACCACTTAATGCGTAATTTCCAATTCAAATAGCATATGCTATAATGAAAGAGGGTGCTGTTTAAAATTACAATAATTAATCTACTTCCAAACCTAGAAATTTGTTGTCAAGTTGGAAAACGTACATGCCATATTCTCCTCCACAAAATTGAACTATACAGTCTACGCACATGAGAGTGACGGCCAGTGCAATTTTAACTCATCATTTACCGTATCCTAATCAGTGCTGCGTGGTAGAATTTCAGTTGGTGGCAAAGCCTAGAGAAAGATTTCAGGCAACTACAGAAGTTCATATTGCCCGATTTATATTAATTTATATTTCCAGAACAGGTTTGAACTTCATCAAAAAATAAAAAATAAAAATAAAAGTCCCAATTGGGTTCAATCTTTGAAGCTGCAATAAACGTTTTAAATAGCGCACGCACCACAAAACCACCACCCACCAAACGTACTTCATTTTCAAGTGCATGCACGTACAGTACATAAACGTCATCAAGAGACCAACATAACAAAATCTTAAAATCTAATTTAAGGCATGCATTTAATTCAACTGTTCTTGCGAATTCCATTATTAACCACGAACTTGTTTTCCCGACAACCTATCAAATTTAATACAGCAGAGAAAAATGCATGAGTTAAAAAAAACACACCCCCAAAACCCCATGGTGTTGCTAAAGTTACTAAAATCGCCAAGAACGCGATACAACTACATTACTTGCTATCACAGTATCGAATCGGGATACAGGAAGCAAGTTCTCCACCCAGGGTGTACTATCGGTTGAAAATAAAATAGTCACTGGGGACAAGGTTGCTTCAAACGCTGGCTTTTTTCATAGGCCATATACAGCGCCATACTTCCTGCACCGGGCCCATTGAATGAGCCTCAGCTCAATGTGAGCAATTTTGTTTGGGAACGACCTCCCACACCATAAAGAATGAATATAATATTAATGCCACGTAATTGCCAATATCTGAATAAATACATGCGATTCAATGCTCTTCATGCCTGAACACGCGACTTGGGGAAAGTTTGTCGACACACCCATGTGAAGTATCTCTTGAGGAGAAAGGAAACCGAAGATCCAATGCCACTACCTCAGTCAGTCTTAGGGAGGGAATCGATCAATAGACCTTTATTAATGGGAGGTAGAAGGCAATGGTTGTGTATCTCTAGGAAAGGCATGGGTAAACCTTTTGTGCATTCATTGTTGATAAAATAAAATACACATCGAAGAATATCGAAGAAACTCCTCCGAGACACAAGCACGCATAAAGCATGTAGGCAGAGATCAAGTGTAGATCGACTAAGCTTGGCAGGCCAGTATATGCAGCCAGCTATTGAACATGTGCCAGACCAGACGTTGGTTCATGTATACCTTATAACTATAGGGGGCAAACCGTCAATGGCTTCAATTGAAATGACTGTACATCCATCTAATTATAAAATAAAAAAAACAAAAACAAAAACAAAAACAAAAAAATAAAATAAAAAAATGACAAGCTTTCGTTTGAGTAGCTTTTGTTTCCCCCTCCAGGCCAGGCCACGTCAAGGGGATTGCATTCCGAAGACCAATTTATTCACTAGGGTTTAGACATGCCCTTACGTATACGATGGTCAGATGTATTATATTACAGTATATCTTTCTGGTAATGAAACCAAGGATTCCTCATAAGCACCCTATAGGCACTGTAGCTCGCAAGCCTGAAGAAACCCGCAGAGAGAAGACAATAAAAAGCAATAACAGGTTTAGTTAGAGGTGGGAGGAAAACTCTAGCAGAATATTCCGGGGAAAAAAACCCACGGAATCAGATATACAGTAGGGACTAAACATGTGTGGTCCGGGCAGGAATTGGACCCGGGCCATAGCGGTGGAAGGCGATGAAAGTAACCACAGCGCCAGCCCGACTCCCCAAACGTCGAGTTAACACTAACATGCTTATTCTTAGAACCACCTCTCTTTTACACAGATCAATTAGCGAGTAACTACACATGGTGTATATCTCCACACTTCTCAAACACCAAATAAATACTTCAATTGAAATAGAGGAACGGTTCCAGCACACAGAAAGGTGGGTACACTTGACAGGACAAGCAGTATACAAATATTTCTACAAATCAGAAGGTTACCAATTCCCAAACTAGCTTAGAAATAACTGATAATACATTGTAATACATTGTAATACATTGTGTATACTTATTTTTAACACATAAAACTTTAAAATAAAATATACATCGAAATGTAGACTTTTTTTATACAATCTACCTCAATATCATTGCTATAGCAAAGTTCAGTGTAACGCTCAACAAATAAATCGCCTAGAGTGGGAACTGAACCCGAGACCAATACGAGTCCTGCTCCTCTTTTTTGCACCTCGCACTGACGTAAAACAAATCTTGTCAGTATGACATAGATTTTTACAATAAATTCCATATCTTGAGCTAGTACATGAAGCCTTAAAAACTTCAAACAATTTCAGAGAGATCCATACACATTCATTAAGCTAGTGGGACCATAAAATCTTCACCTTCCCTTGGAGGATAAGTGGAAACAATCTATTTCTAGTTGTTACTGAAATTTCAGGGGTCTAAAACTAACTTACATAATTACACAAATGCTTTGAACTTCTTGGCATACCATTTGCTTTCATGCAGAGTCTCTCGCACTGGATACACGGTAAGCAAGTCTTACCAAGGCCAAACTGGAAGCTCTAAAATCCTGTTGGCACCGTGTGCTTCCGAACGACAAACTTTAGGGATGCACCTTATTAAGAAAGTTAGGATCGGTACCATTTTTTTTTTCACTTCAAAACCACAACGTACGAATGATTTGTTCTTCTGCTCAGGTGAACAAAATCTAACACATTCACCCACTGTTTGATTTTGTCAAACTGACCAGGGTTGGGGGGAGGGACCTTTTAAGAAAGTTTCCATCGGTACCGTGACCTGTGAAGAGCTAGCTCCGACACTGGGAGGGATCTTTAAGATGAAGGCTGGTTGTTAGTGATGTGGTTCAGCAAGTCGATGCGAGTAGAAATGCCCACAATGACCTCCTTGGAGGTGTAACCCTCTTCGCCAGAATCTTGACGGGAGAGAAAAAGGCAAATCAATCAGGGGAGAATGCAAAACTGAACAGGTGTTAATTACTCAAAATTTACCTTGAGGTTTTAGTGGACAATTTTTACAGGTTTTAACGGGGTACCTTATTAGGGTTGCTTTTGCAATTTTGCATTTTCCCCCCCTTTTTGATGATGACAATGAGTCGGTGGCTAAAAATGATTGTCTCTCAAAATACTGATCCATATGTTGCCTACCGTAGATGTCATCGCATTTAATGGGCAATAGTTGGACAAAGATCAACTCATTCTTGAAATGTCAGATGTTTCCATGCAATTTTAGTGCTCTGTCGTGTTAATGAAATACAATTTTGTATTAATTGATAAAAAAAAAATAATTGCAGTTACATTATAACATTTAATGGGTTCAGTTTTGGCAATTCAGCCAAAACAGCTCCTGTTTTCCCTAAGATTTAGTTTTTTTCTTCTGTTTTTTTCCCCTGTTCTTTTTCAAACACTTCTCCATAGTATTTGTACATGTTTTTCTTCTTACCCACACACTTTGGTACAAAGTCTGATCAACTTCAAACTTGGCAGATACTTAGGCTTCCACCCGAAGATGAATGCTGAAGATTTTCGTCACGATGACATTATCAGGTGTCAAGTTACGTCACATTAAATGTGCATTTTTTTCTCCATAGATTTGTACACGTTCTTTTTTCTGTAGGCTTTGTACACATTCTTTTCTCCATCGTCTTTGTACACACTCTTTTCTCCATAGGTTTTGTACACGTTCTTGTCGTCATCATGTCACAGAGTCATTTCAAACTACCGAAACACATTTCTAGTTCTTGATTCTTTTCAAGCAGATCACCATCATTTAATCATTTTTTGTTGGTGTTTTTGCAAAACGGGAAAGCTTGAATACAGTAAACAAACTCAGCCCGTATTCAGAACTTTTGCTAACAAAGATGATACTACATTGTAGCATTTTTTTTTTTTTTTTCATGTGGGCCTTGTTCGTTGCCTGTTGCAATACCGGTACATGTACTTACAAAGTTTCTGGTTGTGAGTGACCAACACAAAGTGATCGTGGTCCAGAATGCGTGACAACTGACCAAGTGTACTGTCAAGGGTCACCTGCAAGGTTAAAGGTCATATTTAGGCATTGATTAAAGCAGCAACATGAGGTTTAGTAAGTGTGATCAAATTGACAACTGCACAAAATATCCCCCAAACACTGTGTGATAACTACACATGAACACTTGTTTTTACATAATGTGCAAGGATATAAATTATGATATGAATCTATTTAAATAATGAAAACACTTGTCATATGAACATTATTATTATTATTATTATTTTTAGTCTCCTTTGCTATAAACCCGACATAATGGTTGGGAGTAATCTTATCAAATATCTGGGATAATTTGCTGACAAGTTTCACAGCAACAGCCAATTATATTGGGTACTAGTTGCAGGATGCTAAACAACTTCTCCAGAATTTTTCAGCAATGAAATTATCAGCACTGTTTCCAACCTTAAAGGGCGCATGCAATGTAACTTTTAAAATGCAGTCTTTGAAAATGCACCGTTGTGTCCAATTTAACCCCATATTCATTTTCGTTTTGCCATTTACAAGGGTATTTTGGTGCCCTTTTGGTTTTTATGCAATTCGTCAACGACACCACGAAGTAACACTCTACCGTGTTAAACCATATTTTTTTCGATTTTCAGTTTTTTGATTTTTAAACATTATTCATCAAGGCCTACCATTGCACGAAGTTTCAAAGCTTCAAGAGCTTTACTTTAATAATTACGCTAAGTATCCATGACAACTTTTGCGCAAAAGTGACAATTTTCGTTTTCACGAAGTAACACTCAAGTTCCATTTACCATTGCAATGCATGGCGCGCACTCTGCTCTTAAGTGAGCAAAAACGTTTTCACGAAGTAACACTCTTCTTGTAATTAGTTGTATGAGCGCGCGCGCGCGCTGACCTGAAGTTGCACTTTCCTCGTTTTGAGTACATTGAATTAAGAGTGTTTAATTCGTGAAAACGAGAATTTACAGTTTCGCAGCCTTTTCGGTTTCACGAACTAACACTCATCTTTTTTCTCTTTTTTTTCTTGTTTATTTAATACACAAACGGGTGAAAAACAGCAGATTTAATCAATTCAATTCATCAAGTGTCCACAACGAGAAACCCAACTGAAAATACTCTGTCGTTTTGACGCAAAGTGTAGAAGGCGTTCAATTTTAGTTGCCGTTTTCTCCGATTGCTAGTTTTTACTGGTATGTAGATGGGTGTTACTTCGTGGTGTCGGTGACAAATTGTAAATTCCCATATTCATGAGCAAAGTGAGCAATCATTTCAGGAAGAAACTTCATCGTTACAGCTGAGATACGGCACCAAAAATTGGCAGAATTTTGGATATGTTGCGGTCGTAAATTTTCTTTTCTTTGGTGATTTGTTGTTGTGACGGTACATGGCAGTACCGTAATTTTCGGAATATAAGCCGCGGCTTATACGTTGAATTTGCCCATGAAAATGTTTACTGCGGCTTATACACAGGGCGGCTTATACGCCGAGACTTGAAGAATAAAAATGACATTTACATGTGTATTTAATGTACTGGTACAAGAAGAGATGTGTTGCTGAAATAATTATCAATTAAGAAAGTCATTAACAAACCGAAAGCACATCCCACAAAAAGGTACCGAGCGGTAAAAAGTACGGCTAGTGAAAGCTGTCCCTTGGACATCGACAACCGGCCGTACGTGATGCTGCCTACATGTATGCTGCATGCATGCTGCAGGGATTCCCCATGGACCACACCATTTGTGGTAATAAAGGGGTGCACTTTCTTGGGAACAATAATTACCAATATTTCCCCAGTTTAAAAAAAGGAAAAAGACAACTAATACTTTTTATGGAGTTTGAAAC
The DNA here is from genome assembly GCF_015706575.1 of Patiria miniata. Classification (NCBI taxonomy): domain Eukaryota; kingdom Metazoa; phylum Echinodermata; class Asteroidea; order Valvatida; family Asterinidae; genus Patiria; species Patiria miniata. The sequence continues at coordinate 13,048,250 of NW_024037068.1, forward strand.
ATATCTTTATTTGATAATCAGTTGTTCAACGTCACAATATATTTTTTTTTCTTGAAATGTATTCAAAAAACGATGTAAAACTCAAAACAGGGGTGAAACCACCCCTACAAAATTAATGGATTCGTCCATAAAAATCTCAGCATCGTGTTGATTGTTTTCGAAGAAAGTTACATCCAAACTTGAAGTTTTGACGTTACTACTTGTTAGTAATCACAACAATTTGATAAGTTTTGCTGTAAAAACGGACTTGTTTATCCTTTAGGACAAAACAACTCAGGGGCTGTTGCCACAAAGCAGGATTTGTAGCGCTCCAGTCAGACAACACATGGTGGGTTGCATACTCTCTCAAGTGCTGGGGGAAAATAATGTCATTCGCCGGCACAGGCTCACTGACTAGCCAGCCGGCAGCAATTCCCGTTTTTTATTTCTTATCATCAATTTCCATATTTGTTTGTAAGAGTAATCGACTGTAAATGATTTGACATAACATTTGTGGCCCTTTTATAGCTTTCGTAGTGCAAATGGAACTGGTTCAGAGCATTTTGACTAGAATTTGGAGGCCTTACAAAATTGAACTGCTGCGGTCGGTGCGGCTTATACGCCGGTGCGGCTTATACGCCGACTTCAAATCTTAATTTGCAGATTTTTGCGTGCTGCGGCTTATATGCCGCGCGGCTTATATTCCGAAAATTACGGTAAGCCAATGAACAAACTTTTCTCACAAATGTTTTTAATGAGCAAATTTTAGGGTTCACAATTTGATCAGAAAACCCCTAAGCTGAACAGTGTCTTCCTGAAATTCATAGCAACAGCGTCCTCAGTTGTCCGGAAAAGCATGGACAATTTTAAATGTTTATTGAAGTGCACTTTTCAATAATTCACCAAAATGGGAAGTCAAATAGTTTGCATACATTTAAGAGGAGTAGAAAGTTGCACAAAATGACTTCCTCAGAAAAATTCATCTCATGTACCCTTTAAAACTTAAACATTGCAGGCAGTGTCCAGAGAAGTTGATCAGATTCCTGCTACTAATACCCGATACTATGGGCCTATTGGGGATAAACCTCTCCGCAACTCATCCCGGATATTTCATGAGATGGCACCTTTTTACTTTCCCTTACCTTTTTAAATTGTTTGTAGAGTATCTGTTCCACCAGGGTGGTGGGCTTGACCCGGCCGGCCATCACGTGAGACATCAGGCTGCCTAGGGTGACTACACCTAGGACATCTCTGCAAAAGAACCATGAAAATAGGTAAAAAAAAACAATCACAACGCCTCAAGCATTGAGGCAACATTTTGTAACAGGTGCTTTGAAATTGAAAAAGAAAAAAGAAAATACAGTTTAAACAGACTGTCACAGACAGTCAAAAATTCCATCCACTTTCCCTGCCATGCCTTTTATATAGGCTAGTCACCAACAGTCAGATTTCACTGTACATTTATGTGTTAACTTGCAGCCATCTCAATAATGTCTTTAACGGTGGTCACTGATCGCTGGTTAATAGACTAGTCTGGTATTCCAACGACTAACGATTTCAACCACTGACGTGATGTTACGCAATGTTACACACACGCCCATTCTACTCGTAATTGAGGTTACACCTCTATGTTCCGACACCCCTATGTTCCGACAGCACATATTCCTATTCCTAACCCTAACCCTAACCGGGAGTAACACAATCTAGGTTGTCGGAACATAGGGGTGTCGGAACATAGAGCAGTCACCGTAATTGACAAGCAAGCGTCGTGCGCCCACGCGTTCATGCGCCTTCGATCGTCTGATTATCCCGAATGACCCGTGACGTTGTGCACATACATAGTTGAAATACCAAGCTGGCTTTTTCTACACACTTGAGCATGAGCATCTCATGAACTGTACACTGCCACTGGGAGTCAGTTAGGCCTAGCGGTACTTTCCCCGCCTTCCACCGCTGTGACCCAGGTTCGAATTCCACCTGGGCCAATATGTGTTTTGAGTTTTCAGTCCCAACCTGATTCCGTGGGTTTTCCCCAGAATTTTTTTCCCGGGGTTTTCCTCCCACCTCTAAAACTGTAATTTCTTCTCATTGTCTCCTCTCTACAGGTTTCGTCAGGCTTTCGGGCTACAGTGCCTAGGGCACTTTTGAGGAATCGTTGGTTTCATTACCAGAAAGAAATAAAATGTAAAAAAAAATATCGGAGTATCTAGCAAACAGAACAAGCTTGAAAAGATGGTCTTGCCTTACCCTAGTTCTCCCACCACAGGCAGCTGGTCGAATCCTTCCCTCTTCATGATGTTGATGCCTTCTTGGCAGGTCACCGTCGGTAAGACTGTCAGCGGGGCATCAATCTTCAGGACGGCCACCTTCAAATTCCACCACCTGTCAGCGTACAAACAGTTCGGGGTACAGATTGGAAACCAAAGCTAAGGCCACCTTTCCATGTACGCACTTTGTTTATCCGTTAGGCAGACATGTTTCGTATATGTACATGTATGTGTTGCATACCTCCTAATCTAAAACATGATCTTTTGGTATTTACAGGTACATTTCATGTCCTTTTAGACTGTCAGTCAAAATTGCTTCATGGGGCTTTTGGATGGATATACAAAGTATACAGAACAGATAAAACAAAATGAAGCTTTACTCTCAAGGCAAGCCCATTGCATGTAGATACACTGAATCTATATATCGGCTTGAACATCATAAGGCATTATTTAAATTCTTAAACTAGTCTTATTAACCCTAACTCCCCAGCCTAATTTACTAGGAACCATACCCATTCTAGCCAATTCCAACACCCACATGGGAAACTGTACACACACACTGCTGGACTTAGTTTCTGGAGGTATGCCAACCCCAGTGTAAAAGACCATCAGTTTATTAGGGGTACTGTACCTATCCCAACAGATTTAAACAAAACCTGTTGTTGAAATTTGATGGGTTGTGTTCGGTTAATAGGGTTAATTAATGCAAATATGTTGCTACTCAAAAAGGTTGATTTGTGAAACGGTCAAGTTTAACAAAGACTGTACTACAGCCTGCCCCCAGTATGGTTGTTTCCAACATAAGAGAGACATGGAATATTGATCTTGGCCCAGGGGCATGTTTAGCATATCAAAGGCAATATATTTACATATTTGCATTATAGACCATACCATTCTTTCTCGGGGTTGTGACCCTCGTGCTCCACGTCCATGAAACCCTTCTCTACCATCCATTCATCAGACAGAAACTTGGTCCTTTGAGAAAAACAAATAAAAACAATTATCATCTCATTCTGCCTGTGAATTTTTTTGTACTCTAACCGTAACGTACCTGAATCCATCAAAATCCACACCCCTGTTTCGGGGGATTTCGATGGATTCACGATACCTCTATATTGAGCTGTTGGGGGACTTTGGCGGATTCAGGATCTCAACAGATTTACTCCCGCCTAACTGGTGGATTCTGATGGACTCACTGGCCACTAAAATTGTTGGCATGGCCAAATTGATGAATTTTGGCGGATTCAGGATACTTTCTAGTAAAAGAGTCCAAGGGGTTAGGGCTAATGTACCGGTACGATGCATTGAACCCATTAGCACATGTGATACATTGTGTTGATTCACTAATAAAGCCATCAAACAAGAGAGTACTCAGATGGTGTCAGGGAATAATAGACAGGGTGGTTTTGGTAGATGGTGACTAAAGAGTTATTGGACGTAGCTGCTATTGTTACAACAGCCGCAATGCGATTTTTAACTGTTATCGTTACGGCATTGCAAAATCACCATCTATACCACATTTATAACTACACTACCCGTCCAACTAGAACGCTTCTGTAGCTCAAATGGTTACACGTTTTATAATTTTTAAAAATATTTTTGAAATAGTTTTCTTTACTTTCATTATTTTTAAACAAATTGTTGTTTTTATTTAAAAAGATTTCGTTTTGTTCTTTGTAATCTCTGGGGGATTTTTTTTTTTTCAAAGGAAAATATAGCAGACACTACAGTAAGAATTAGGCAGGGCGGTTTCGGGCGCTGCATTAACTATAGGGTTAATAAATCTACTTACATGTAGTTTCTGACAGAGTCTGGTAGGATGACGACACAACGCTGGCCCTCTGTAAGTGATTTGGCAGCCTGCAGAGCTATAGACACAGCTGCTCCACAACTCCCACCTACCAAAACCAAGACCAAACCATCCATCATTGTCCATTGGTGCATTTGACCACGGATCCTCTACACAAGGATTTACTTCCCCAAATTTCTGGTTAGAGGCGTGATATGACACTTGCGCGTCGTGCGTGCGTGCGCAAGACTCGGCGCACAACTGCAGTCTTTCAGTGGTCAAATTTCTGTCAGGACGCCGGCTGTTGGCGATCATTTACGCGCGCGCATTGTTGTTCTTTGCATTGTTCTATGTGCGGACGCGGCATATCACGTCCCTAGACAAACCATTCCGTACATTTTGTACACAAGCTTGGACGAGTTGTTTATCCTTGTGTAAAGGATCTGTGATATGACATAGAGCAGGAAATTAAGAAAAAGGTCCCAATTGATGCTTGTAGCATGATTGCAAAGATCTTTGCAAAGTTTTTGTGTAACTGTCTATGATTTTTATAAACAGCATACGTTCCCACGAACACATACATGTACATTATACCTGTACAAATGTACATATATGTACATGTACATGTATGTACATGCAGTACATGTACAGGTACCGTACATGTTCTGTATTGTAGTACATGTACATGTATTTGGTCTGTAGTATAATATCAGACTTACAATATAATTATGTGTACAGTTGGATTTGAGATATTAATTTCCATGCATCAGTGAGAAGAGCCAGCCAATATGGCAAAATTATGAGAAAAAAAACCCAGATGTTATATCAAGTGAGGAAGTACACAGACCGGAATGATAAATTCGGCAAACGATTGCGCAGTCTGCAGGCCTACATGTTTGAAATAAAATGTCTGTAGTATACAGTGTGAACTATTATAGGGACCTTACATTTTAAAATGCGCCCAACTGGGCTACAAAATGTGTTTACATGAAATGATATTAATTTGAAAGAGCATTTAAAAGTAGGATATAAACGTCCACACAACCATCCTGTCAATTTTGTGTTATTCTTTCGAGAACCATGCAAGAACAAATTTCAGGGGTCAATTGCAACTCTCAAAAATCGCGCTGTTGTTGTGAATCCTGCCTCACAGTGTATCGCATTATGCGGACATGTGAGAAACAACATTGGTGTATTGGCGCTGTGTGTATAATATGACACACCACAATGTGTTGCATACATTAAATGGACATGGTTGGAAAATGCTTAGGCCACAAAGTGTCCGCCGGGTCCGATGTAAACAATCATTTTTTTCCTTCGTCTTTTCTCGGGAACTGTCAGACATTAGGTAAGTTTCCTTTCAACCACCTGGAGTTTTGAAGCAGGACGAGTAAACGATCCAAAAAAAATACCCAATCACAGTCATGTTGGCGATGCTCTTACAATTGGCATGGTCAATTGGTTTGTCCATGTGTTGACATGTGAATGGATGACTTGTGAGGACACGTGAGGACCTTTGAGGAATTTGCAGGGACTTGTGAGGACTTGTGATGACATGTGAGGACTTGTGAGGACTTGTGAGGACAAGTGAGGACTTGTGAGGAATTTTGCAGGGACTTGTGAGGACTTGTGATGACATGTGAGGACTTGTGAGGACAAGTGAGGACTTGTGAGGACCTTTGAAGACTTGTGAGGACATGCAGTGGTTGTGAGGATTTATGAGGACTTGTTTGGCTTTGTGAGGACCTTTGAGGACTTGCGAGGACTTTTTTAGACTTGTGAGGATGTGTGAAGACTTCTAAGGACCTGAGGGGAAGAGTGAGGATTTATAAAAAAAAAAAACCTCGGATTTGACTACAACAGTGAATCTTACCACACAGTAATCCTTCCTCCCTGATCAGTCTCCTGGCCATCAGAAATGACTCCTTGTCCTCGCATTTGTCCCAGTCGTCAACTACATTGTGGTCTAAGACAGTGGGGATGAAATCATAGCCGATGCCTTCCACCTCGTAGGGAGCATTTGGGTTTGTTGGCTTGTCAAAGAACGGCGGCTCCAGTGTAGAGCCGTGGGGATCAAACGACACAATCTGAGGGGAAAAGAAAGAAAAAGCAATTCTGACCCAGTATCCCCAAAGGCTACAAAATGTGTGGTACAAAACGGCTATGAGTGAAGCTCGGGGTGGAGTCAGACAGACAGCGACAAATCTCTTTTTTGAAGGTGTGGTTGCTTTTTTGGGTGTGGATGCAAAGGGAGCAGGTTGCTGACAGATATTTCCGGCCTCGCTTGTTGCGTGTCGTCATCCATTCCGAATACCACAAAACCTTTTCATGTGCTGAGTTTTGACATGTGTCTTTAATATACACATAGTTCACCTGGGTCTCGCACCCAATCTCTCAATTACTACTTAAGTGCACCCAATTACTACTGAAGTGTTTACTTTCTTAGAGTTTAGGCACTCCCCTGAAGACGGTCAGAGCATACATGTACTGACCGGAACCTGGAGTTTATACATGTACCTCTGGTTCTTTTCAGAACCATTCTCTTAGTTGAGAGATTAATTTGCACATGGTGTTTCCGCAAACCTTTCATTTACAACCTTTCATTACAAAAACTAGTGTCTACGCTTATTTTGTTTTCTCAGTGCAACCTGAGTTTTAAAACAACTTGCAGTATTCTCAGCACAACAATCTTTAGACCACATGTAACTGGCTACAAGTCCATGAAAATCCATTCCATGGTTTGGCAGTATCTGATGGATTATTTTGACATTGACCGGACCCTGGCGCGGGGTTGTTTTTTAATGAACGTCGATGCCAGACGGGTTCAGGCCGTCACCTGCGGGTAGCACCACTGATCTCTATATAAAGACTGGATAGCTAATAAAGAGCCGCACAATGTACGAATTTGACGCCATATTGGTGAGACCGGCTGGTGATCTACAAAGGACAAGTTGTCGTTTTTATAGACAGCTTGATTTCTTTTGTAACGTCGCGGCTCACTTGACTTATATTTTGGCCACCACCACTGACCAACTGACCAAGGTTTACTACAATTTGTCTAACGTAGTGGTTACTTTTATAATGCCGCAAATCACTTTTTCGGCGTTTTTGAAATAATAATCACTACGGAAATGTGTTCCTTGTAGAACATCATAATATGTGTACGTGACAAAAATGCGCGTCAACTGTTGATACAACGCGCGCGTATTTACGCGTAGAACATTCGTATTATGCGCGGCCATCTTCGTGAGACCGGGGGCGAATTGGTCAATATGCAAAGTCTACTGTGTGAATGTTGTATGCATATCCGCTATCCAGTCTTTATATAGAGATCAGTGGGTAGCACACACTGATATTTCCGGCCTCTCTCGCTTCGAGTGGGTAGCTGACAGATATTTCCATCTGTCACTTGTTCCGAAAGCCGCAAGTGGTTAACATGTTCTGAGTTTTGACTTGTGTCTTTAATGTACACGTTGTTCGCCTGGGTCTAGCACCTAATCTCTCACCTTGATATCAGGGTTCAACTGCTTGAGTTTCCGACCAATACCCGTCATGGTACCACCAGTCCCGGATCCCATGACAACCATGTCAACCTTGCCTAGTAACAGACAAAGTCAAAAGAAATATTTTATAGGTATTTACAGCTGTTGTCTGTTCTGCTAAAATTTAAACAAGTGTCTTGGGAACCGCCTATTAAAAAAACTAGTTTCGTTAAGCATGTGTTTATATATAAATACTTCTGTTTTATTTGCTATTGTGTATGTAATACTGGTGAAGCACATCTGGGAAGTTTACTTTGAAATTTGTTTTCTTTAAACTAAATTCCTAGGATGTGTGAAAAATCATTTTAAATTGGAGGACTCGGGACTGTCAGGGTAATCTACGTGTTATGTAGCTTCAAAATATTTTAAAACTTCCAATGACTTGTCAATCATGTCCTCAACAGTTACATGTAAGAGCTCCCGGCCTGCATAAAGCAGGATTTATCGGATGTGACTGTTTATGTAACTTGATGCAGCTATGCTTTGACTGTCGGTGATTGATAAGCCAGCTGTGCTTACCACTCTGCTTTTGTCCGTTGACTGAATTTGACTTGTCACAGAGCTCGCTTTAAATATGATCTGACTGTTATTGACTAGCCTGTGCAAAAGGCTAGCAGGGGAAAAGGATTGATGTTTTGACTATCAGTGACTGTTCAGATAGCAGGAGGGTTATTGACCAAAATATTTGTTTCCTCTTTAAAATGCTTTTTTACTAGATTGAACCATGACACTGGTATCCAACCTTCACACTGGTCCCAGATCTCCTGGCCCGTGGTGTCGTAATGGGCCAGCGGGTTGCCCTCGTTCCTGTACTGATCCAATATGACCGAGTTTGGTATCTCCCTGTTCAGTCTCTGGGCCACGCTGATGTGCGACTCTGGCGAGTCAAACCTTGCCGAGGTGGGCGTGCGTACGATCTCGGCGCCCAGGGCCCGCAGGACGTACACCTTCTCGTTGCTCATCTTCTCCGGCATGACGATGATGCAACGGTAGCCCTTGACGGCGGCTGCCAGGGCCAGGCCGATACCTGGAGTGAAGAGCAACAGAAGAAAACAACAAATTGACCATACATAGTCCCTGGCTTCATGTATTATAGTTCAGATTAGCCCAAGCACGTTTGTGCGTGCTCCTTGCATGTTGTTCTTTTCATGCATTTTTGGATTACCCACCAGCGATGTTTGTCATGATTGACCGTAGCTGGCGGGGTTCGGTTGCGTAAAACACAAAAATAACCTCCTGCGCATTGTATGGACGCTGTGCAGTCGATAGGGGTCAATTACTGGCTTATGGCATTTGCACTTAGCAATTTATCCTCCCGTAATCTTTAAATTTTCAACTTTTCAAACTGCAACATTTTTCACAAACCGTTGTCAATCTTGGACGATTTACAGTCTTTGGTAGCAAACGGGGCCTCAAAATGTAGCTAACAAAATTCTCCAAAAGTCTATATAAGTGGCGTCATCATAAGAGGATCAGATTTAAAATTATGACCCCTTCAATAAGTGCGGACTTTCTTTCTTTTTTGGCGGTGTTTACAATGAGCCTGTTGTGGATAAACGTGTCCGCAACTTATCCCAGATATTCAATGAGGTGGCTCCTCACCCGTGTTTCCCGAGGTCGGTTCGATCAGCGTGTACCCTGGCTTCAAGACGCCTTTCCTCTCTGCCTCTTCCACCATCCGTAGCCCGATCCGGTCCTTGACGCTGCCGCCGGCATTGAAGAACTCGCACTTGGCCACTGGCAAGAGAACGCAAAAACTATTAACCCTATCCCTTCAAAATCCTCTTTGCCAAAGTGGAGGAATTTGGAGGATTGAGGTTACATGGCAAAAGTGCATTACTGATTTCGTAGGATGCACTTTGTCAAGGTCTTGGGCCGGACCATGTGTTGCTTTTGCTCAGCCATGCATACAAATATAGTCCTGGATTATGCTTGAAATCCTCAGTACTGCTCCAGGATGTCACTTGCCAAGCCTCAACATATTGACGGTCACTGCCGCAGGATTTTGCAGGGTTCAGGCAGTGGTCACCCCTCCGTGGACCATATTCAAGAAATAATGGCGGAATTTGCAGGATTGAGGCTACATACAATGTATGCTATTTTTCCATGAGGCCAATTGGAGGATTTTGCAGGATTGAGGCTACATAGTACATCCTACCAAAAAGGCCAAGGGAGTTATAGGGTTATTGAAAGAGATGTAAATTTTATATTGGGTTTTGCCCCTCGCAAAAATAATGTAGCAGTAAAAAAAAATTCTGAGGAAACTACACTTTTTTTGGGGGGGGGCCTAAAACAATTACCATGAGATGATGAGAGTATTTCTTTACCCTTGACAGGATTTTTTGGCTCTGTATGATTTGTACCTTTGGTTTAAAAAGCTTGTAAAGACTGTCAACATCTGTATGTTTGAGCCACTTTTCAGATTATCTGGTATCCAATGAAAGGCATTCACACACCTTCTCGGTATGTGAATGCCTTTCACTGGATACCAGATAATCTGAAAAGTGGCCCAACTTGGAATTCAAGTCCTTTCATTTAATTAGTTGTATCTCTGGACTGGTGTGTCCAATTGAGGTGGGATGCAGATCATTTTGTAGAGTATTTACTATACCTTTAGACTCTATAGATTAAGTTTGCAAAAAGAGAGTGCTAGTGTTTTAAAACATGTATTCATGGATTCACTGCTACTTATTATTGACACTGTGTTTTCTGTGTTATTTAAAGGGAATGTACAACATTTGCTTTTGCTGCAATTTTCAGAAATAAATGGATTTGGAGGATTAATATGTTATAGCAAATATTGTTTATTAAACTGACTTGTTTCACCTTTTGGGCTTGTAGATGCTGGGGAAAAAAAATCATGTTCTTGAAGTCTGGTTCCCTGACCCCACTTAAGATGAAACGGAGCAATTAATAGACTTTGAGGAATTGTAAGGTCAGAGAATCAGTCTAGCAGGCTTGTACCCCTTCACAGGTGTGTAATCAATTGCAATGAAAATGCGGAATAACCAAATGGGAACAATTAGGAGCAGTTTTTGAAACAAATACAGTTTTTACAACTACACAGAAAAATACATCTTTTCTTGAAAATGTCAGCACACCAAGAGCCACGATTTTACAGGATGCTTTAGAATGTCACTCCCTAACAATCCAGTAAGGTATTTCGTGATATTTTGTTCGTTTTTTGATGTTTGCAAATGTTGTATCTTCCTTTTAAGGGTTTGCCAGAAAAATTCAAAAGTTTTTTTTATTCTATAGAATGTGTTGGGCCAACAACACAATGAATGCCCCACATGAACATTGTCATTTAGGTTTCATGAAGGCATCCATTTTTATTTGCAGGGTTTTCTTATTTTTAGCTTCTGAAGTAGGGTCAGTCGGTCAAAAAAAGTAAAACAAATAACAAATTGGAAGAAACAATTTCACACAGGGTCGGTGGTAATAATAATATTTTAATAATATAATATTTTTTTTCTTGGGTCTGGAGACCAAAATATGGTCCGTCAGAAATGAGAACCAAAGAAACAGACAGGGACGCTATTATGGCAAGGACGAAGCACACAATAATGGCCTGGATTTGAATGCCTAACCCTTCAACCATGGAAGACCACCTACACAAGGCTGCAATGTATATATTTGTAAAGGACAGTTTATTCTAGTTGCAAAAGTGCCTACGTGTACATTGTGTATGCAAATTATATGAATTTCTGATATGAACTCGTGGGAGTTCTGCTGTGACAATTTCGACATGGAAGTTTTGCTTCTTATTTAAAGGGGCACTAGGTCCTGTTAAATCCCCCAAACTTTCATGTTTTGGATTGTTTACTTATAGCCTACATGTACTTCAAACATCTGGTTGAAAGGAAACCAACCTAATGTCTTACCGTTCCCGAGAAAAGACGAAAAAAACCTGCTTGTTTACATTGGACATGACTGAGTACGAATACTTTTTTCGTGTCGTTCTTAGCTCAGTGTACGATATACACGTTGTGTGTCTCGGGACAACCTCATCCCCAGTGCTTACTTTATTTCCAACCTTTGAGAGAGCAGGTAGTGGTGGGTGCGTACGGCTCGACACCCTGAGGACGAGGTTGGTCTCGGGATCACAGTGGTGACCAACATGTATACATGTGTGTACATGTGCATACATGTATGTACACGTGTAAGTGAAGGTTGTGCTATATCACCTTTTACAGTGTAAATAAAACAGGGAAGTTTGCTACTTGTGTGTTTCCCAGTATTTCACTGTCTTGACATGCTCTGCACATTTGCAAATTCTTCGGATTCTATTCACATACACATGTCCATGTGGAAATGTAGGCCTACATGAATGTACATGCAGGAGACCTACCGTACATGTACCGGTATGTGTGTGTATAATTTTTGTATTAATAATTTTAATACGATTTTTGAACACACCCTAACCCTAACTCCCTAGGGGGTGTGCAAAATAATTTATGTATTAAAATTTGAGGATTCAGGACAGTGTTAGGGCATGGGCTACCAGCTGTACTGATTATCTGAATTTGTTTTTATCAGGGGTGTGAGTAACCACTGATAAAAATAGCTGAAAACAGCTGAAAAAGGTGTAAAAAAGCTGAATTTTTGAGATCTCTTATACTTTTGTACACAGCTAGTGAGGGAAAAAGCTGAAAAAAAGCTGAAATCCAAAACCAAAAAAGCTGAAATCAGCTTTAAAGCTGAGATTTCACACCCCTGTTTTATCTTCCTAATCTTCAGGAGAACAGACCCATGTGCCAAGGACGCACTAAGACTAGAGCAAGGACAGTGGCGCTATCCCGACTGTGCGTCAGGAGCTGAAGTTTCCCAAGGCATTGTGGGTACGCTTGTCTTCTCCACGGTGATGCACCCGCTGCCTGCCGGGACGGACTCACCCCCAACGGAATCATCGAGATGGACCGGTGCACCCTGACCTCTGGAGGTCAGGAGGTCATGCCACGCCACTTCCACGTTCTAATCGCTTTCTGGGTCATGTACCCGCGGCCGCTGCGCGCCATGTACATCCACCGGCAGGAGTACGCCACGAACGCGGACGACAAGGCGCAGTCCAGCCCCGTGGCCGCAGACATGCGATCCACGCTGTCCTGGGCGGTCAAGTTCTGGATCGCATCCCACCGCAAGACCGTCCAACGGACTGACTACAACGAAATCGCCAACCGCTTTGCCAAAGAGGTAGATTTACTTAATCACGGCCAAGTCGGCGAGCTCCTCAACCACTACCTGTTTGTGCACGCCAGCTCCAATGCGACGCTGAACGGGACCGATGATCAGATGGAACTGAGGTGGATTCAGGGGGAGACTGAGACGAAAGTGAGGGAACACCCCGATGTGCAGTGGTTTCACCAGCAGCGGATCCGGCAACGGACAAAACAGAGCTTGCAGTTCCAAGATCCGTCCTATTCCATGCAGTGGAGTGTGTGATTGTAGGAGAAGGGGGGAGGGGATGCTGATCGAGGTACAGCATTGCCCTTGTAAGGGCATAGGATCATTTGTACCGTATTTATCCCAAAGGTACATAAATGACCAAATTATCATCAAAAGTTTACTTGGATTGAAGATGATTCTAGTATTAAACACCCTGTGACATTATTCCATCTGACTTGGTGTCATTTAGAAGAAATCAAGAAAAGTAGGTGATTTCCAAACATCAGTCTTTTTGACTGATCGTTCAAAATAAAGAGTTCTAAAAAACAAAATCGTGTTTCGTTATCAAAAGGTTGGGCATGCTTTTTCACTGTTTTCTTGAAAAGCGTATTATCCACCGAACTGAAACTTCAACAGGTTAGGTTTTGAACATTCTTCTTTGGATTTTGAGTAACTCGTGTTATTATTGTAAACAAACAAAAATTGCAAATGACACCCATTGATTACTTTTTTCGAGGCGGTTGGTTATTTTTTATATCGATTTGTGTACAAACATGCAGGCTTCTAAAATCAATTCAGACGAACAATTTTTATGCAGGGAAGCAGATTTTGTTGATAGTACCGTACACCACAAAGTACACATAGCTCATGTCGAGCTACATGTATTGACCGGCCGGTAGCTCGACATGAAAATGCCAGAAAATTGCAGTTTTTACACAGGTCGCAGCCCTGTGTAAAGGGGGCCCTATACATTGACACACTTCAACAGTACTTAGTTGTTCGGGGGGGGGGGGGGGGGTCAAATAGAACTTTAAATGGAGCTAGAAATTTAGTAGAATTGAATAGAATGCCTTGACTTTTTCATACATTGTGTAGCTCAGTGAATATGTACAATAATAGAAGTTGCAGGTGACTGAAGGTTAAAAGGGCCCATGAAATGGATTTTTTTTTAAATGCAATCCTTTATATTTAGGCTTACATGTACCTCTGTGTTCCATGTTTAGTTTTTATGCTAAATTCTGCATCAAACAGCAAAACTGTGATATCATTCAAGGCAGAAACTTCAGTGTTTTTACATCTGCTTCAGCATAAAAAGTTACCAGAATGTGTTGGTTTTACTGTGGTTATTTCATTTTGCTTTAGGTGATTCATCTGTTGTTTTCGTACAAGTATGACAGTATGAGACAATGAGAAAAATGTATAGCACTACCAATGATTTCAATGAGTAAAGTTGTGTTTATAATTTGAAGAGAAAAATGCTAACCCGAAGACTGTGTGCCTAAAGTGACATCACAAGCAACAGCGTCCTCAGTTGTCAGGAAAAGCATGTTTACAAATTTAAATGTTTAAAAGAGTGCGCTTTGCAAAACATTCTGATAACTGATAACTACATAACCATGGTAATGCCGATCACAATATCTTTAGCTTTAAGATGAACAATGAAATGTCGCTTTTGTTTCATCGGTTCGGCATCCTACATGTATCTCTCTAAAACTTTTTAATAAAAGCCTAATTAAAAACGAAATTTGGGTAAACGGTGTTCTCCTCGAAATTTGACGTTTATTTCCCGGGTAAATACTTCATCTATGACGACAAAAACTGCACAATACCATCTGTTATATCCTGAAGTATTTATTTTTAAAATAATTTGGAGCAATTAGGCTATATCTTACATAAGAAGTAGTTTTACTTACAGTTTTATGAATATTTCCGTTTTAGATTTTGTTACAAAACCCAACACAATGGCACATCTGGAAAATTCGCGATTACGCGCCAACGTGTATTAATGCCTGTTATCACGCGTCTAACCAATTAAGGCAAGTTCACTGAGTGCATTTTGTACTAGAGCTCAGAACAGTCGTTAATCCTGGTGCTATGCTGTATACAATGTAGATCCATGGAGTTTGCACTTACATTGTATTATAAGCCAACAGATGCAGATAATCCTTTTTCTCATTTAACAAGCAGCTCCAGGGAGCTGGCAAAATGTGGATGCTAGTATGACGTCAACTTATGAATAACTGCCAGGACAAAAAGATCAGTACTGGATCCTGCCAATATCCAGGCAATGAGCGGTGCCAGCTGCTACATGTATCGGTAGTATTGCATGACATTTATTGTGTACATAATCGCGAACATTTACGGTGTTGGCGATCATGATTCTTCTATTTTTATGAAATGCAGTTTATAATGTACTCCAGTACATATCCGTACATGTACAGTACACGTGTATACAATTTACATGTTTTTTACCTTTTTTTTAAAAGATTTAACCAAGACGATGGTAAAAACTGAATGGGTAAAATCTTACTGGCCTCCACACTTAGACTTTGAACTTGGGGAATTTTTTTTTACCAAGATCGACCGCACGTTAAAGGAAGCAATCTCTGCATCTGCCCAATGAGCCGTCCGATGTTCTTGATCGTCGTAACATATCACTATGGAAAATTGTTCGCTAATTGAATGATGCCATGAATTACCGAATGGTACATGTAGGTCTAATGGTGCCCATAATATCTACATAATGACTTTCATATAAAAAAAATGAACAGAAATTCAAGTGCCGTGTATACCCGCATTCCCTTGCGGTTTGACCAATCACCAATGCAAAAAAGTTGTTTCTTCAACGTCCGCAAAAGGCGAACACTTTACGAATGAAATCACAACCAGCATCCAAACAGCTCAAATTTATGGGGTCCCAAAAGTGGACCCCGAAATTCGTTCTCGCACGCATAATACAGGAATAAAACAAAAACGCCCAGTTTTGAAAGGATAGTTGTTTGGATGTTTATATCCTACTATTAAATGTTTTTTCCGATGAACATCATCTCGTTCAAAGTGCGTTTTGTAGCTCAATGTGGATGTTCCAGGACCCAGTGTCCCTTTAATAGGTATGCATGCATTTATAATATTAGAGATATAAAGAAATAACATGCGGCTGCAAAGCACCGGTAGTTTACTGACTGGATTGACTTTTAACCCTAACCGCCCTGAATCCTCCAAAATCCTTTTTGCAAATTGGAGGAATTTGCAGGATTGAGGTTACATGGCAAAAGTGCGTTGCTGATTTCGGAATACGCACTGTGTCAAGGTCTTGGGCCGGACCTTGTGTTGTTTATGCTCAGCCGTGCATAAATTTAGTCCTTGATTATACTTGACATCCTCCGCACTGCTCCAGGATGTCACTTTCTCTGCCTCAGCCTATTGACAGTCATAGCCGGAGGATTTTGCAGGATTCAGGCAGTGGTCACCCCTCCATGGACCATATTCAAGAAATAACAGAGGAATTTGCAGGATTGAGGCTATATGCTATTTTTCCATGAGGCCAATTGGAGGATTTTGCAGGATTGAGGCTACATCCTAGCAAAAAGGCCTAGGGACTTTAGGGTTAATATATGAATCATAAAAGTTCTAAAGAGAGCCTGACATTTCATTCTGAGCTGAATTTTTCACAGGGGCACAAAAACCAAATTGCACCATCAGGCCCTCAAACTTCTAACTCTTAAAGGGACACTTCGTCCTGGAATACGCCCAATTGGGCTACAACACGCATTATGAACGAAATGATGTTAATCGGAAAGAACAAAAGTAGGATATATATATCCTTTAAAAATTGGGCGCTTTGGTAGTATTCTTGTGTTATTCGTGCGAGAACGACTTTCGGGGTCCACTTTTGCGAACCCAAAAAGTTGGGCTGTTCGTGCTAGTTGTGATTCCAGCCGTAATTAGGGTTCCCTTTTGCGGACGTGTAAGAAATCACATTTTGTGCATTGGTGATTTGTCACCGCTGTTCGTGAGAACGGTGCTGTGTATGTGTGTATCTAGTAGTACTAGACACACACAAGGTATAAAATATTGTACATTGAAAGAAAACGACCTTCCACGACTAGTCGTTAGCACTTCAGTGACAACAACATGTTCATGTATAAACCATGTGTTTGATGAGTACGCGTATTTTTTTCAGTCGCGCAACCATCGTGCAACCGACTATAAGCCGACCTTTACACAATTCGTGCGATTCACAATTCAGTGCGCCACCAAGAGTTTGCAACAGAGAGTTCATTTTTCCCAGTGCATTGTGGGAGAAGGTCGAAAAATTCGCGGCACGGGACATTTGAAATTGTTAAGTTTTTTTCCGGTCAGTAGTTTCGTAAGCGTATGATTCGAATATATATGTTCCCCCTTTTTTTTCTTTTAATCAACATGGTGTTTTTTGATGAGTCGGCAGAATGCTATGCCCCAATCTATTACAAAATTAGCTCACGTTGTCTACTGACACTCAATTCAAATGGACCGCGCTTTGTCGACCGTAAACTTGAAAAATGGACTCTCCATGGCAAACTCTTGGTGGTGCACTGCACCGTGAATCGCCCGAATTTAAAGAAAATCATACAATCGCTTGAGAGGCTAACATCACTAGTGACGTGGCTTTAAACTTTCTCACTAGAGGTTCCGGGGTTATCATTTCTGAGTGCATTGTCTTCTTATTTCACTTACACAGTTCACATTTCAGCCCAGCGCTTTTCCCGATGTTGTTGATTCGCACCAGCGGGGTGTGGCCAATCATCTTCAGCACATTGGGCAGGATTTTCTTCCGCGCTTCAAGGAGCTCCCTGGGGGAACCAAAAAAAATAAGAAAAATACAATGTGAAGAAATGATTCGTTGAGATGTTAAGAAAGCAATGCATGTATGACACGTCCCACCTGGCTTTCGTACCGGTAGGAAAGCGCATACATGTAAACAAAGCGTGACGTCATTACGGTGGGTCTTAAGTCTATTGTGTCTCGTGTTTTCTAAGTGTAATAAACTGTACAGGGGAGATAATAAAAAAAACGAAACCGAGATATTATTGCTAATTGGAACAGAAGTAGGGCACATGTGAATGAAACAGAGATATCCTCTGTTAGGGTTGAATCTCCTCTTTAAAATGACATCCTGATCATGTCATTACATGCACGGTTGACTGAGCAGTGACCAATTTTATGAAACGGTCTACATGTATTTAGAGAATTGCGCCACTTTTCAATTGTGTTTTTTTTTGGTGTCATCTGTCACAGAGCGAAAGGCTATGGTTGCCAATCAAAGCAGTTGGGGGGGGGGGAAAAGAGACTTCACCATGAAAAGTGGCGCAATTCTCTAAGTAGACCCTTGCATAAAAATTGGTCACTGCTCAGTCAACCGTGAGTATAATGACATGACCAGGGTGTCATGTTAACTCTTTCAGTGCCCGCGAAATTTGAAAAGTTTAACCCTAAAGCGCCCAACTTCGAGCGTTTATGTTAATTGTTCAAAATTCTGTAAAAAAAAAAGTAAATAGGTTTTACTCACTAAATTTGTTGTTGTTACTCTCTGGTATATCCTTGATATATTGGTAAGTCAAAAGTAGTCACAAACATAGTGATACACCCTGAAACACTGGCCTGAACACAGGGAGATTCCGCACTTTTTGCAGAAAATACGAGATTTAGTACTGCGCCCTCTCGCAAGAACTCGAATGAAAAAATAAATACAGGTCGTACATGCATGAAAATGGTACCATTAGAAAGAGCAAGAGCGCCCCCTTTTGATAACATATTTACTCTACCTCGTACATGTACGAGGTTTGGCAATTTTAAGTACGAACATTTACGAACTTTACCTCGTACATGTACGAGGTTGGCGCTATTGGACTAACAAATATACCTCGTACATGTACGAGTTTGGCACTGAAAGAGTTAAAGAGGAGATTCAACCCTAACAGAGGATATCTCCCTTTGATTCACATGTGCCCTACTTCTGTTCCAATTTATAGCAATAATATGTCGGTTTCTCTTTTTTTTGGATCCCTCCTGTACAGTTTATTACACTTAGAAAACATGAGACACAATAGACCTAAGACCCACCGGAATGACGTCACGCATCGTTTTTCGTGATTCTTTTGCAACAATTCAACTGCAGGGGGAAATAGACACAGCAAATAATGCAAATTATAATAAACACCTGACATACTAGTATGTAAATATACATAATTTATGTACACGTACATGTAAGAATCAATAATTTGATTCATCAGCAAATCAATGCTGAAAGTTAGACTGATTTTTTTTGTCTCCGGACACTTGGCCTCCATAAAATCAACAGGTGGTGGTGGTGGGTTGGGGGGGGGGGGGGGAGCTCGTACCAGACTTTCAATGAGGTGCCGATGATCATCAACACTATATTGTGTAAAAATACCCCCGTACGAATAACCTAGCTGGCTACAATGTATGGCCGAATTTTGTGCACAGGTGGATATTATTACCGGTACCAGTAAAGTCTATTTAAGTTTTTTTTTTGGGGGGGGGGGGGGGGGGGGGTCAGAGCAAGAGGGGGGGGGGGGGATTTCACATTTTTTTTAATGTAGGCAAAAAAACAATGGAGTCAAAGCTGGAAAGGGGGGGGGGGGGAATGTACCCCCCTCCAGATGCGTGCCTGCTTATAGTCCCAAGCTTCAGGCATGTTAGGAGTACTTACGCGTTGGACTGGTGATTATGTGGACTGGTCTTGGGATCCACTTCCAGATGCCAGGTGCAACGCGAGGGCAGGTCAGGTGCAATCCAGCTGCTGTCATTGCTACTTCCCGCAGACATGACCGATTCAGATACAGGAACTCAAAAAACAGGGAAAACAGTCAGGGAGTGGAGAGAAACAAAACTTTTCGGAGGACGACTCTTTATAAACTCAGACCTGTGGAGGAACCATAATAATCAGTGGTTTTATAACCATCATATAAATTTTATATTGAAAGCCCATTTTGTCTAGTCTTTTTTTCACTGTGTGAAATAAAACAATGAGTTTTGGGCAGAGACATCATTCATTTACTTGTACATGTTTATATTTATTTCACTGTGAATCAGTCCGGCAGTTTTTTTTCCGTTCTTGTGCTGGCACTTCCTCTGCGCATGCGTACATTAGTACATTATGCGCCTATCAATTGTTCCCCCCCTCCCCCCCCCCCCCCCTGGCTGCCCCACCCAAGTCGTGGGGATTCCGATTGTCACTTTGAAGTGACAAAATCCCCACTTTTAAGTGACAATCCCCGATCATGCCCCGACATACATACGTGGGGTGCCCTAGTAGGCCTAAATGCATATCCATGTAGCACGCAAATGGTAAAAATGTAATTTGAGTGACCAAAATCCCCACCCTGGGGCATGAAAAACGTGGCCAAATCCCGACATCAGACCTGGGGCTGCAAGGGGGGGGGGGGAGCTAGGGGGAACATTTCGTCGCAGAGCTGACATACCGGCGAATCGACCATTTTGGCGATTTCGAGATTTTGATATTTTTAGGGTTTATGAAGGTTGCTCTTTCAAGTATTTATGCCAAAATTCTGAATTTTAGTCTGGATTTTGAGATTCAGAGCCCCCCTTGTGGCGAATCACTCACAAAAACAAATCCATAATTTGACATAGTGACGAATACGAAATTTCGCTGGTAACCAGCTTATGTAAGGTGTGCGCTCAGAGTACCATCGAATGTCATTTGCCAGTTTGTCGGATTGGCGCGCGCCTACACGCGCGATCCGACAAACTGACGAATAGCTACAAGCAAATCGCTGGTAACCAGCTAATGTAAGGTGTGCGTTCAAAGTACCAACAAAGGTTATTCGTCAGTTTGTCGGAGGGCGCGCGCGTGCACGTGCGATCCGAGAAACCGACGAATAGCATACAAACGGTGTGAAGAACAACCGGCTATTGGAGATTAATGTAATTTGACAAACTGACGAATACGTTTACGATCAAATAAAATCATATCGTACAACTTCTCTGATTAAACAATCGACCTGATAGATACTAAGTTTCCTATTTTACTCCGAATACACACTAAAAGGGTTTTTATCGAAACATTATGGGTAAAATACGGCGCCCAGAAAAAAGGTCCAACTTCAAACGTGAATTACTCGAAACAAGGTTTTCGCTTATTTGTCGGTTTGTCAGGTCTGCGACGATTTGATAGGCGCATTACTTAAGTATCACACATTTCGCAGGTTTCTAGGAAACAGCCAAGTATCATTGTGAGAGCAACATGCATGGAAGCATGACAGTGAAAAACAACACGTGTAGAGTAGAAATAAACCGGGCGTACGCCTGTACGCGGACACTGTACACACACATGGCATAGCAGGCCCCTATCGCATGTTGAACATGTTGAATGATGTTCATTGTCGGAAAATTGGTTGTAAACGTAAAACACATATCGAATAATCGCAACCAACGAACTGCCCCTATCCTTAAGACGTAATCACATTAAATACACACCTTCAAAGTCCTTTAAATGTAATCAGACACTGATTTGATCTTTGCAAGATTGCAGCAGATGGATTGTCGAGTAGTGTCCACGTATACACGAAAACTAAAACTACGTACATGTACATGTACGTACGTACGTACGTACGCACAGTACGTACGTGTGCGACCGGTCTGTCGCGCGTCGTGTCTGAAAGCGCCAGACCACCCCGATAAATCGATTCTTATCTTTTTCGAAACGCTTAAAGGGAATCGACACTTGCTTTAATTAAGTCTGCTAGCTCTAAAATATTGTGTGTGGGGATCTGATACCCGGTTTATTAGAGAAAAATAGTCACCATCCGATTGTAAACACGCCGGGTTTAATACTTTTTTATTCAGAAAAAAACAAACAATTGCGATGAATGGTACATAATGACGAATGTTGATGGCGCGCGCATTCTTTGGATGCGAAAGGCGTGTTATAATTTTATTATAATACTGTATGTATTTTTATATGATTTTATTGCTTTTGTTTTTAATGATCTGGTTTTTCAATCACAAAATATATTTTTCTCGTTTCGTTGTAAATGTCCGAGGACATCCAGCAGTGGAGAGACAGTATCGATTCTACCTTGTTTACAGTATTCATCATTCAGGAATCGAAAACAAACTCGCAATCCCAATCGGATGATGTACATCATCCGATACGATATACGATGAGACGGGAAACCACTACGTGTAAAAGAATTGTGACTCCCATGAAATCTGGCCTTTAACCTTATATGGACCCCAACCCTCCATGTGACCGATCACGTCCCTGATTATCTTCGCTGAGGCATGCGCGTATTAACCAATAAGTCCGTATTTTATAGAGTCCAAGCTTCACACTACACCTATATCTTCATATCTTCATCATGCATAATGCATTATCACGCTCAGGTCCCACGTGTTGAGGACAACTATTGGTCAGTTCTGGAGGCGTTGTCCCGAAATTTTAGCCAATCATTTTGGGGGTGTGCACACACCGACATGCGTAGGCAAGGCGAGGGCGCTCGCCAAACGTAAACTTTATTGAACTTCTCGGATTTTGTCCATAAAAAAGAAAGGGTAATTTGCATGCAATTGTTAAATAGTGGAATGATTTGCTTCGTTTTGTTTTATTTCATCCTTTTCAAATCACCTTAATCTAAGCTACAGCTTGAAAGGTTAGTCTAACAACTTGTGAAGAATTGTAATTTCAGGAACTGGGGGAAAAGGAATTAATTCACATTTACAAAGTAGGCCTATATATTCGTAGCTTCCAGTTTATGTAGCGTTGAATTTAGACAGTACTGCTTACTTCATAATCCTTGTATTCATGCGTAAAAAGGGTGCAGCCCTGTATTAAAATGCCCACAGACACCAATGATAAATGCCCACTCTTCACAATTCTTTTAAAAATACTCAGGTGATCAGGATCTACAGAAAAATGATCAGCAACATGCCATCTTTCATTTTCTTTGCAATTTTTGGTTGGTTTGACCATTGACTTTTTGAGATATTCTCAGCCAAAGAAGAGCACCTCTAAAACGAATTTTGTTTCCCAAACTGGAAAAGTATCCATTTTGAAAATTAATCCCTCATTCACAACATGGCTAAATAGCGCCACCTTCGGGCTAGATTGCATCAAAAATGCTCAGAATTGGAAGCTCCAAGTCCAGACCAGAGTTTCAGCGCCATGTATTCAATTCTCCAATCTTCATTTCCATGGTGTACAAAGTGTATGAATTATTGTGGGTTTCGTTTGGGCAGATCGTGATCTAAAGTGTGGTGACCAGTATTGTTTAGCCCGCCCTCTTTTGGAAGAAATGATGATGGTAAATTATACGGGAGTGCCCTTACACACTGTAGTTTCTGTTTATGTTGTATTCATTTTTTTTTTCTTTAAACGGTTTCTATTGATTTTCAAACTTATTGTGAAGTATATTACTGTTACGTGTTTTTTTATATCTAAGTTTGAGGCTTGAAAAGACAACACATATCCAGACAGGATTCTGACTAACAACTGTGTATTCAGCATGTTTGGTTTACATAGCAATACAGAGGGCGCTATGGTTTACATAGCAATACAGAGGGCGCTACAGTTTTAATGGTGATGAAAAAAACTCCAGACAATTACAATCAATTATTGGACGTCTCCACAAAGAGTGCTTTATTTATGTTCAATGAGAATTGACTCGAATTCGGATTGATATTTTTTCGCGATTAAAGTACACTGTATTTCTTTAAATCATATTAAATTTATTTTCCAAGGGTTCCCGTCGATTTTCACAATTGTTGTGTCCTATATCCAGACCAATTTATTATTTTACGAAATTTCAATTCAATGCGATGTGATTTTCTTGAGTTATCGTCTCCACGAAGTGTATTTTATTTTTGATCAATTTAAAGCAGACTTCCTTTGGGCATATCGTGATCTGCGTGTTTTTATATTCATTTTGTTCAATTAAAAGTGACTTGAATTTGGATTGAATTTTTCGCCATTAGTACACTGTATTTCTTTAAATCATAGTAAATTTATTCTTCGAGGGTTCCCGTCGATTTTCAAATTTGTGTGTCCTATATCTAGAAAATTATTATTGGATGAAATTTCAATTCAGTGCAATGTGTTTTTCTTGAGCTATCGTCTCCACAAAGTGTATTTTATTTTTGCTCAATTAAAGCCGACTTCGTTTGGGCAGATCGTGATCCGCGTTGACAGAAGTCTTTACGGTGGTGACCAGTATTTGTGAAGCGCGCCCTCTTTCGGAAGAAATCGATGTTGATGAATTGTACCGGAGCGCCCTTGCACACTGTAGTTTTTGTTTTTGTTGTATTCATTTTTTTTCTCGAACGGTTTCTGTCGATTTTCAAAATTACTGTGTCGGATATCACAATCAATTATTGGACGCAATTTCAATTCAATGCAATGTTTTTTTTTATTTATCGTCTCCACAAAGAGTGCTTTATTTATGTTCAATTAAAAGTGACTCAAATTGGGATTGATTTTTTTTCGCTATTAGCACAGTTTTTCTGTAGCGAATGCTGTGTTGGAGAGCTGTGGTTTTACATTTAACTTGAGTGTATTTATGTTTCAAGGACCGAGTATTATTAATAAGCCATAATTCCAAAACCCTTTGACCTATAGTCATGAAGGTTTTTGGGTATGTTCATGATGAGTTGCTCTATGCATGTATCGATTTTCATTTTTTTTTCATCACTCGATGGCCGAGATCTTGGGGGGGGGGTCGGAATCCCCCCCCCCCCGGCTGAGAGATGGTCAAAATAACCTGGCCCTTTTTAGGGTTAAGACCGCAGTTAGTCAATAGGCGCAAATCGTCGCTTTGCTCACGAAGTGACAAAAACCTCAAAATTTGACAAAAGTTCAATCTGAGATAATCGCATTTGAAGTTATTCATTTTTTCAAAAGACATTTTCGACCACTTTGCAGTAACAGAATTCGGAAGTTTTTGCATTGTCCGATAGGATATGATTTGTTCTTTGTTATTTCATAATTGTTTATTAGAAATAGTTAGTAATTAAACAGTAATTCATTAATAAAACTTGTTTGCACTTCGTGAGAACAGCAATATTTTGGGTACCATATTTTGCCAATTAGTTTGTACACAGTTTTTGTCACTTCGTGGGATCATGAATCGCGGAGGCTTTACTTATTTTGTACTTTTTTCGACGCAACAAACTTGTTAATTTTGCGCGTCACGACAGTTGAGCGAGGGCGCGTGTGTTCTTTTTCAACGTCGTTCGCGCGCGCGTGTATGCTCCCATCCTGCCGCGTGTAGACCATTGTATAATTATTTTCTGTGTTCTGGCCCTGCTCACGAGCTGACTCTTTGTCACTTCGTGGGAACATGAATCGCGGAGGCTTTACTTATTTGTACTTTTGACGACATTTTGTTACTTTTGCGCGTCATACGATGGGTGAGCACGCGCGCGTCTGTTCTTTTTCAACATCGTTCGCACGCGCGTGTATGCTCCCATCCCGCCGCGTGTAAACCAATGTATAATTCCTCCGGCCCTGCTCACGAGGTGAATTTTTGTCACTTCGTGAGAACATTTTACACTTTTTTACATTTCGTAAAAATGAAAATTTCCGATTTCAGGCTTTTTGTCAATTGTTTGTTTAGAATAATTAAGAAAGTAAACAAGATTTTGCCTTGAAACTTGGTCAAATTGTTCCTTGAGACAACTTTAATAAAATGGCCAGTAAAACTCAAAATCGAATAATTATCGATTTTCGAGGTTTTTGTCACTTCGTGAGCAAAGCGACGAAATGCTTTCCGAAAACTTTCTCGTAGAAATGCATACAACCCATACCGGATGTGATTTCTTTTCCCTTGCGGACCATGTGGACACATTTTGAGCCTCGCAAAATATGCAATTTGACCCTTCGTGAATTCGAAACGGAGCCTGAGCAAGTGACGAAAATTGAAAATTTACAAACAAATATAAGTTTTACAGATTTTCCTACATTATTGCACTTTTCAACGAAAAAGAAAACGTTTATGAATGGGAATAAACGAGTGAGGACTCGAGTCTTAACGACCGTTTAAAACCTTGCAGGGTCGTGGCCGTGATGACTTGCAGGTCAAAGGTCACGCAAAATCTATCCAATCAGAGCGTGACTTCATCAGTGTATCCCAGCGTCCTGTTTGCAGGGGGTGAGGGGTGGTGGTTACGAGCGAATAATATCTTTGAATTATCTCTTCGGTTAAACCTCTGGTGGCGCACTTTTTGATATGCCCATTATGATTTTGGTTGCGAAAGAGGGGGCTGTAACGGCGCCATTTCTCGGGTACAAGTGCTGGGAAAGAACATCCGCTTAAAATGAAGAGGTTTGGTAATTTGACAGTGAAATAAAATTGTACAGGAATGTGGGTTTTTTTGGAAGCTGCAGCAATAACAGATGTTTTAAACCTCCACACGGTGCACGTTTTCTCATATTATAAGGCCTGTATACAGGCAAAGGTGATTTCGTATAAAAAACATAAACCGATACAAGATTTTGATTTATCCGAATTTTTTTTCGCAATTGGATAGATCAGATCCATAAAAAAATAGGCCTAAACCTATCACATTTCCACACGAATTACCTGCAACCAAGACATTTATTAGAAAAACCACTGAAAAATCATTGCAATATCATAAGCCACTAATTAAAATAAACAAAATACAAATATTAAATAAAAACAAAACTAATACATAGCAGTATATGTTGCTTACGTTATTCGAAGTAAAAGGGGTCGAAGTATTCGTTCAGGAGCTTAGCTCGATAAAAGAATGTAATCATAAAACCAATCCAAATCATTTTTGCTGATTTATCTCTCTCCAATGACAGTTTATAAACTGTTGTTGGTAATAATAATAAAAAAGGAACCCATAGGCTATATACCTCTCCCCAAAAAGGAAGCAATACAAATCATATTCACATTTTCGTGTACAGTCATCTTGTATTATATCAGTGGAAATCAACTGTGACAATAATTACGCTCTAAAATGTCCCGGGTCAAACTGTATAAGGAATCCGGGTCATATTTGACCTGAAGCTTTTCCAGGTCAAAATGACACTTTTCCGGGTCAAAATGACACTTTTGTGGGTCAAAATGACATTTTCTTTCCGGGTTGACTAGAGTAGTATTATTTTGACCACGAAATGTTTCATTTTGATCCGGCAAAGTGTCTGTCAAGTTAAAAATCAGATCAAATCTGCCCGGTACATTTTAGCGTGCATTGTAATACAATTACTTGCAGAAGCGGAAGACTACTTACTTAAAAGAAAACAAATGGCGTTACATCTGCCCCCCCCCAAAAAAAATCACAACAATCAAACCAAAAAACCCAGCAAGCAAACAAACTAACTAGGCCTACATAATAGTACTTCAACACCATCAGTCAGCATTTTACAAGCTATAGCAATCTTTATATACGTAGGAAACATGTACACCGCAAGTGCTATATGAGAGCTTGCGAGAAAATAAATTCCCAAGTTTAGCCAGATTGGAATCGAACCCATGACCGGCCAACCCACGGGTACTCGGAGCATATTTATGCCTACGTCCAAACCGAGTTCTCACGTGAGCAGTGCTCATAAAATAACGTCTGGGAAAGGCAACACCTAATATTATGTGTATTAAAAATTCATTTTTTTTCCGAAAGACATGTTACAATATGTTGCGTAGATAAATTTGTGTAGCACATGTCTAATAGGATATAATGATTTGTTTTTAAAGATAGAAAGCATTTAGGGCCTATGAGTATAAAAATATTAATAACATTCACATACATTCCATGCGTTTTAATAACTATTTTCGTGTTAAAATCAAATAGAACCACTACAAACGATACAAATATCGAAGGATTTAGGCCCAACCCATCATAATTGATTGTTAAAATAAACCCATTATACATAATAGCTTTCTCAGCACTATTCATCTGGGATAATAAATCGTATATACATTTGCATTTACAACCAAAATGTCACTATACAGGGCGAGTCAAAAAGAAATTGACCGAATAAGAAAAAAAAAGTGACTCGCACCATTTCATTAAAACAAAAGTCACAAAATGCATGTTATTGACTAGCAACTGTGAACTTTTCACGTCATTTGCGTACTCTATTCCAAAGTTACATCTATTTTGAAATAAAGATCACAAAATTTACCCGTCCACCACAGTGATGACTTACCGTTCTACGAACTGATGAATACCCATTACATACAATGAAGCATGGACGTTTTCCCACCTCGATGAATAGAGGAAAATTTGCAAAGGAAAACATACCAAAATCGCCATTGATATTTCAGACACTAAGATGATTAAGTTCTGCGTATTCAAAACACACAATTTGACTGAAAAAAATGTTTCAGTCTTAATTCAAACGATTCAAATCTCATCGGTATTTGAATGGTTGCGTGAAATCTGTAATTCTCACTCAACTCAATATCTTCTAATGGCATTCCATGGATGGCTATAAATTGGGTTCTTTTTAAAAAAAATCCATAACTTCGATAGCATAGATCTTTTTTTTTTAGATGAGTGGAAGAGCATGCTCTTTTAAAATTTACTCATGGGTGTTTCAAAATTGATTGGAATATTAAAAAAGGACAAATCATTAAATTCGGCCCAGTTACTTTTGACTCATCCAGTAGTGTGAGAAGGGTCCATGGTGCAATGCTTCCCATATTCAAAAATGAAAAAAAAAAAACCCCAAAACCGCATAAACATAAACAGAATCAGAAAGAACAATACAACCAATAAGAAATAACTCTCTGTCACTACCATTAACATATCATTAGTAATTATATCATAAGTTGATTACATTATTTGTTTAGGGACGCCCCTTTCAATGACGCCATTTTGTTTCTCCTTGACTACGATCCTTACAGCAAAATCCGGCTGAAAAGCACCTACTCTTTCACGATGAGAGTTTCCACATGTCAACACCAGCTTCTCAGGCGAAGGAAGTAACGTTTTCATCTGGCTCTGAGAACAGAAATGAAAAGATCCTGGCTTTAATATTATGAAAGATAAAACACGAGATAAATTTGTACTCAAACTACAATTGGTCAATAAAATAGAGAAATCAAGAAATCAAGAAATTTCTTTTTAAGCAAACTGGGCATATAATGATTATGTAAAAATAACCGCAAAAGTCACAGTGTATACTGTTACATCTGTTAATGTACCCTTAATGAGGCTTTTTGTCGAAGTACATTATACCGTAGGGAGACACCGGACATTAGGGAGACATTTCATTGTGTCCCTAATGTCGCAACTCCTATTTAGAGGCAACATTCGTGGGGGTATATAATCAAGGTAAAATTGGGGTTATGTCAGCTTAAAGTCAGGAAAAAAAACATTGTGCACAAGACTATGGGAATGTCTCCCAAGTGACCCATTATCGGTAATTACTACTTTACTGTCATTATTTTCTCTGTCTCTCACCCAGGTCGCTAAATTCCACCGTCTCGGTGACAACACTGTTATTTTCCTCGTCTCGTTTGCCTCTCCCTTTCCTGCAGAGTACAGCAACAAGAAATCATTATCATAAAGTAAACAAAACAGTACTTTGATTAATATTTGCGATGTTCACCAATATATAACAATTTCCAACAATATGTGTTTATAATCGGGACTGGTATTAAAGCACAATTACTGTCTTTATTCATACTTAGAGCTACAGAGACACATGGGAAGGTCGGATCCAGAGAGCTAGGTTACTGCCGGGGGCGGGGTAGCCGGGGGCGGGGTTAAAGTCCAGCGCGCTTACCCGGACACTTGACGCACCCCGAATGATGGCACGTAAAAAGACTAGCACGAGCGGCGAAGCGTGGCTTCGCCACTCGCACTGGTCTTTTTTTCGTGCCAGAATCAGGGGTGCCACGCGTCCAGGTAGACACGCGCGCCTTGACTAAAGGCTAGGGGCGGGTGTCCCTAGTCTGAGTATCACCCATTATCCACGGAGCCAAGTCTCCTGCATAACGTGGCATGATATGTCAAAGCATGCAGATTTATGCGATCTTGCGCCTCAGCCAATCGGAGTCAACTTTAATCGTAACATCGACTCAATCGTAACATCGTGTCATCTCATTCCCAAATCAGGACAAAACGTTTGATTGGTCAGTTGGGATGCAGTGTTTTGTAATACAACAACAGCCGGGCGCGTATCGCGTAACATAATACAGAGCGCGTGACACAGCCTTTATTGCTGTGTATATATTTTTTTGTATCCATGTCTATGACGCGACAACGGTGAATGACCGAAGACCCGATAGAGAAAGCGCCCGTTGCCTGGTCAAAATCTACAGGTCAAGATGCGGCTGTCTTGCATAATTAATCAGCGAATCTGCTCAAATGTTTATTTCGCCATGGTCTATTACATAGACTATAGGGCGTTCTGGGGGGCAGATAGGCTATCTCAAGTGAAAAATGGTCTTATTTAAGAAAATTTCGGTCACTGCCGGGGAGGGGGGGGGGGGGCGGGCGGCCCCTCCGCATACACTGGATCCTGTATACGTGGTTCGCGTCACTCAGAACCACCTCCCAAATAAGGCTTTAAGCAATGGTGCATCCGCCACGTTGAATACTTACTTTTTCTTGGCTTTGTTTGGAAGTTCTGCAGGGAGGAAAAACAATCATGAAGGTTAAATAAAAGACTGGAACTCAAACCCATGCATACATTATAATCAAGCATTTATATCCTGAATGTATGTTGCGCCCCCCCCCCTTTAAATGTGAAATTGCCGAGTGATGTGGAAAAAAAAGTGAAATTCAATATGAAAACATGGCCCCTCCATGTAGACATCTAAGGTGCTCGCCGTACTATAGCTAACTGGCATCAGAAGTATATCTGCTGAGATGCACCTTATTTTCCTACCTAGTTCATGGTTTGCCGCCCTACGTTTTCGGTAGAGTACAACTGCCACAACGATGCTAATCAGTGCAATTATCGCCAGAATCACGATAATGGCGATGAGTGCCGAGATGCCTTGCGGTTGACCTACACCCTCACCACGCCCTGAAACGAATCATAATTTGAAGAAAAAAAACTAACTTCCTTATTATGTCAGGAAAATAGCGATTTGTCGTTTACTCAAATACATTTTGTGACACGAATTAGAAAATGGGAAACGAAGTACAAATGAGTTTATTTCACATCACATGCAAGCACAGATCGAGCTACAACATTCATTTTCATACGCACCTGGCGATGCGGAAGTCTCGCCAACTTTAACAGCAGTTGTTTTATCCCCAACTGGTACCGAAGTGGATGGTACATTTCCGCCAGTTTTAACGGCTGTTGTTTTGTCTCCAGGTGATGCTGCAGTAGGCTGCACCTTTTCGCCCGTCGCGGTAGTGGTCTCTACCGCACATGACGCACACGGTGTGCTCCCTGTCGGTTTTTCTGAAAGGGAGAAATTGAACTGTATTGGTCTGAAGTACACGCTTAAATTCACAAAATACTGAAAAAGCGCGTCAATATCTTTCCTTTGTTTTGTTGGAAGGCAACACTAGGTTCCACTTATTTTATCCACATCAATTTTCGAAGTCCGCCGGGGGACTCCGCCTACGGTCCGAAGGTTTGATAGTCCGAAAGTTTATTGATCGTAAGGTTCAATAGTCCGAACGCACCCATTTCCCATAGCCGGGGGTTCATTGGTCCGAAAATGAAGGTTCGTTAATCTGAACATTTGAGGCAATAGTCCGAAGGTGTGTTATAGTCCGAAGGTTCATTATTCCGAAAGCACACATGGTTCGATAGTCCGAATGACAACAATTTTCAATGCTGTAAATTGGGACTATCAAACCTTATTGTCATTCGGACTATCGAACCTAACCGAGCCATCGGATTATTTAACCTTATTGGTTATTGCTGTGTACAAGCTACAAGGTAAAATTATTATCGTATAACAGAGTTTTAAATTTAAAAACAGATCGTGCGCCTGGGCAGCGTAGGCTGGCAGGGGTCATTGTCATAGATAGTCTTTTTATTCTCATGATATCTGGGGTCATTGTAGGATGATTGTGCGAGGCGCGCGTGTAAGTTGCTACATTGTATACATTGATGTGGTTGGGAGACAGGCATTCATGAGAGGTATGTGCCTACGTGCAGCGAATAGTAAGTGTTGGTCGTTTGACAGGAGACAGGACAGGAGAAACGTGTGTTTTTGGAGGTGAAATAAAAGAGATGGACTGTTGTCAAGTTGAATTATCAGCTGTCTGGATAACCCCTTGACCTTCTCCCTTTTCTTGAGGGAGACTTATAGTCAGCCTTTAGCAGGGCAATATTATATGGCAAGACCGTTACACACACAGCAGAGTTGGCTGAGTTTGCCCCGTGTGGACGTTCGAACAAAAAGTGGCACTCGACCTGGGAAAGTTTCACGGCGTTTCATAGTGGCGGTGAGTGTGCATTACATTTAATCAATGTGCTGTATTTCCTCGATAAATGATGTTGTTCTACTCGTCTTATGTTTCTGTTTCTCGAGCATCAAATTGGGTTGTGTACATTCGTATTTTCGTGCGTCATATTCACACTCCATGTAATACGAGAGCCCTGCTGGCTACCATTGACCTTGGACAATGTTTGTACAATTCCGGCCTGATAGTCTCTATACTGCATGTGTACATTTTAACGCAGCACTATATAGTGTCTATCAACAGAATGCAAACAAAATGCCGGACGTTGTATGTATAACCAACATAAATAATAAAAGGTATGGTTTGAAAGACCTAATACTTCCACTTTAAAATGAGA
Source organism: Patiria miniata (assembly GCF_015706575.1). Taxonomy (NCBI): domain Eukaryota; kingdom Metazoa; phylum Echinodermata; class Asteroidea; order Valvatida; family Asterinidae; genus Patiria; species Patiria miniata. The sequence goes on from NW_024037068.1 coordinate 13,080,755, forward strand.
CATCAAACGTCCAAATCTGATAATTGTCGACAGAGTTATGAGTACTTTTCAAAGAGAGGTCAAATTGACCACGGGACCAATTTTTCTATTTTAGGCATTGGGACAAAGGTAGGCTAATTGCCTCTGTGTGGATATGTGCCTCTGTGTGGAAATGTTTAGTATGGCATGTTTGCAAACTGATAGCAAGAATGCGTTTAGAAATGTGTTCACTCGCTAAACTTGCAAAATTACTCTTAACTCTGTCTAACATTATCAGATTTGAACGTTTGATGTCTCATATTAAAGTGGAAATGTGTATATTATCTAACTTAACTAAACATTCTACGTCTGGCATTCCCTATTTTGTTTGCCTTTTTTGGTACACACTGTAGAAGAAGGCATATTTTGTACAATATTAAATGTTTTGTTTAATTCAAGCAGACGCGACCAAATTATTTTGGAGGTTGATGTACTCTTGTTTTGTTTAGGCCTACAACTTAATTGTCCGTGAAAAATAGTAAAATAAACGTGATCAGCTTCTCCTCGGAGTGAACCACTCTTTTTGTAACAAGAAGCTGGGCCTTCAATGTTTTCAAACATTTTAAAACGAATGCACTTTCGAAAGAAATGTAACCCAGCACACTTACGAAGAGTTGCAGTAGAGAATGTGACAGGTTCACTGGCGCCAATGGCGTTCTCTGCATAAACCTCGATCTCGTAGACAGTGAAGGGACGCAAACCGACAAGGGTGTACTCGGTGACGCCATGGAGTCTGTTGCTCCGTGTGCTGGGGTCGAAGTCGGTCATAGAAAGAAAATCGCGATAATTGACGTAGAACCATTGAGGGCTCCCTCCATCGTTCCCAGGGATCCATGTGACTGTAATGGAGTCATGTGACGTTCGGTTCTGATCGCTCGACACTTGTTGAGGCGGCGATGGCTGAGCTATACGGTAATAAAACAAATATGCAACAAATGTGCATGACGCATTGTTTCATGTTTTATATGCTGCCTTCCCTCATTTTCCAATATTGATTTGCCGTCATCAGGTGTACCATTGTAATCAAAGTGATATTTTGGATATAATGATGATTTAACTTGATCGAGGATTGTTTCACAGCTTGACTGAAATAGTAAAAACCTGACAATCAATGTCATAGCTATACCATTATTTTGCCCAAAAAATGGAAAAACGTACCCTTATTAATGTAAGGCCAATGGTCCAAGAAAAACCAAGTTCAAAGAAAAAATATGCGTTCAAAGAATATCTGTTTGATAAAGATACCTTAATAATCCAATAATACGTATGCTTACATGGTGGTGCAGCTGTTGAACTAACTGGCATCGTGTTACTTGTAACAACTTCAACAGGTGAAGCCGTAGTAGGAGCTGCTGTAGTTGGTAAGGTTGCTGTTGAACCGACTCCAACTGATGGTGTAGTTGTTTTAACGTCAACTGGGGGTGCAGTTGTTGAGTCGATAAGACCAGGAAGGGTCGTAGTTATGTCGACCACGGTTGCCAGTGTTGTAGCGACACCTTTAGTTGATATTGAAAAGAGAAAGAGACAGATAAAAACTATGTGAAACTACACCTGCGGCGGATGCTAACTCCTTATAGACTCTGTCAGTTGTACGTAGTATTTGTGAGTTCAAGTTTGTTTCGGTTGAGGGAAAGTAATGACTTCTAGATAGCATAGTGGATCGCTGTAACTATGTGGCATTCTATGGAATGCAACTGTGCCACCGGTGCAAAATTTGTGTTTAGATTTGGGTCTTGGTTTTCCTCCATTCTACAAATCCAGCAACAAGGAGTAAACTTCTCCCAACTGTACGGTTCCTCCTTGAGTTTTTTTCTTCAGATTTTATCACGGGATGTACTGACGTTGATGCTCACTATTCTTTACCTTAATCACTCTTCAAAAGGTCTTCATTCATTGTTGCCTCTTCTGATCTATGCAGTCGATGTTCCAATTAAGGACATTTCAATTACAACTGACTTTTCTGAACGTGGAAGTTTGTTTCACAATTATAAACAGGGGACTATTTTGCTCTGCCGTTTTATAGTTGAAAATGAGCTTGTAATGTATTGCCAAAAGGTAACCTTTTGTAATAGGTACCGTAGAGGCTTCCACACATGGAACCATACTTGTAGAGGTCGGTGCGATTGGGGCGCACCTATCTATACGGGCCCTGTAACCTTGTGAGGGGTCTTTCGCGCACCTGATAACTTTTTAACACAAGCGAGTTGGCTGACTTCACACAATTACAAATTTAGACTAAAACCTAATTTTTTTGGGAAGCTCCCAGTTATCCGATGGCACAGGATCTGAGCTGTTATTCCATCTTCAACGATGTTGTTCGTTCCATTTTATGTTGCGACATGTACACAGGTGTATTAATATTTTTGTGCGCCATATTCACACTTACACGTAACACAAAAGCCCTGCTGGTTACATTTGACAGTGGAAAGTTTGTTGTGCCATTCGAAAAGTTCCAACCTGATAGCCTCCACCTCAGTCGCACTGTGTACAGTTCAAAAGCAGCATTGCAACAATGTATGTTGTGCAGCATTAGAACAATATTTTCAACCGATGCAGATCTGACGGAACCAATCAATTTTCCGAGATTGATTTCATATTGTTTTGTGTATTTTGCCGCCGAAAACACTAAATTAATCTGGATAAGCTTCATCGTCGAGTGGACCATATAATTAAACGTTATGAACATTTGAAAACGTTTGCACTTTCGAAACAAAAATGAAAGGATTTTAAAAACTTAGCGTAGCACACTTACGAAGTGTTGCAGTGAAGCGAGTGACAGTTTGACTCGCGCCAATGGCGTTCTCTGCATAAACCTCGATCTCGTAGACAGTGAAGGGACGCAAACCGACAAGGGTGTACTCGGTGACGTCGTGGAGTTTGTCGCTCCGTGTGCTGGGGTCGAAGTCGGTCATAGAAAGAAAATCGCGATAATTGACGTAGAACCATTGAGGGCTTCCTCCATCGTTCCCAGGGATCCATGTGACTGTAATGGAGTCATGTGACGTTCGGTTCTGATCGCTCGACACTTGTTGTGGCGGCGATGGCTGAGCTATGGTAACAACAATATATGCCACAGATAATTATACATGACGCTTGGTTTATGCTGTTTCGTTAAGGTTGTCTTCTCAAGATTGATACGCCGTCATCACATTACATTTTTGTCAGCTGTTCCAATGTATCAAAGTGATATCTTGATTATAATTATAAATGAGTTGATTTTATTTACTCAAACGAGGGTTTATACAGCTTGACTCAAATAGTTAAAACATGAGAAGCAATGTGATTGCTTTCAACCTCGTGGAACAGAATAAAACGGAAGACTGTACCCTCATACAATGCCAATGTCCAACATAGACAAAATACCAAGAAAAACAAATATTTTCCAACACTATATTTGATAAAAATACCTTTAGCTAAATAACATGTGTGCTTACATGGTGCTGCAGCAGTTGAAGTGACTGGCACCATGGCAGTTGTTACAACAGGTGAAGCCGTAGTAGGAGCTACTGTAGTTGGTAAGTTTGTCGAACTGACTCCAACTGATGGTTTAGTTGTTTCAACGTCAACTTGGGGCGCAGTAGTTGTGGTTACGTCGACCACAGTTGACAACGTTGTAGCGATACCTTTTTTTAGTTGATATTGAAAAGAGAAGGAGGGAAACAACTATGTGATACTACACCTCCGGCGGATGCTATGTCTGCACCAAGAGTCTAACATCTGTAGTTCTGTATTTGAGTGACTTTGTTTCTAGAGAGCAACTGTACAACCGTTTATATTGGCTCTTTGTTTGGCAACCTAAGGAATGCAACAATATCTTTTGTTATGAATGTCAATCGTATTTTGGATTAAGGTCGTGTCTTTCCTCTCTTTTTTGAATCAGCAACAAAAACATGCAAACTTACTGCGAGCGGGCCCCTCTCAAAACATCTTCTATATAGCTGGACGCTCCATTGCATCCTTGATAATTTTCTACAGGTATTATCATGGGATTCAGTCACTTTGATGATCATTTCTCTTTCCCCTATCTTAATCACACTTCAACAAGGCAACATGCGCTACTTCTTCTCATCCATGCACAATTGTGTTTTCTTCGCATATTTGACTTGATGCCTGCTTGATGTGAAATAATCTCACCTCTTTTAATCAGTTGAATTCTCAAAGTGTCCACCATGCCGATGCTATTCCCGCTGTTACAAGAGTAATAGCCGTAGTCTCCCTCACCAGTCACTCTGGTTATGTGCAAGATGCTCCTAACCGTTTTACCGTACACATCATCCCCGCCAGTGAGTGTATTGACCTGAAAGATCCGGCCAGGATCTGTCTGATTGTTTATTACAGCTCCCGATGGACCTGTCCATGTTATTAAAGGGAGGGGGTTTCCTTTGACTACACAAACCATGAGGGCATTTTCTCCAACGCTGGATTCGACGAGGTTGTCAGTTCCCTTGTTTGTGATGTTTACTCCATCTTTACAAAAGGGGAGAGAAAAAAAAGCCGTATGTCACAACAATTGTTTTTTATATACATGGGAATTTCACCGGGTAGATCATTACTTATATAACTTTTGCTGGAGTGGCACCGTTCCATTGTACTGAATTTTACCTTTGCGTTCAATATTCCCTATTGCCTTGAGCCAGACCACCCCCCAGTTCAACACAAGTTTATCAACACGGGATAAGTGCCTTACTTAACTTGAAAAACGCTTGTCATCAATACAATGATAAAGTAACTTACAGTGTACTGCAACATTGATCTGGTTGGAATACACTACTGGCGGTATGCCGTTGTTCCCGAGGCACCGATACGGCCCTGCCTGCTCCCTGCTAACGCTGCGTAATGTCAGAGTGCTTGACCCATCGCTGTAGACAGAGGAAAGGGAGTCAGCAGATCTGACTTTTTCCCAAGCGATGAAGTCAGGGGGCTCCGGGTTTGCGTCTGCGCTGCACGACAAGCTGACGTTCGCACCCTCCTCAACAGCGCCAGGTGGACTGGCAGTTGGCTCAGAAAAATACGGATGGTCTGCAAGCAAAATATAAATTTAACTCCGCCGATTAAAAGGCGTACTTTGCTTTATTAATTTTTTTCGGGTTAAATGCATCAGTTTTTTTCAGTTGGTAATCATACCCTTTTGGCTATTAATTCAGATCATTAATAATGACAAGACAATTGTTTCATAGTTCATCCATCGCCAACGCTTTTGTTTATAACCAGTTATTGTTTACATGTCTTACATTTTGAATCTACACTTTGATTCTCGTACAATAATCTTTAAACTAAAAGTGGATGAGGGTGGAATTTCGTCATGAAAGCAACTCAATAATCCCCTCTTACATTGAACATTTAGAGCACAACTTTCGCAGACATCACTGCATCTTTCACGGGTCGCACAACACATGTAAACAGCTCCATTGTCTGTCCTAGTGAGTGCATCTGTCGCAAATTCCAGTGTCGTGACTTGACCACTGTAGTCGCCATCAGCTATCACTAGATGAGGACGATTGGTCAGCTCGGCATCGTCTCTCGTCCAAGTCAGATTTGTAGCTGGGTTTGTACTCTCAGTGACACAGCTGAGTGAGACAGCACCGCCTGATACTACTCTGCGCGGGCAGCCGGTCATGCTGACCATCCTAGTACAAACTGGATAAAGTACGTGCATTTTCATTAAGGCAGTTTTAAGGATAATACACGACAAGGCTGATTTGCTTGCAAATTACCAACAAGAATCTACAGTGAAGTCTTTTTTAGGTTATCAGATTTAGCACGTCTGTATCTGCAAAGACAATAAGCTGCATAAGCACCACTGTGCAAATAACCTTCTCTTTCGCTTCCTTCCAGCTGTGTCATCCCGATATAAAAAAATACCAGGTTAACTACTAAAATACATCTAACAACTTACATTGGACATCTAAGGGGCCAACGGAGCTTTCTGGACTGGTGGGCCACTCATCTCTTTGCGCTACGCACCGAATGGTGTCTCTGTTATTATCTCTTGTTGGTGTGAACAGTAAGGATGTTGTGAGCGTGTAGCGATTGTCCTGCAGCATTGAATAACTTGTGTAACTAGGCAAAGAGTAATCTCCGTTGAACCAATGCAGCGACCAGTCGGATGGGAAGCCCATTGACGCTTGGCATTCCAGGTAGACCGGGGTATCCTCAATCATTGAAAAGCTGCCGATGATCCTAGGTGTGTCTGGTGGACCTAAATAAAAACAAGTTAGTGTTATATAAAAGTATGTTCACTTTGTTCAGACAACCTTATCATCGCCATGCTAGGGGCCAAGCATGTCAAAAGCTATAGGTTGTTTGAATGGTTGTGGGAAGTCCTGGGACCGTGCGATCTGACAGCCCCCACGCAACACGATAGCCCGGCTGCGTTAACAGATGTAACTGCAAATTCATTAACGCTAATATCAGTTAATTGATGATGTTAGTTAGAAAGAGAAAAGAGAAAGATTGCGGAAGGCCTGTGCTATACAAAAGTGTTTAATTAAAATAAATTGTGATGATGGCGCTGATGATGGTCGTAGATTTTGAGCATATCTTTACTTCTAAAATAAATGCCCTGTCGTTGTATCCTCAAAGGTAAACATAATTATGTCAATAATTACCATTAACATTTAGTGTGATTGCAACAAACGGCAAAGTTTGCTGCGACTCTGCCGTGCTGGCCACACACTTCACCTCCTGTCTGTGATTGGTTCTGTTGGGAGTGAACGTCCACGTGTCGGTCGCGTTGACCAATCCTTCGCCACCTCCAGAGGGCGGGCTTTTGATCCTTTGCGAGACATCATTGAGGAACCACTCAATCATTGGTGCTGGTCTGGTACCCTGAGTTTCACATCGAAAGGCCGTCGGCACACCTTGGTCTACATCAACAACACCAACGAGTCTGGCACCATCGGTGTCATATAACAACATTGAGGAAGCTTTCGGTGGCACTGGAGAACAAAACAAATACGATGATTTGGAAGGATTCTAGTATATTTTTAGGCTGTGGAACTTTGGAGTATTGATGATAGTAAAAACAAATTGCTTCGTCCAATGAACTTTACAAATATGAGTATAATGTAACTACTTTTTTTTTTTTTAATTCCAAACAAATTGGCCATTCTATTTCCGACATCAAAAAGGGGCCATCTGTAATACTGTGATAGCAAACTTTGACTCTTCAGGATCAACTAATCTTCTTCTAGAGGTCAGTAAGCACAAGTGACATTGGTCATGAAAAGTATGTTCCATAAGAGTCTTATAATCTATGAGCCACAGTCACAGTGTGTTATACTTTGTGGACACCAAGGCAGTGTTTGTTACAGAGCCCTAAAATCTGACCTTTCACATACAGCATGACGCCGGTACTAATTTCAACACCGCCATCCTCATTTGAAACGCTGCACAGTAACATCTTGCCATGCTGGCTCGCTGTAGCTTTCACCGTAACACTACTGGTGCGGTTGGTCCATCCCTCTGTGCTCTCGATGTCAGTGCTGTTATCAGGCATGATTTCCCCGCCGCCTAGCAACCACGTGAAAGATGCATCTACATCTATGTCACGTGCTTCGCATGTAAACCGATGATGTTCTCCTTCCACCAGGTATGCTGTACCACCAGATGAAGAATAGGTACCAGCTGAGTCCACTATGAAAAGGTTGGTGGGAGGCGCTACAATGAACAATACAAAATCACAGTTATCAAAATTGACTGATGAATACATCCATTGATGATGACTTCCTTGATTATCAAAAGGATGTCAGAAGTCAAGGGTACTGGTTTACATATTTAAAAAATGTGGTTGTCTTAAACCTATAGTCACTGGTGCTTATTCAAATCACATGATGGCAATATCAGCCCAAGCTACTCCATTCAAACGTGGGAAGGGAACCAGCCTCGACCACTCCCTTTGCTCATAACACTTGAAATAGTGTGGTCTTAAAGTATTTAATGTGTTTTAACTAAAATATATTTGGTAGCCTTTTGAATTTTTTTTTGAAAATACGAATTTGTCGAGTGCAATATTCGTGTCTATTATAGCATCTATTTCCGCAGATCTATTGTTCTTGCAGTGGTAGAAGAGAGCAAATTCACTTCTGACAGCCAATGGGCTATACAGATTAATATATGGAGGTCTGTGACTAGCCATTGCCTACGTCACGGCACAACACATACCACTGACATCCAGCGAGACACTTGCCGACGGGAAAGGTTGCTGTGAATCAGGCGTGCTTGCCACGCACTTTAACTCCAAACCATTGTCTGCTCGACTAGGGATGAAGGTAAAAGTAGCCGAGGTGTTGACCAAATTGTCACTCCCTGTAACTGGTGGACCGACTGAGACTTGCACATCATCCCCTATGAACCAGGAGATATCTGCTGCTGGTCTGGTTCCTCGCACCACACAAGTGAAGTTGTTTGGTGTTCCTTCCGCGACCCTGACTGTGGACTGGAGCTGGTTCCCGCTGAAATCGTACAGTGACATGCCAGATGGTACAGGAGGGACTTCAACATAGAACGAGAACGAAAATAGCTGACGATTTTGATTAACACGATACGAGTTGCTAAAATGACAATTTAATTCGGTCAATTGGATAAATGAATAACTACTTCGCTTCAAATAAAAACAACGGAAGTTTAAAATCAAGGAGAACAGATTTTGAAATGAAATACGCAACAATGAAAGTTTGAATAAGAAAGACGAAATCACGTCGCTTGTGTTTTCGCACGCACCCAAGCTTAAATATGAATTCCTTCCAATACGTCAAAAGTATTGTTGAAAAGTCATGTACCTTTGACATGAAGTGTTACACTAGTGGTAATGCCTGGTGCGCCATCCTCGTTCGAAGCACTGCACTGCAATGTTTGACCGTGGTTACTTCCCACGGCGACCACAGTCGCTATACTGGTACTGGTAATCAGTCCATCGTCATCCTCGTCGTGGATGTTACGATCTGGTGTGAAGTGCTGCCCGCCCAGCGTCCATACAAATGAAGCACCTGGGTTGATGGCTGGTACCTCGCAAGTAAACTGGTGACCGACACCCGCCACTACGTACGAGGTGTCACCAGTAGACGTGTAGTTCGTTGTCGAGTCAGATAGATATATGGTTTCTGGAAGAGCTGCAAAATAATATCACCAATTGTCAGCCTTAAAACCACTAACGCATAAAGTAATGTTAAACGCATAGCCAATGTGCTCTAAACTTCTTTGGAATTGCCAACTATTCGTACATGTATTGCTAGTGATTGGTAGTTTGTTGAAGTATCATGTTTCCTCTGCCATTTAATCAACCATCTAACCCGATGTTTCAAATCTTGTATACACGCGTGCGCCATTTTTTGTTATAAATTGGCGTTTTTTTTCATGACCCAAGTCTAAAACTGATATCTTTGTGCCATGAAAAGTATTTTCACATGTGAGGACATCAAATTTGGCCTTGCGATACCCTTGGAGAGGTCAATGAAATCTGTATATTTTAGTTGCTGCTATTTATCATATTTATGCGTCAAAACGCCATTTTTCGTCACCCAAGCCTAAATGGTGCCAAAGAACGGTATTGCACATATTAGTTTACGGTCATGTTAAGAATTCAGACCCCACAAACAATTTTGAGGTGACTTCTGACCTCGTGTCTTCTTGTTTTATTGGCAAACGCAGTATGATGAGATTGGAATAGAAATTTGTTGGTCTGTTTTGTATTGGAAAATGTACATGTCAAGCACTATTCACTCGTGTACTTTCTACACCCTGCTGTATCCAGATGGACTTAGATAACTACGTTTTTAACCTTTTTACCAAGCCCAATGGTCACTGTTGAAGAGTGATGCTTGTCCGATGTGCCTCTTATATTCTGTTGCGATTGCGTCTGCCATTAAAAAAAAGGCAAATTGAGATCAGAGGTCATGCAAAAAACCTCTTTGGGGTCTAACTTCATGGCATGCTGTAGAATAATCAGTGAAATACCCTCCTTTTGCACTGATTAGACTTCGGTCATGACAAAAAAGACATTTGGAAGATTTAACATGATAAATAGCGGCAATCAGAGTTTACAAAGTTCATCGACCTTGCAAAGGTCATCAGAGATCAAATAATTATGAAATGTCTTCATATCTGAAAATGCATGGTTAGAAGACCCTAAATTTAGACATGGGTAAGAAAATAAGTGGGGGTTTAAATAGTTAATTCTCTTATTATCTATAAATAGGATATGCAAAGTTCATCCAACCCTAGAAGTCCATTAGAGGTAACATATAAGATTCCCCACATATGCAATTTTTTTCATAGCATGAACCAAAAAAACATTACGAGTTGGGGCTTGAATAAGTGGAGTTTCAAGGGTAAATTGTATAAATAACCATAAATAGAGTTAGTAGAGTTAATACAAAGGTCACTGACCTCTGGAAGGTATCAGAGGTCAATTGTAAATTTTTCATGCATTGGGTTGTTATTTACATCGTATGAAGACTCTACATGGACTTAAGTAATAGGAAAGTGAGGTTTTCAAGACCAATATATAAATAAAGAGTATTCAAATGACATTGACCTCTTAAACCTCACCAGGGGTGAGATGTGAAATGCCTCCATATCTGAAGTTTTTGTCATGGTATGAAGACCATACATGCCGAGTTCAATGTTTTCAATGCACAATGCTGTCACTATACCGCACCACTAATATCTATGTCTTAAATGCTGTATTTTCACTTGCCTAGAGCGATTACGTGTCAAGTATATAAAAATGCATGGCACACTCCCATGAGATATAACGTACACACAGGGAGTGTTCTTTGACTTTTTACGTACGGTGTGAAACGCATTTATCGTTTGAACCCATGCTATTTTCACCATGCTTTCAAACACGATTGGGAGCAGCGAACTAGCAGACGATCAGCTGTTTGGAGCACGCGACATGCATGTGAGTTGACGTTCGATTGTCAATGATTGTTGAGTTTACTTCTTGTTTGTTTTCGTGATTTTTACATCAAAATCCAAAGAATCCAAGGCAGAGGTGTAACAAAACAATTGTTGACTGCTGTGATGTTGACTACTGTGCTGTGATATGACGCTTTGGACACTCTCGGAGCGCATGTGCCCCTGATGTGTTTAAACAATTCTTAATTATTCCATGTGTTAGTATCAGCCTTACCAAAGACATCCAGCGTCACGGCTACAAATGGAAATGGTTGCTGTGACTCTGCCGTGCTCGCCACACACTTCACCTCCTGACCTAGATTGGCTATGTTTGGAGTGAATGACCACGTGTCGTTGGTGTTGACTATTCCATCACCTCCTCCAGAGGGCGCACTAACATTGCGCTGCGACTGATCGTCGAGAAACCACTCGATAGTTGCACCTGGTCTTGTACCCTGTACCTCACAGGTGAATGTAACTGGAGCAGGTTTAACTGAGGCGATAGCATGCAGTTTCTTTCCACTTGAGTCATACATCGCCATCAAGGAAGCCTTCGGTGGGGCTTAAGTGGGAAAGGGCGTACCAAATAGAATGTTATAACAACGCTTTGTACCTTCGTTTAATTCTTATTATAATAACTTTAATGTAAACCTACTCATCTTTCATGTCAACGCGCCTTAAATATCGTGCATGTGCGGTTGTCATTAAATCTGTCACGACATTGGGTGGAGCTTATTAAACGGACACATTCTGTGGTGGTTTGTTGCTTAAACGGACACAATGTTGGTGTCACTTTAATTACCTTTGACATCCAGCAACACACTGATATTGATGCTGGGTAAGAAGTCTGTATTCCACGCTAGACACATCAGTACCTCGCCATGGTTAGATCCAGTCACCGACACTGTAGCAACGCTCGTGCTTTTCATCAACCCATCCACGTCGGTCACATTGGTGATGTAATCTAGAGTAATATCCTGACTTCCCACTGTCCAATTGAATGAGGCCTGCGGGTCTATTTCTGGCACCATGCAGGTGAACTCGCGATCAGCTCCCTCTACCAGATACGCCACACCTCCACTGGATGGGTAGATTCCGATAAAATCGGATAACACGATGCTTGTCGGGGGAACTACATTGAGAAAGAATGTAGAAATTAAATAGAGGATCATATGGTAATCCAAGTGCTAGGTGGCTACGTTTAGCACAAAATGTGTATTTTTGTTGTATGCCACGTGCTTTTAGACACGTTCGGCTGTTTTCTGCGGCAAGACAGAAAGTTAGGCAAATGGGTCGGTGTGTTAGTCAACGTACCTATTGTCTCAACGTTTGGGCATATTCTTCCAAAGAGCAGACCAACTTTTCAAAGAATTATCCCCAAAAGAGGTAAAGTCATACCAAGGTTTTGTGTTGTTTGCCGAACAGTATTTTACCCAACTTGTTTTTTGTATGTTTTCCCTTGAAATCATATTGCGAATTTTAATCAAGGACACGATCTTCACTTTAAATTGAGATCTTAGAAATCATTGATCATAATGAAAGTTGCTGTGACAATTACTTACTAATTTCACTCAAAACTCCTTTGGGTTTCTAATCAGGCCTCTTGTGTGGTTTCACCATGGACGTAACCAACACAATATCGAATAATTGAGTGTCTAGCAAAGACAGATCATGGTAAACGTGCATTTCCGATTGACGAAGTAATATACACACATACGTTAAGTTAACGGTTTAGGAAGTCACAACTGTGACATGGCACAAGTGAAGTAACGGAAATCATCGGAAGCCTTCACAAGTACACTTGTACCTACCGTTGACGTGCAGTGTAACCATGACCGACGGATACGGCTGCAGTGACTCTGCTGTGCTTGCCTCACACCTCACCTCCTGACCCTGATTGTCTCTACTCGGCGTGAAGGACCAGTTGCCTGTGGTGTTAACGAACCCATCGCCTGCAGCAAGTGGTTGCACGACGGTGCGTTGCAGCATGTTGTCTAGGTACCACTTAATTGTCACCGCCGTTTGTCTAATCAGCATCTCACAGATGAATGTAGTTGCTATGCCTTGGTATACCTCGGCTGTCTCTCCTAAGATGGGTCCACTGGAGTCATGCAGCGACATGGCCGATACCTTTGGTGGTACTTTAAAACAAAAACAAAACAAAAAAACAAACAAAGTTTGCTTAATTCGTGCGATTTATTTAATCAAGCTACTCTGCGTGTGCATGATTGACTGAATAAATATAAATTCCCATTTAGGATCTGGTCCTTCTCAAATTTTCTAAGAAGGAAATGCGAAAGATTAAGTCAGAAGTCAATATGATGACCGTAAGGATGTATTAATTTGCTATTTTAATGGGCTGTATGAATCTGGCAGATCGTACCACTGGTAGAGAGAACAACAGACAACCCAAAGTGACTCCCGTATAAGACACTATCGTTCAAGGGATTTGAAAGGGTATGCAAGGTCGAAGGACTCCATCGCATGCGCGTGAGGGCCCAAACACCCTCCAAACTCATCCTACGGGTGATTTTAACAAGAGCAATGTAGATCGGGGACCGTTGGTTGACTATTGGAGGAGTTTTGACGTATTTCACGTCGGCGTACCAATGTACAAACCTCTCTAGTTGAACGATGGTAAAAACGTCACCATCAAACTTCTTGGAACAGGCTCCTTCTTGGTCCTTATGATGAGCGCGACTACTGTAACCGGGTTGATTAGACTAGTCGAAACTGACTAGACTAATCAAACTAAAGTCAGCCAGTGCCGCCTCGACCACAAAGAGACGACCTTTGGTTAACAACAGTTGTCGCTTCAACTTGCGGTTATATGGAAATAGACGGTTTGCTGCAACCCATAGCCAGAGTTAAAGACTCAATTATTGCAGATGCCATGAAGTGAGTCCTACCTCTAACATCAAGCGTGATACTGATGGAAATACCCGGATGTCCATCCTCATTCGATGCCTTGCATTTCAACACCAGTCCGTTATAGGCTCCCGTAGGTACCACATGAGCAACACTCGTACTGGTGGTCAGTCCGTGGGTACCAGTGTCATGATTGTTCGTGTTGGCTGTGATGTGTTGGTCACCGATCGTCCACGCGAAGGAAGCGCCTGGGTCGATGTTCGGCACGACACAGGTAAACTGGTGTTCCAGCCCCTCCACGATATATGCCGTGCCACCGGTAGATTGAAAGTTCCCAGTTGAATCTGATAAGGTGATGGTCGCAGGGTAGGCTATGGGACAAAGAATAAGCAGTAGAATCATGTAGGAATATAAGAATCTGCATAATCAAGTACGCTCACATTGAAGTGCATGCAGACCTCACATACAGATGTAAGTTATTGTCTTATCTGGAAATCGGGAAGGGTTGGTTGAACCTGCCCATAAGAAACATTATGTCATAAATATAATTATACTTTCAGGACAGGGAACAAGAATCAAAAAATCAAATTGATAAGACGAGCAGCTTCAAATTGAAGTGATTTTTTTTCAGGCTATATAAGATTATTGTAGTATGTCTAGATGCATTTACATACCAAAAACAGCAAGCGTAACCGAAATTGATGGGTATGGGTCACGTGAAGCTGCAGTTCTTGCAACACACTTCACAACCTCAACGTGATTGGCCCAGTTAGGAGCAAATGTCCAAGTTGCTGTGGTATTGACCAATCCGGCATCTGCTTCATCGGTTGGGTAGGAAGTGTGCTGCAAGGTGTCGTCAAGGTACCACTCTATGATTGGTGCCGGTCTGGTTCCAAGTGCCTCACAGGAAAAAGTGTGTGGAATACCATGGATGACATCTGCAGTGGGTCCGAGAATGGTCCCCGTAGAATCATAAAGCGACAAGGAAGATGCAACTGGAGGAACTATTGAAAATAAAATGCAATCTCATGTCACAAGGTCTGAATCGGTTACAATCAAACAATAGCTCTGAAACCAACGTTGCTCGCCAATTGGCAACATTTCTAATCATTTCGCATGAAGACTTTTTCCTAACCAAAAATTGATGAACATCAGTCAGTGACAGCTGAGTGTATATGCCCTTGGTCCATCACCGTGGTCCAGCATAACTTAACAGGTCTTATCACATTTATCACCTGTAAACCGAGTAGAAATTTCCTGTTTTTTTCTATAAATGCAGAATGCCGTTACAATATTGTTAGCAACAGAAACAAGAAGTTGATGATAATTCCACAGACTGCAATTCGGTGGGAGTGTCTCTGTGAAAGGCAGGTCTACTTATCCTCCTCTTCACAGAAGAGTTGGAAAATCTTCTGCGCCTAATAAGGTGCATATTTCAGTAAGCAGCCAGTATTTGTAGATGTGTGCAAATATTGCCGCTTCTTTATTGTTTATTACCGTCAAATTCAATACATTAATTAAGACATAAATGTAGGCTATTGCATACCAATCCATACACTTGCCTTGAACATCGAGGTATATTGTAACCTCCACGCCAGAATGGCCATCGTGGCTTGACGCGTGACACTTCAGTGATTCCCCATGCATGGACCAGTCCACTGACAATGTAGCGTAGCTGGTACTTGTAGTTAAAAAGTTAGGCTTCCCGGTGTGGGTAGTTGTGTCCTGTGGTATCACCTGACCGGCCAACGTCCAAATGAATGATGCCCCCGGGTTAATGTCTGGTACCAAGCATTTGAAGCGATGGTTTGTTCCGTTCACGAGGTAGGACGTGTCACCGGTAGAGTAGTGTGCGTTGGAGTCCGACAAATTCATGCTCGTCGGAAGCACTAGATGAACATTACAAAAACAATGAATTTCTTTCAGACACCTTTACCACCAATACACTATGCAAGTGGTTTACTAGATGGGAGAGGTGGTAATGTCGCCTTAGCATGCCATTGATTGTATCTGATTTTTAAAAGGTAAATGCTTTATTCTTCATTGGTTACATTTACATCTATACTGTTCTTAAACAAAATCCGATGAAAACATAATCTCCTTGGTGGAGGTAAAAACCTCACAACTGTAGCATATTGTTAATATAACCTTGACCCTGACACAGTTGTCTGACATAAGCATGCAAGAGTTGTTTTTTTATTCCGTTGCCTCTTACACCCAGTCAGCTTTATAAACAAGGCTTTCTCACCCTGACTGTTTGTGGTGATGTCATCGATTGCAATGTCTCCCTGATAGTCGCTCCCCCGTACGGCCTCGATCGCTAAGCTGAAACTCCAAGTTATGTCTGTTATATTTATCTCAGCGGGAAGCCACGTTGTTCCGTTGGTCTGCTCGCCAGCTCTTGAGAAAATACGGTTTGCTTCACCCAGCGTTCCGTTCACAGGAATCTGGTAGACGTTTAGAGTTCCTATATGAGTTTGAAGTTTTACATAAATTAAAATTAAAATTTGTAATGTTCTGGAGGGCATGATAATTCGATCATGAGATAATGACAGCACGCATTTGGCTGTTACTATAGTCCTAATGTGTAACAAGCACATGTTTTTAATGCATATTTAGGACAGGGGTTTTTAAGTCAAAACTATTGTGAACATTAACACTTTCAACCCCACTGTACCAGATTTGCTTAATGTTGTCTCCCAGTTCGATACTGTAGAGTCTTTTGGGTACACAAAATAGTTGTGGAGTCTTTCTGGCCTCCTGTTAGAACTCCCACGCGGAGTATTTAGAAGAAGAATTGACCAAAAACCAAGAGTCAAGTTGTCCCTTTATAATACCACTGAGCATCGCCGACACAAACCAGTAAAGTTCCTCACTTTTGGCAGCCATTTCTGATTGGTTGGCAAGAAACGCGCGCGTGGGTTTGCTTGGTCAAGTCATCCATATGCCATCGTTGAAGTAGATGAAAGTGCACACATTTTGGAAGAAATCTTCGCCGATAGCGGGTCGGACATTTCTTCTGGCGACGAATCCCCACCCGTGTCTCTGTATTTTAGTTAAGAATAATTAAAGGTGCATACCCCGTGCTCTTAAAAAATATGTTATTTTCCTCCTAACGAATTTTGAATTTGAATGTTTTGTTCTGAAAAACTGCTTTATTCCGATTTTGGGCGTCAGCAACCCTTTGAAAATGGCTGCCTTTTTCTGCACAAATGAACCCGCCCTGCGAAAACCGAATCATTGCCTGGCAGCCAATAATTCGAGTTTTGAGAAGAAATTATTCAATAACTAAACGTCCAGTGAATTGTTTTCGTTCGATGACTCCATCAAAAGTGAATAAACGTTATATTACTTTGAAAAATAATATTTGGGAACTACAATTCTAATTTTCGGAATGAAACTTGACAAGGACATGCGGATACATTTCGAAAAACAGTGCAAGTTTGATTGTGGTTGCCCCTAGTTTCAACAAATAACTATACTCTGACAAAGAGTGAATGTGTGTTGCATTTTGATTTTGAAAATAATAATATTGGAGGGCTGTCGTTTTAATTCATTTTCCTATTAATTAAAAGTGCATCATTAGGTCAAAGAATAACAAAGGACACCCCCACACTGTGACATTGCTTATCGTACATACCTATCGTGTTTCCGTGCATGTTGTACCAGAAGTTGATAAACCACGTTAGGCCAGGGTAGTCTGGATTGTACTCGAATGTGCCGCTTAGAAGTACGGCATTGTCCCCGGCACTGCGTGGACTACTTGCTTCGAGGTAGCAGTAATGGCCTGTTCGACCTGTGAATATATATCGTATAAAAACAAATCATCCAAGATATGCATTTGCAAAACTTTTGTCGGCCAGGTTTACACGGATAACAACGTCGCTCTAAACTCGCCAACCGGTGAAATGTTATTACAACATTCTGCACCCTTCCTACCCGGTACCTGGTACCGGGTACAATTGAAGACTTGTAAAACTTATATGTTTCAATATTATCATCGTTAGGGATGAGATTGTCCATGTAAAAAGGGCCTATAATTCGAATTAAAGAACTGTACGATGAATTTCTTTCCATGACGCGTTTCTCTCAGATTCTTCATGTTTAATTGCAGGCAGGTGAGTTATAACTGTAGTACCCCACGGATAACGTATCACCAACCGATAATGTAACAACAATTGACCAATACTGTATCACTAACCGATAATGTAACACAAATGTACCGATAGTGTAGTAGAATGTACTTCACTATCAGTCAAGTTTTGCTACATTATTTATACATCATCAGTTGTAACACATGTGTCTGAAAAATCTCAAGCCTCTTCAATTTATTACTAATTCGACTGATTTCTTTGTTTAGCCAAAGCGGCCGTCTGTGACGTGGCTTAAAAACAGGTCAAAAAGGAAATCACAGAAAACTTGTACGTGTCAACTTCTTCAGATCATCCCTCGGGTATTGTCAACGATGATTGTTTTCTCAGCACAACCTACCACCTATAGTCCTGTCGAATTCTGGGCCAGTCCCGTCTGATTCTGTTGGTCCCTCCTGTTGACACATCCAGTCAGTGTCGTCTTCGGTAGACTGGCTCCATCCACAGGTATTGCTCTCAAAGTTGCAGTCCGCACATGGTGCTGAGCAAAAGAGGAAGGGAATTAGTGTTGATAATGTCGCCTTCAGTGATGCCTTTCTTGGGGAGCAAGAGCTGATCAGAGAGAGAGAGTAATAATGTGCTGCAGCCACTGCATTTGACATTGAGGCTACTGCAGCTGCCGATGGTGCTGGGGCTGATGGTGCTGGGGCTACTGGTACTGGTGCTGCTGCCGGTGGTACTGATTACTAGTTGATGTTTCTAGTTGATGTTAAGCTTAATAATATTGCTGGTGATCCTAAAATTGATGCATCCCTTTGGCTTCCAAATTGCTGCTCCTACGTGACCCTATCTAATATGCATGTAGTATTTCTGTCTCTGATGCTGTATTTTTATTGCTGTTAACCGTTAATGACTCCAAGAGGGAATCACAAAGCAGACATGAGACAAATATAATTACTGAATGGAACCAGGAAACCTGTCACGTACCTTTAGCTTGTACGTCATCGATTGCGATATCCCCCCTACTGTAACTACCGTAATGTCTCGACTGATGTCTCGCAACAATTGCAATGCGGAAGTCGGAGGTCACATTCGAAATATACAGCTCAGCTTCAAGCCACGTTCTCTCATCAGTTTGCTGACCGCTTCTCGTGAAGATAACCTCACCTTCACGCAGTGACCCACTGACGGGCACCTTGTAGACATACAGAGTTCCTGTTACCAACATGAAAACATGCCGCATTATTCAAATCATGAATGTTTATGAGTACATTGCTCAGAATAACTTCATAAGATGACAGAAGGAATGTTCCATTCCACGAGGTGAAGCCGTGTGGAGTAGAAAATTTCATCCGTCATCGAATGAAATTATTATTTCCATTGTACGGACGTGTATGAAACATTCAATATTTGTTTTATACAACGCCTGAATAAATCCTCAATTACCTACCTACCTATACCAATCAGATGATGGGGATTTATTCAGGCGTTATTTAATATGGAACAACTCCCTAACTAGAAACGAAGAAGGTTAAATGTACGAGAGGTTGTTCGCTGTCGTATCGTAACGTCTTGATACAAGACACTGTCTAGTCTATCCGCATGTTTTACATTACGAAAAACCACTATGCACAGTCGAAATGTGTTAGGTTAAATTTTTGTGAATTTTACCTTTGTCATCAAATATTTAAACATTTCCAATTACTAAATGTTTCAATTTCTTTAATAAATCCTTCCATTGTAAGTTATAGGCTAAAATCGAGAAACAAAGGACGTGATTTTTTAAACGAACGCACACTTTAGGTCCATATGAGTTTCGAGGAAGTGCAGCCATTTTCTTGCAAACAATCATTTCCTTCGGTCAACTTCCGTGCTCAATCTAGCATGGTGTCAACAAATAAATAAGTAAAAGGCAACTGGAATGAGATTCGAAAATCCGTAAACATGATCCTTTCAGCGATTCTATGACACTACACAGAACACAACATTTTAAGGTCCCAGACTGTACCATGACAGAAGCAACATCGACATTTTAAATATTTCAATAAAAGTTCCCAAATTCTTAATACAGTTTAGAGGTAAGGAGATTTGCACCACCTATGGTGTACCTGCAAGTTCATCCATCGCCTCTTACAAGAAATAAAACAAAGAAAACGGCCGTCATTTTACAGACGTCTCCTTTGAAACTGATGTGTGTCTTAAATTCAACGTACCAATGTAGCTCCCGTACATGTTGTACCAAAAACTGAAGCACCATGTACGGTGTTGTGTTGACTGCTCGTGGTCTATGACAGGGCTCAAAAGCACGGCTTTGTGACTGTTAGAATAACCGTCGACCTCTAAGTAGTAGTAAACACCGCTGGGGTCTGATAATAGATCACATCAACAAGATAAATATTAAAACAATAATGATACATTACTTTTGGAACTGGGGCGTTGCTAGATGAGTACGGCAGAAAAGTTATAAGATTGTTCCTTTTATGATACAAGCATGGAATTTGGCACACAGTTTAATGAGAAAGATATTTGGTTATAGGGCCATCGCAAATTTTTCCTTTGAAAAAATATAGGTAGATTAACAAGCGATGACAGCCATTTTGAAAAATTTGAAAATTGCTTTCTACTCTACTTATGTATTGTTCAAAGGTCAAATTTGCGATGGCTTTGTAGCCAAATATTGTTTTCTCATGACATATTTTGACTGTGTGTCAAATTCCATGCTTGTGTCATCAAAGGCACACTTCTCCCAAATATTTTCCCATCTGCCCCACTAGATAATCGAAGATAGCCAGCACTTAAAATGCCGACGATACTGCATTGAGGGTCGAGTGCGTTGCATGAAGTGCTCTTTATGATGCAATTGCTGGGCGATCTGGAGTGTGTCCTTATTTTTCACTGCAAACTCGAATCGTTTCAAGATGAGGCAGTGTTCAAATAGAGGAAATTCCCGGGGCTTGCTGCGGTTGGTACTTGGGCCATCACAAAAGAAATTCCAACTGAAGCGGCGGTTTGGCCCACCTGTAAATACCAGAGGCGTGGAAACAACAAAGGAGGAAACATTTGTCCACCACACATTGTTTGGGAGTCGTTAGGTTTCACTATTTAAACGCCACCTGGTCGTATCGATTATGTATCGCTCATCTACTAGGCCTACTTGTTGCTCTTATTTGCCTATCTCGATTTGGTGAAAAGTGTTTTATTGTGTAAAAAAAATACAGGCTGATATGGCAGGGGGTACAGCAAAATACACAATGTATGGAGAATGCCTTTTGAGTTGCCAGCCTATCTGTCCTTGGCGGGCGACACATAATCGCCCACTGCAAATCCAACTCCTTTTCTTTGTAAGTGTAAACTGTTGGCATAATTACCTTTTTGAGATCATTTACGACGGACACGATAGAAGGGCGCTATTCGCATTCGGTACATTGGTCGCCCTTCAATTGTTTCTACCAAACTCAATAAGGTTCTTGTATGTGACTGCCCTTTGAATCTTCACAGTGGGGCAGATAGGGGAAATATTTGGGGAAATTGTGGCTTTGATGACACAAGCATGGAATTTGGCACACAGTAAGAGTATGTCATGAAAAAAAAACATGTTTTGTTAAAGGGCCATCGCAGATTTGCCGTTTGAAATAAATATATATGTAGAAAAATGCAGGTAAAATAACAAGCAATTTTGTCTTTTGAACAAAGTATAGGTAGAATAACAAGCAAGTTTCAGAAAATGGCTGTCATTGCTTGTTATTCTACGCATTAATTTTTCAGAGGACACATCTGCTATTACTAAATATCTTTCTCGTGATATACTCTGACTGTGTGCCAAATTCCATGCTTGTATCATCAAAGGCACAATCCCATCACCTTTCTGCCGTACCATCATTATTGCAGTACAGCTGACCAGTACTACTCAACTCACCCCCTATAGTTCTGTCAAATGCAGGACCGGTGTAAGACGTAGGTGTGGGTCCTTGATGGCGCTTCCAATCAGTGTTACCTTCCGTTGAATGATACCAGCCACACAGACCTTCCTCAAAGGTGCAACTAAAACCGTAACCTCCTAAAGGAAATAAAATTAAATCGATTTGACATGATTTCTACCACCGGAAAGTGTGTATGTAAACAACAAGAAGTGAAGAAGGGTTATAACAAGTGTGGTGAAGATATATAGGTTGAACGGTTGCACCACTTGACAGATCTCCTGTGTGGGTTCATCATCATTCATTCGGCTGCGGAGCAGGCGACCACAAGTTTCCTCCAGTTGCTGTGATCCTGGGCTAAGGATGTAATTTGGTCCGGTTGCAGGTAACCCTCATGGTCTCAAAGAAGGCTCTGGATATATCTTGAATATAATGTTCGCTGTCGGCCAGGCTTTTTTTATTTACCATGCGGTATTTACCTGATGTGCTTCAAAACGATTTTCAATATTGGAAGTCCTGTCCTGGTCTTCTGAACAATCTTCAACATTGAAGCCTTTTGAGATCAGTCTGAACAACGAATTCGTCTTCAGGTGAACGCTACGTAAAATGACGTTGCTTTTCCCTGCACTGTTATGACCATAAAGTGGGCATTTATGATGACGTTTTGTATATGAGGTTTTCGGAGAAGTAATAATGATTGTAACTTTTAAGAATTGTTATTTGTTGTTTTTATTCTACTACGGTATCAGTTGTCAAAAAACTGTTCTTCCTCGGAGCCCTGGTTAAAACACAAACAAAGTGAGCCAAAAAAACTAATAGAATAGATGTACAACCCGAAGGTTAACAAAACATGTGTGAGCAGGTACTTGAAGAATTATATCGAAGGTTTAATAAACCAAAGGTTTAATTTTCAAGAGCTTAATTATTAGTATCACTGCCTGAGACAGAATTAGATGCGTGGTCTCCATTGCCGATAACAGTTCTACCTGGTGTTTTTTTTTGCCGTGTAACGTGAGCCACCGTGGTCTCTCCGTTGGTTGTACCGTGTGATATTGGGTTGCCACGGGCGGGCGGAGTAAGCCGCAAGGCGGCCAGTTGTACATCTGTTTCTGTATGTCCGTATAGTGATACACACAAACATTTTTTTTGTATTGAAATCACCGATTTTATCTGTCCAGTTTAATAGCTTCATATCTGCCATGTAAAGTTATTTACAAGCATTCGTACTAATGTTATACCTTGATGTGTTATAATCGCGGCACATCCGTACCAAACATTATCAAATTTAACTAAACAAAATGGTCCTTCGGTTAAAAAAAATATTCTAAGGAATAATGCAGAACCACACATACTCACAAAAGAGATTTATTCACATGGTGCTACCGCAAACTTATCTTGTCTTAGTATCTTTCCACCATGCAAACCTTCAAATCTCAAGAATAATGCAAACAAAAACTGAAGCTTGTATAATAAAGAGGGTTTTTTGTCTGAACTTTCCAGGTAAGACCTCCCTTGAGAGTGTACAGTGCATAAACCTTCGCCGGCTGATCGTCGGGCATGCGCAGAACATGCTCCAGGAATTTCAGCTGGCGGGTTCTTCGCTGAACTTCAAGAGGGACTGTGTTGGTCAGGTTGTAGATACATGTAGTTTTGTTTGGAATTCTGTCCATTCGCCTGATGTTCAACATGATGCGGTAACATGATGTTGCAAAGGCGTTAATGTCTGGGTTAATGAGATCATTAATAAGATATAGATTCCTAAATAAAATATCATTTCGGCTTCTTCAATCAGATTTAAATTTCAGCATCAAAACAAATCCAATCACTGTGTTTCTTTTGTTGATTGAAGCTGGATAATAGTACTAATAATGCTAGCAGGCATTTATATAGCGCTTACGCCACAACGGGGTATCAAAGCGCTTTACAAATATTATTTTTCCTGTTTCAATGGACAAACGCTCCTGAAACCTTCTCAACGGTCTGGAGGGTATACACGGCCGGTAGGCAGCCATTTCGGCGCTCTTGGCCGTAATCAACCTCTTACAGTCGCCAACAATGCCCCCTACTCATTTACTCCTGGGTGGGGAGAAGCAATGAGTGACTAAGCGCATTGTTCAAGGGAACACGCGCCATAACCCCGAGCTGGACTCGACCAATAACCTGCAGAATTACCCGCAGACCACAAATGTAATGCTCCAAACACCATTAGGCCACGGCACTCCACATGTAAAATTGTCGATTGATTGGCAAGCACGCCAACATGGCTGCCTTTATATTTTCTGATCGTGGTTAAAATTAACCCTAAAAGGGCCGGGTTATTTTGACCAGCTCTCAGACGGGGGTGGGGGGGGGGCGGATCCGCCCCCTCTAAGATCCTAGCCATTGAGTGACGAAAATTTTAGAAACTCTGTACATGCATAAAGCAAATCGTCATGAACATATCCAAGAAAGTTAATGACTATAGGTCAAAGGGTTTTGGAATTATGGCTAATTAATTATTTATATGTGCAAATCTGCTCTGTGTACACGACGTATATGGGAAAATTCAGTTTTCGCGCTGATTTTTATGTTTTTGGTATCAAAAGATGCGCAAGGCTCGAGGCTAAAAAGTCATAACAGATCAGGTCGCGAAAAAAAATCAAGGCTATCGCGGAAAAAAATTGGGGGAGGGGGGCGGATACCACCCCCGGCCCTTTTAGGGTTAATGGAAAAATAAGAATACTGAGCATTGCCAAACGGACTGCAGGGGAGAATTGTTGGGAAATACAGCAGCCAATCTTTATTTCTAGCGCTAGGGTTTACTTGTGCACACGATCCCATCATTTTCAACAACCTCGTCCCCAGGGCTTACTTTACTTTCAACCTCGTTTCCAATAGTAAGCCCTGGTATTTGAACATGTTTCCTGTATCCTGATTGAATAGTGCAACTAGCAGGATAATGGATTTTATTTGTGTATTTGGTGGTGTTATTTTTCAACGTGTTTTCAAGTTCATTGTCATTATTACGTCCACACCTCAAAAATAATCTTTTTTTACCCAATTTGCTCATATTAATATGGATATACTGCTTATTGGCTGGATGAGATTGTAACATTTGAACTTTGAAAATAAATTGTATTTCCGTAACTGACGAAGCGACGAATTGATTATGTGTTTACCCCAGACACCACATAAAAAAGCAAACGCTGATGTAAAGCACAGGTATCCAAAAAAAAGTGCACATACAAATGATCAAATACCAGGGTGAGAGAGCAGGTGGGAACGTACTGCTCGTCACCCTGGGGTCGAAGCTGCGTTTTCAATGCATCCAACCTGTAAGTGATATATCATCGATGGAGATGTCTCCTCGATACCGCCAGTAGGAGCTCGATCGTCGTACAACCTCGAAGGCAATTCTGAAACCGGGAGCCTCATCTGGGATGCTCATCTCAAACTCACGCCATTCATCACGTCTGGTTTCTGGACCTCTTCTATGAAAGATATGCTCGCCTTGGTTGAACTGTCCATTGATTGGTATCTTCCGCACTTCGAAGGTGCCTGAATGCCAAAGAGAATTATATACAAAAAAGTAAATGAAAAATAAGTTTCTTTCACTTCCAACTGAATAAATTTTGGACGCCGTACCGATTTAGTCATTATGATAAATATTTTAAAAAGTCGGTAAATTCTAACATGGATGCCTGTGCATGTGACTGAACAAGTTAGCGTTTGGACCGGGATTTCCACAATGAAAAAAATGGAAGTGAACTGACAAGACTTGCACGTTCTGTTGGTGCTGAAGGCGCTACACATTGCCTCTGAAAAAAATGTGCCTAAGCCGGTCATGAAACATTCTAAAGACCAGCTAAGCTCCTTGGAGTCCAGAGTAAATTTATACAGCTCGATGCTGCCATTTCGGCGCAACTAAATTACCTATAGATATTTTAAGTTCGAAGCTTCATACCACGGGCGTGGACTGACAGACCCTAGGTTTCATAACCATTTCTAAGATAAATGTAATAACAGTGCCAATCTTCGATCGCGATATATATATATTTTTTAATTGCCAAAGACTTACCAATGTAGTTCCCATACATATTATACCAGAAACTAAACCGCCATCTGAATCCTGGTATACCCGTTGGCTGAACAACAGGACTGATCAATATGGCATTGGTGTTCCAGTCAGGCCCACCGTAAGAGTAGCAGTAGTATCTGGTTGAAGCTACACATACAAAACAACCACAAAATACTTAATTAGAACGTGCAAGTTTGATAATCTCCCGGACTCTTTGAACACAAAACCAAATCATTACGTTTCTCTGTTTATTTCTGCTCATCTTTGTTTCATCAAACTCATGTGTCGAAAGCTTTGTTCATGTAATGTGATGCTGGATGACTGTAGGCATCATATTTCTTTTTCAGGTAAGGGAGTATAATTTTATCAAAGTCTGGTAGATTCGAAAGTTTTTATGAGATTTTGAATCAACACAGTGTTTGGAAGTATATCCACACATTTTTGAAATGTAACCAGAATAATCCTCGGGTATAAGTTGAATATATATCATATTTGTTAGACGTATATTCTCTTTCTAGGAATGGATTTTACTAGAAAGAATTTAACCCTAATTTCGATTTCCATTTTGTAATTTTTAAGGGCATATTTGTGCCTTGTTTATGCTAATGCAAATTGCAAAATTCGAGATCAAAAGTGTGATGTCATTTGAGGCAGAAAGGACATTGTTACAGCTATTTCAGCACCAACATTGGCCAGAATTGTGAATAACTTGCCGTTGTAAATAGTCTTTTCTTTCGTGATTCATTGCTGTCACCAGTACATGATTGTTAGCCAATGAGCAAAGTTTTCTAAGCAATGACCTCAATAGGCATATTATGGGCCCACATGTTGAACAAAATAAACCCTTAATTGAACAGTGTCTTTCTGAAATGACATCACAGCCTGAGCGCCTTCATTTGTCAGGAAAAGCATGGACATTTTTTAAAGTCTAGAAAAGTGCACTTTTTGATTAAAGAAATTTACTGAAAAGGGTTGTCAAATGTTATTTATACTTTCAAAGGTGCAGAAAATTGCCCAAAATATGATCCCAAGTAACATTAATTTCATGGGCCTTCCAAGCCACTTCTGTTTTGTTGTGAAATTAAAAACAATATCAATTAATCATTGTAATGCAGTCTACGTTGACATCCTGTTTTAGCTCAGAGCAAGACGAAATGTTCAAAACAAAAAACCCTCTTTTTTTTCTTAAGGAGATTGCTATTTGCATTCCGATCGATTAACCCCTGACCTACAAATCCTTCAGGGCATTATGCAAATTTGATTGTGCGTATTATTTCATACTTACTGCCTGGTGTTCTATCTGTGGAGGGACCAGTGCTGCCAAGCGGCCCCCGCCCTGCATGTCGTATCCAGTCCCCAACGTCATTCATTGATTGCGTCCAACCACACATGCCCTCTTCAAAGGTACAATCAAACCCTCGGCTCACTGCAACCAAACAAAACCACGCACACAATCAATTATCGGTCGCAATTATTCCCAGCAGCCTGGGACAGATTTCGTAGTCCCAAAGATATTTGCGGTTGAGTATTCTAGATTGGGGCATGTGCATTGTGACACCTCTTGTTTTGCCTTTTATGAGTTTTGGTGGGAGATTCTACATGTCATTTGGTGATTGGGCCGTGGGTCTGTCTGTCTGTCTGTATAGAAAAATTGGCTAAAAGCTTGGTAATCCTTATGTGCCATCGGCGTCGCTTTTTTCGGTGTAGCATTTTTCAGCTCTGGCAGGTCGCATTTTTCAGCTCTGGCAGGGATGATTTTGATCGATTTCATACAAGACTGTAATGCAAGACTACTTGCAACACGGCTAAGCTCATCGTGCACTCGCACTTGCGCTCTACAACATCTTCTTCGAAGAAGGTTGACGCCATTTTGTATAGTGGTTGGACGGTATCCACAAGGAGGAAATGTCCCTAAAAGGTGAGCGGGGTGCGATTTGTAAGCCCTGGCAGGAGTTTCTATATGTCACCTGGCGGTCGGTCGGATGGTCGGTCGGATGGTCTGTCTGTCTGTACCGAAAATTGACCAAAAATATGATGTTCCATGTGCCATCGGTATCGCATTTTTAGCCAGAGCTTATTGTGCACTCGTACTTGATACTTTATCTAAAAAAAACCACTAATTGAGTTTATCGGGTTAGCCATATTATCCGACGTCTCAATAATTCATTTATCCATTCCTTAAATCCTATGCAATTCCGTTCATTTCGGGACCGGACTATATCCATCGGACTATTTTTGGTAGGGTGGTGGCGACTGCTGAAGAATGTGGTTCGAGGTTTGCATGATAGAGATTACAGCTGATTGTCGTCAGGCTACAGACCGAAACGTCTGAGATATACAATTCACAGAAGGCTATAAGCACCAGCAAAAACGCTTCATATTACTAGAAGTTGTCTCAATAGAATTGGACCATGCCAACCAGATTATTGTTTGAAATGAACTGATAAAAGGATGTCAAATCGCTAATATTGAAAAGAAGTCCAGATAACTAAACATGCATATGCCTATGCAGACGTCGGTAAATCTACAAGTTTCTGTAATGCCAGTATCTATATTTTCCAACCTCTTTCTTTCTTTCTTTCTTTTTTTCTCCCAAGTTCTTTTTTACGCTCTCCCTACTTTGCATCTATATATCTAAATTGACCTATCACTTTGTACCTTTTGGCTGACTTTTTTTTCTATGAGCAGCTGGTCTGATCGTTTATGACCCCGAGCTCTAACACAAAAAGTTCTCTCTTCTCAGTCGATAACCGAAACATATAACAATCTAGAATTTTCCAAACAGCCACAGGATATTGATAGGCTTTAAGCGTTCCAACCGTTCGGAATAATAATTCTACCATAATTGTAAAACGACTAGTGGTATCTGCCCTTATGACTTTAAAGAGAGTCCTTAAGTGAAGCTGAGTCCAAAATAAAGAAAGGCTCCTTTGATGATATCATATTTCCGAACCCTTAAATTACCCATTACTTGTGAAAGCAAGGTGACTCGGTAATTTGTTTTTGTTACCTCAACCATAAGCTCAGGGTGTTTCTATACGATGCATTCATAAAGGCCCATAAATATACTATAATTACTAGCTGCTTACTTCAATATCGCCATTAAAGCCCCAGAAATCTGAAATGGATCTTAGAAGGTCACGATATAATTATATACAAACAAAATATTAGGCCGGATTATTCACCGACCTGAGACTGATAACCAGGTCGTTTCGTAGCATAGGCAACCGCACTGCCGGCTAAGCAGCAAGGCTCGTGTTGATCTGATGCAGCCTATCAAACTCTTCTAAAATGAAATTTCCCCTAGCCAGAGTTTTATTATAGATTATGATTTGCTCGTCATGATGAGCGTCTTCACTGAAAGTCTATTATTACCAGTCTTTGCGACTCCTCGTGAACATTGAGGATAATCCAACATTCATAATTACGTAACGTTTAAGAGCGGTTGGAGTCTGGATGCTGATAATTACTCATCCAAACTCCAACCGGTCTTTAACATAATGTTTAAAACCGGCCGGGCACACATTTATTCCCTTATTATAGGAGGACACTGTACACCTTCCAGTTGACGCAGGCGCGGTTCTAGAGTCAATACTTTTGGGGGGCTAGCAGGGTGAATCCAGATTTTTTTTGAGGGAGGCGTGCTAAAATTTAGACCGGTTATTTTCTCCGGACACTTAGGCCTCCGAAAAAAAATAGGTGGGGGATTTTCAATGGGGAGCGCTGATAAAATCCTATAATCAGGCACACTTGATTAACTAAAGTGTACAAAATGCACCCATCTCACGACTATTCATTTAGGTGGAAACCCGTTCGCATGTACCTCACATTCTTACATTTTCCTAGTGCAATTTTTTTAGGTATTTTTTTTGGGAGGAGGCTAGCCCCCTAGCGCCACCTCCCCCCGTAGTACCGCTACTGAGTTGACTTTATAGGTAGTATTTCGGATTTTCTCACTTAATTAACTTTCAGGCAGAATTAGTTTCTTCCAACTTTCGTCCACTTGTCTCTTGCATGTACAAGAACAAACTTTGCTTAAAATTGTGTTTAAGCTTTCACGTACTCAATCTCAACAATACACAGCAGTAAACAAGAGAGACATTTTTAATGGTACACTTTCTTGTTTTGTTAGAATTAGAGAGATTTTGATGGAACATTATAAACTTTGCCCAGTGGCTATTTCAAAAGCATTAAACATACAATTAACACAATTTCTATAAACCCAGAGCAAGCACAAGTATCTTTTTCGTACCATTAAAAAAGTGATGGTGTAATACAATCACCAGGTGGTAGCTGTTAGAAATATACCAAACAACAACAACATTGTCCAATAAAGCTGC
The DNA here is from genome assembly GCF_015706575.1 of Patiria miniata. NCBI lineage: Eukaryota > Metazoa > Echinodermata > Asteroidea > Valvatida > Asterinidae > Patiria > Patiria miniata. The sequence goes on from NW_024037068.1 coordinate 13,110,945, forward strand.
TAAAAGTTACTCCCATTTGCCCTTACCTTGTACAAAGAACGTCAGTCCCAGAACTAGACGGTATAAACTTAGGCGTGTCATTTTGTTCCAGCTTCTGCATTTAATCCAGGGCGGGTAAATCCGGCACGTCTGAGATTTCGTAGTTTTGTGCAGGTGTAGGCAGAGCTGCAATTACGTGGGTTCTGAAGACTGCCGATTTTCGGCTCTCCAAGCAAGAGTCACAAATATTGTTCATCAATGTCGTAGAAGCCCGTCCACGTTGAGATCATGCAATCAAGTGTCAGACCTGATAGCAACCCTCGTCCGTAGAGGGCGCCCCTGTTATCTTCACAGCCCAGTTACCCCTCCGTGTCCCCCTCTTGTACCCGCAGTGATTTTACAATACAATTATTTGTCGGTAGTTGCAAAAAATCAACCTTGGGAATCAGTATTGAATGGTCAGACACGACGGGCTGTGACAGCCAGTCACAGCCCGCGATTCAGCCCGCGTTTCAGCCCAGTGCGAATCAGTACCGCGATTCGGCCCTCAATGTTGTGTTTGTTAGCAAGAAGCTCATACAGTTAGTATTCGTTCTTACGAGCGGAAATGAGTCCAGCTGATATCCTTCGAGCTCGTGCGCACATGATAAAGAAATTTCTTCCGTTTTTATTGTGTGCCCCCAAGCGATGACTATCGATTTAAGGGGATTTTTTAAAGAAAAAACAACCTGGACACATTGAGAGAAAATGGCCCGAATTTGTAAAGCCCTGTACATTTTCAATGGACCGCTTTCTGTTTTTGCCGCCCGGCCCTTTTATGCGCATAGTGCATAAATATGATTTAATTAGTGAAAGCCAATAGCATGTATATGACGTACAGCTTTGTTCTCGCTGCGCATCAACAATGCAAGCCAGCATCTGCAAAGTGCATATAATTAATCCTTACGGTCTTGCACTTGCAACACATCGTACAGCTCATTTTCTACAAACCACGCATAAGCATTGCACAAGCGCAGAGCACTACTGTCCTGTCTGCTCACTGTCCGCAGCTCAACTCACCTATAACATGCATCGCTCACTGTATCACGTGTCTGCCTTACATTTGCATACACGCATAAGTGCACTTTGCTACGCGCCCTTTACGGTTTGCAAATTTAACATTTAAACCCGAACTAGAGAAATCTCTATCTGAATAGAGATATCTGCATTTGGAATAGAGGTATTTTCGTTCCCAATAAAGATTTTTGTATTTGCAATAGTGGTATCTCCATTTGAAATAGAGATGTCATGTGGATTATGTATATAGTTTAATTATGTTAATAATTGTAATGTGTAAAAAATACTTATTTTGTGTATATTTAAATGCTAACATAACGATTTCATGTTTGTGTCATAACAACGTTGAAAATAAATGTTCAGTAATAACATACATCTATTTACAAATAGAGATATCCCTATTAGAAAAAGATATCTCTCTAAATCTTTTTCTGGGCTTCGTATCGGCCGCTGTGCCAAAATGTCATCAATGTCAGAATGTGACATTACATTTTAGCAAGCGAAAGTGTCCGCCAGTCAATTGTTAGCGAGTCAAAGTGTCCGCCATCTGCGCGCGTGGCAATGGCTAGACTGCCGCATGCATACAGGAAAGTAAACGCGAATTGAAAAAAAAAAACAAGATTGTAAAAAAAAAAACACTTCTTACCACACATCGCGTTGGACGACCTCTGACACAAAGACCGGACACATTATTGTCTATTTCAAACAGATATATCTTTATTTGAAATAGGGATGTCTCTATTTCTAATACAGATTTCTATTGATGTCTACTTTGGGATTAAATGTTAACTTCGCACGCCATACGCCTTGGCCAAGCAATGCCATGCACGAAGCAGCCCTACATTGGGCACTAAGCTCCGCCTAGCCTGCGCAAGGGCAGATCGGGGGGGGGGGCATAAACCCCCACCCGCAAACGAACCCATTGACGTCACAGTAAAGACAGGCAATGAGTTCACCGCCATCTTTTCCTCAAAAAAAAAACATTGGTTAAAGTGTTCAGAAATTGCCTCAGATCGCACCAGAGAGAGAGCATCTAGAATCCAAACACTTGTCGGGGCCCTTACGCGAGCCCCGAACCCCACGCCGTAATTTTTTTACCCACATTTTGGGGGACCAAATTATTTTTGGCCGCACAAAAAATGTGTTCTGGACCCGCCCTTTGCCTGTGCACGCACACAAAAGCCACAGGAATATAGTCTTGCACATTCACATTTTATGCAATTTTAATACAATAGAAATAAACTTGCCCAAAGTCCTCACTGGGCCACATTATGCTCTGATTTTCGAAAAACAGTTCAGCCATAGTCGGCGCCTGAGGATTTTTTTGCCATTAACATATAGCTATTACAGGAGACACAATACTCACAATACTTTGTTGCAAATACGTCCAAAGTCACGAAATGACGAATAAGAAAATAAAATCTAGATGAGTATGCATTGATGAATGGTCCTTTTAAGATTCCACATGCCTGCGCCAAAAGATTACCGACAATAAGCCTGCATTAAAAAATAATAATAGTTTAGTCAACACTGATGTTTTACTCTGGTTGAGTTATACTCTTCTGAGAAAATTGTAACCGCAGTCTTAGAATCGGGTTAAGTTAAAGAAGAACAATTAGCGAGTTTAATGAGTTTTGTCATTTTTTTCTTGTTTCTTTTGTCCCTGTGGTTTGGTTTGCTTATTTGTGTTGTTTGTTTTTATGAACCGAATTCGGAGCAATTACCGTGTTTTTATTAATTCAAATTGGAGAAATTATCGAGACTTATTCACTTCCACAGAAAAAAAGTCAACATGTTGATTGCTGCTTCAAGGTTTTACCTGAACAAAACCGATACTATAAGGCCTATAAAACACACAAAAAATACGTTGTAATGACACATTGTAAAGATCAATTTTGACTTCCGAAACCTTGCTTTATAAAAGAACAGATATTATGAAACCACACTCTTGCCTCAAGAAAAGTGTTGAGTTTTTGATTGTATCGGTACAAGGAAGTGTATAGAAAAATAAATGATATGTCGCTGTCCAAAACGTGAACGGAAATCACTACAGACAAAGGAATAATAATAACAATTATTCTGAGCTCTTTAATGTACCGGTTTCACCCGATTTCTTCATATAAATATATGAGGAAACTAAAGTGTTTTTTTACGACACTATATTTATACTGCCTATACTAACAGGAACCGGGACATTATGGTTCAATTAATCATATTGTATTAATGACAGCACGCACAGTGTAGCCACTACACGTATAATCACAGTCAGTCGGTTTTCACGCAGCAGTCACAGCACTTCACTTTGAACATTGGACAGTTTCAAAATGGCACACGAATTTCGCTACTTGCTGATATTCGCGTTCGTGTGCGTTATTTCGCAAGGTAAACTTTTTGTTTTTGTTCTTTTCCTAGTATAGCGATAAATGATTATATAGCGAAAATGTCATACTTCATCATTGTTAGAAGTGAGATTTAACAGGCCACGGATCCTACACACAAAGATAAACGACTATTCTGAGCTCTCGCACAAACATGCACAGAACGAATAACTTGACTGGTTGGACGCGTGCATGATAATGGGCCTTAGTACCCGTTGGCACGTTAATCGCGAATGTTCCAGGTGTGCCATTTTGTCGGTTTGTTCGCATGCCATTTAAAATGGAAATATTTATAAAACTTTAAGCAAAACCACTCCTTATGTAAGATATACTTGTTCAAAAATGGTTAAATAACAAGTACTTCAGGATATATCAGATGGTATTGTGCAGGTTTTGTTGTCAAAGATGAAGTATTTATCCGAGAAATAAACCTCAAATGTGACTCCTTTTTTTCCAGGAGAACACCGTTAACCCCAATTTCATTTTTAATTAGGCTTTCATCAAATAAAGCCGATAAAACAAATGCGACATTTTATAGTTCAGCTAAAAATATTGTGCTCGGCGTTAACATGGTTATGTAGTTATCACTTATCAGAATTCAATAATAAAGGCCAAAAACGAAGGATCAAGAATATTGACCAATATAATTATCTGGCTTGACAGAATTTGACACCAGATCGAGCGCAGATTCCTGCAATTTTGAAAGCCGCCGCGCTCAGTGAAGCGATTAAAAGCTGTCTTGTTTTTTTTTGGACAAGTATTCGTAGTAATTGTCACCTGTGTGGGAGAAAAAAAATATGATGACAAATAATTTATTTTAATCACCAGGATGTTTGAAACCAACATAATATCCAAATTGTTCAAGGGAAAGGGAAAAAGAGCTTACTGATTTTTTTTTGTTTAAAGCTTGCCTTGCCTTGCTTTTACAGCCGTGCCGCCGCCACCAGAAAACGTCTTTATCGACAGGAGTAAAATCACAGCCTCCACGGTAACTGTCACTTGGAGTCCAGGGGGCGGAGACGGCGAAACGCAGTGGTTTTTCGTCAACCATCGGGAGTATGACACCACATCGACGTTCGACACCAACACCCGAGTCCGAATACCCGACGGCGTGTACGAGCACACGGTGGTAGGCTTGCGTCCGTACACCGTGTATGAGATCGAGGTTTATGCCGAGAATGCCAATGGCCCAAGTGATTACATCAAAAGAGTCGTCACAACGCTTTCTACTGGTAGGCCTAATTAATTTTTAAACGTCACCGCGAGAGGTACTTATGTGATGGAAAACAGATAAAAAAAACTTGCGCATCGAAACTGAAAGTTTGCCAGTCCTTTGAACACGAGTTCAGCTTATTTATTTATTTATCCAATACTGTTTCAGTCTAACGTGATTGAATCCGACTTGGTGCATTTTGTGCTCTTGTTGTGGTGCAAGTTATCCATGAAAGAAAGGCATAAAACATGCATCACATTACACGGCAGGCCGTGAAGTAGAAAAATGACTTGTTGGCGCTGTGTATTGTGAATCGTTCATGATGATTGCTAGTTTTTAACAAGGTACTTCAGACTCTCGGAGTTGGAATGTTGCTGTGCTTATTTAGGGTAGACTGTCTCCCCCTCTCCTTCACAAAACGAAGGTTTCGGGAAACAGTCTATTTGCAGTGCGGATCTAACTTAAAACAAACAACGTTTTTGCAGCAGAACATTGAGGTTCAACATTTATGTTGAACTTTCACAAATGAAACAAATGAAGAGCACAGAAAAAAAAAATCATCTCAAAAAGGGAGGGGCACTTTATGTATTCCTTGAATTAGTTATATCCAGCCTGTTACTTTGTGTAGACCGGATGCATGACAAGGCTTCCAGTCCACTATGACGCGAATACATTTCTTGCGCTCTGTGACAAGCTTCACAGGGATTGCATTGACTTGTTTTTACAGCCTTGCCGCCGCCACCAGAAGACGTCTTTATCGACGATAGTAAAATCACAACCTCAACTGTAACGGTCACTTGGAGTCCAGGGGGCGAAGACGGCGAAACGCAGTGGTTTTTCGTCAACCACCGGGAAAATGACACCACATCGACGTTCGACACCAACACCCGAGCCCGAATACCAGACGGCGTGTACAAGCACACGGTGGTAGGCTTGCGTCCGTACACCGTGTATGAGATCGAGGTTTATGCCGAGAATGCCAATGGCCCGAGTGATTACGTCAAAACAATCGTCACAACTCGACCGGAGTTTGTTTCTACTGGTAATTAATTTATTAAATCTTACCGCCAGAGGTGCTTATGTGAAGAAAAATATCAAACAAACTGACTTAATGGTAATTAATGTATTAAATGTTGACGGGAGAGGTGCATTTGTGAAAACAAAAACTGGACCTGCGCGCCCAAATACTGACTGTTTCAATCATGAAAGACGGGTGAAATTCATGAATAGCTGATTGACTAAAACATGCATCAAGTTACATGGCAGACCGTGAAGTAGAAAAATGACTGTGTGACACAAGTGTATTGTAAATCGCTCATTGATTGCCAGGTTTTTTTTGTTTTGTTCATGCCGCAGCTGCAGGTGCAACTGACAGTCCAGCGAATATGCCAGCAGGTGCGTATTCCTCTTTCCGTTATTGTAGCATTCCTTTTGTCGTGGACGGTATTTTTTTGTTGGTTAGATGTTCACCAATTTTTTGGCACACTGAATATTTCGACGAGCAGCTCAAACCATACAGTGCAATCATGCGTTTGTACCGTGCTTTGTTTTTACGATTTTTTTTCAAGTTTTTTGTCTTAATAACATTTCCTTGGCGACGTAGACAATTCGACTATGGCGCATGCGTTGCCGGAAAAACCAGCAGCGAAATTCCTCCAATATTTCTCCATATGAAACGATCTCAGAAATAACCTTATAACTAATTATAATTATATCAAATCATGAATGCAACGATTAGCTAAGAGCCATTCACAATATTTTGGATATTTATAGAACTCATTTACCCTTAAGAGTAACTGGTCATAATGACCTGGAATTCGGGTTCTATTTGGCTTTATATAATTCAGATTCATAATTGACACTTTTCTGGTCCAAATGACTTCCTGTGATCATTTAATCATACTGACCCTGGAAAGTATCAATGGCCAACTAGAGACTAAATCTCAGGCCGAACCTGCTCAGGGTCTTTTTGTTTTCGTTTTTGTTTATGGATCTGTACAGTGCATAGTTTGTTCTTCATCAATACCGAGAACGGAATGAAAATATCGGAAAGGTTTATACTCCTCGGAAGAAGCAAATTACTCACATTGCCTTAGCCTGGTTTTACTACAATATATTAACGATTCCTGTGATGTTGTTTTGTAAGAACAAGCACTTCAGATTATGCATACTTTCTTATTAGGACTTCCATTTTGTCTATTTCAAGTTACTAATGGCCCAGGCAATACTGGAGTCACTGTTGGTATTGCAGTACTTGCAGTTATAGCAACTGCCGGCATCCTGATTGCTGTTGTTGGAATCATCTGGTACAGACGAAAAGCTAGCAGAACAAACTCGGGTAAGCCAAGGTGGCAGTAATTAGTAGAATTTAGGCCAAAAAAAAAAATAGTCGGTCTCTGGTCAGACCGAAGTTCCGGAATTGATGCGGCGACGCGTTTTTTTTTTGGGGGGGGGTGGCTTTTTTTTTTCAAGCTTGTATTGTACACACAAGGTGGGTACCATTTTACTTTTTTGTGTCCACATTATACATTGGTGTCCTCCATAATTTGCCTTGGTGCCCTTTATCATTTGCCTTGGTGCAATTTCCCCATTCCTTGGTGCTCCTTGGTACAACAATTTGAGGAGGCGCGGCAATAGAGGGCGCTGTTGTAGCTTCCGTGTTAATTTGAAGAAAAAGAAAAGGTTGACGTGCATGATTAAAATCGACGCGCGCGCTGACCAGAGACCTAATTCTCCTTACTTATATAAAGATATCAAAGTGGAGGTTTTTGCGTTTAAATTTACATGGAAAATGAAAAAAAAAAAACCCTTTGGTAAACATCCTTCAAATAATGTTATCATGAGAATGTTATTTTTTAAAATATGCTCTTTTTGATCAGATGACCGGAGGCCAGTCCCCCAACCGTAAGTTGATTTACTTATTCTCTGTTCAGCCAAGCTCATAGTCTTCGTTTGTTTTGATTAATTACAGTGCTCATCGTTACTTCTTATACGTTGACACATTTGTTTGATAAATTTACTGTTAAATTGCTTTTATAACCAGTAGCGTAGCAAGGACATTTGTATTTGCGGGGGAGGGGGGGGGGGATAATAACCTGTGAAAGGGCACTCGCCCATCCATAGACAGGTTTTTGTTTTTTCCGGTCACCCAGCCTCCATAAAAATTGATTTATTATGCACAAAAGACTGAGTCTTGACTTCGAGATTGTGATATCACTTCTAACTAAATTTTCAATATACCGTTTCTCCTTTAGAAAAGGCAGGTCGCAAGATAATAGTGGTTTCATTAATGAAACTCAAGGGTACCAGGATTTGGGTAAGACAATGTTATTGCTTTGGATTAAAAGTGCTCCGTCTTGTTTTTGAACACAGCTTTACTTTTGCCAGGGCACAACCATATATTTTTTACTATATAACACTTACGCTTGTAATATACATATTTTAGATATACCGATGCAATCCACATCCATTTTTGTGACCCGAGATCAAGACGCCTCACCGTACGCGACCATTTCGGAAAGTCTTGCGGAATTCTCGCGAGACCAGCTGACCATCATGCGGGAACTTGGGCAGGGTGAATTTGGAAAAGTGTTGCTGGCAAAAGCCGCGGGCATTGTACAACGCGGCGTTGTCACTCACGTCGCCATCAAAACGATTAAAGGTAAAATATAGCCCTAAAACATGGCAGTGAAAGAGCATGTATGTGGAGGCGTGATATTGTTTGTTGTTTTGAAAACAGAAACGAGTTAAAAGAACAAAATACGGAATGTAAATTAATTAAATTTAAAGGCATTTAGGATCATTTACTTCCAGAAAAAACAGTTGAAAATTACGCACGAAACACGATTTCCTCCATAGCACCAGTTATTTCCAAAAACCAGTCAACGGACTGAACGATAGAAATCCCTTTTATTTGTTAAGTTCTTTCAAGTGACAGCAAGCTAGACGAAACAATTTTACGGGTTGTTTAGCATCAGTAAATACTGTTTTTAATCCAAGTAAGCTTTTTGATAATAATTCGGTAGGTTACTTTTGGGATAAACGCAAGTGATCTCATTTGCCTTTAAAGGGAATGTACAACATTTGCTTTTGCTGCAATTTTCAGAAATGAATGGAATTGGATGATTAGTATGTTATAGCAAATATTGTTAAACTGACTTGTTTCACGTTATGGGCTCGTAGATGCTGGAAAACCAAGAACACCAATCATGTTCTTGTAGTCTTGTTCCCTGACCCAACTTAAGATGTAACGGAGCAATTAATATACTTTGGGAAATTGTAAGGTCAGAGAATCAGTCTAGCAGGCTAATACCCCTTCATAGGTGTGTAATCAATTGCAAAGAAAATAACGGCCATTAACTAAATACCTAATAACTAAATATGAAAACTTAGGAGCAGCTTTTGAAAAAAAACCCAGTTTTCTCCAACGCTGGTCGGCCGACCAGCTTTGGAAAAAAAACCCCTTTTTTTCTTGAAAATGTCCGCACACTAGGAGCCACAATTATACAGGAAGCTTTAGACTGTCATTCCCTAACAATCTAGTAAGATATTTTGTGATTATTTGATCATTTCGTTCTTTGACGTTTGCAAATGTTGTATCTTCCCTTTAAATTAAACAAAGACTGTTCATTTCATAGAAAGTTTGAAACAGGTTTAGCACAAAGACAGGCACCAGAAACACGGTCACCTGCTTAGTACTATTATTTAGCTGTTTCAACTATGCTCTTTTGAGCCTACACAGTTCAGAATTATGTCATTTCAAGCAACTTGAGACGTACTGACGTCGTGCTTTGTAAACACTGGTATAATGTACATTTTATGGGAGCCTCCCACCTAGTCTGAGTATCACCCATTATCCACGGAAGTATCTCCTGTCTAACGTCTGATTGTCAAAGCTTGCAGATGATAACATGATACATGATACCGAGCGCCGCGCGCCGAGACAGTTTTTTTGTGTCCATGTCTATGCGACGCACAACAGGTGAATGACCGAAAACCCGATAGGCCTATAGAAAGCGCCCGCTGATTGGTCAAACTCTAGGCAGTCTAGAGGCGGAGTCTTGCCTAATTAATCAGCAAATCTGTTCACGCATAATAGACCACGGCTACTCCCCACTTATTAGCTCCCACAAGAAAACACACGTGTAATGAAATTTGGAATCCACTTTCATGTTCTCTGTTGAATGACCAGACGGGGCTGGACCAACGGAGAGAGGAGATCTTCTCCGAGAGATGGACTTCATGAAGCAGTTGCCGAGTCACGCAAATGTCGTCAAGCTTCTTGGCTACTGTGTTGATAAAGGTGAACAGCGGTGTCTCTCTTTTTGTGAAAAAAAAAGCCTTACAGGGGCGGATCCACGAATTGTTTGCAAGGGGGGGGGGGAAGTTCATCAGGAAATCAGTGCTGAAATGCAGACAGGTTTGTTCTCCTCCGGGCACTAGGCCTCAGTAACATTGACTGGGGACAAAAGGGTTAGGGCACAAACAAAGGGTCCACGATTGACCGAACGTCCACGATCTCAAATCGTGTACAAAACCAATGAGAGCTGTTGCTAAAAAAAGTTAGAGTACAAACAAAGGAATAGGTGTGCTGAAAGAAAAGAGTGTGCTGTTAATGTTTGGTAGATCCCGTCTTCATCATCATGGAGTACCTTGCCAAAGGACCCCTGAAGAACGTCCTGACAGAGAGTCGGGGGAAGGTGAAGCAGGCCTACGACAACCTACACGGCAGTAGCAAATCTCTGACGTCAAGGGAACTCATCAAGTTTGCCAGAGACGTGGCCGACGGTATGGCCTTCCTAGCTTCTCAGCAGGTCGGTATTGAAGATACTACATAAGGAATAAACAATCATACCAAAATACGTTTTTCTTTTCATTGCCAAAGGAAACAAACTGTTTAACACATTAACTGAGTTAGCAATGATGTCACTAAGAAAATCCTTTCGAGTACATGAACTGTTATCAAAATAACGGTTAAAAACACTTTACCTTGCTACAGTTGGAAATACTGTTGTAGAAGCTGCTTAGTTTTCAATGATATATATTTTTTGGGTTGTTTGGGGTCTTTGAAGCTATCCAGTTTGGAATGAACATGTCGTGTAATTGTTAAGATAGAATGTAAAATTCAAAAGTAAACATTTCGTTCCCAACCTCGTTCCCAGTGCTTACCTTATTTCCAACCGCGTTTCAGATAGTAAGCCCTGGATAGGAAACTTTCTTCCTGTATCCTGATTGGATACCGCAATTGGCCAGAAATGGATTGATGTCGTGTACTTTGTGTTGTTATTCACAGTACGTGTTTTCGCAATCAATCGTCCATGCCTTCTCGAAAATATTCATTTTCTTTCCACTTTGTTCATATTAATATGAAATGTGATACTGCATGTTGTCTCGATAAGATCGTAAGAGTTTAATTAATATAAATTGTGTTGTCGTAACTCACGCCGTGCTCGCGCTGCGACGAATTTATTCTTGTTTTACCCTAGACATCTCATGTGCATACGTGTTCAAAAATCTTGCACATGCAAATGATCCAATACCAGGGTGAGAGAGCAGCTTGTGGTGGGCGCGTACTGCTCGACACCCTGGAGACGAGTTTGTTTCGTTCCAGCCAGTTAAAACAGCTTGATTTAATATGTAGATAAAGTTGTGGCAGACTGATGACAATAAGGTGGAGACAATGTAATACATTGCTGGCATTTGATTTCAATGTTATGCGATGTTAAATTTCATGTCACCTTATACTTACAGATTCTCTTTCTTCATTAGCCAAGACCTCATCACGTGTCTTCTTTTTTATAACAAGGTTTTACCGCCCCTCCTTCAAAATAAATCTTAAACTATGGTTCAGGTTTTACTGACCGCTTAAACCAGAGTTTTGGTAAAAAAATAACCTCCGTTTGTGAGCCCAGGAGTTCTTTTGATATCACCTAGCTCAGGAACGTAGGTTTCTCTTACTTCTCTTGGGGCAATATTCTTATATTATCTCTCTAGTGGAAATATGACACATTTGTCCCGGAGCAAAGTAACAACGATTAGGCCTATTAGTAAAGTCCAGTTATCGTATTTGAAAGATGATTTTTGTTTATCCACCTCCGCCTTCAGTGCATCCATAGAGACCTGGCAGCCCGAAATGTTCTCGTGGCCGAGAATATGGTGTGCAAAGTGGCCGATTTTGGGCTTGCACGCGACGTCAAGAATTTCAGAGTCTACCAACGACGGTCAAAGGTGTGGAAATCTTTGATTATCTGAGTAACGTCCAAGAAGTGTGTGATCATTTGGAACGAGGTCGCAACTCACCCGCTACCCTCAGGGGCTTCGGAACCGGGGGGGGGGGGGGGGGGGGGCTGAGGGGCTGAGGGGCAGTTGCCCCCAAGATTTACCCAAGTGTCCCTTTTGCGGACATAAATGAGCCCCCTCGAGCTAAAATGTGCCCCCTTCAAAATGAAAAAAAAAGGCCCTAAAAGTTTCCCTGAATTTGTTGTTAGTTACCATTCTCCAAAAAGGTATTAATATTTGTGATATGAGAGAGGTGACAGAGCCCCCCCCCCCCCCACCATTTCATTTTAAGGGAGGCCAAGTGTCCGGTTAGAAAAAAATTGTAAACGTGTCGACCTTTCAGCACGGCTGATGCCCCCCCCCCCCCCCCCCCCCCCCAGTTTAAAAACGGTTCCGCCGCCGCTGGCTACCCTACTATCACATTTATTTCTGCGAGGTCACCTGACCCAAGATAAACAGTTACATGCAGTTGTGTAATTGTTTAAGTTTATGTTGTATTCACACTTCGGCTGTGTTGAACAGGGTCTGTTACCTCTCCGCTGGATGGCGCTGGAGTCAATTCTTGATGACGTGTACTCAACAAAAAGTGACGTGTGGTCTTATGGCGTTCTCCTGTGGGAAATCCTAACTCTAGGTAAAACTTAGTGGATTTTATTTTTGGTTTCATTGTTTCAATGCGAAATCTTAAATCCGTAGCTGTAGCGGGCTGATTCCGACAGTCCTTCAAAACACTTTAGCACTATTCAACGATCAAAGGACTTAAATGCTTCGGGTAAACAACAACAACAACAACAACAACAACAACAGAGCAAACACGTTTGTTTGAAGGATATATTAAATAACAAACAGAAAAGAACCAGGCCATAAATAACGCAGAACGATTTTCCGGTCGCGAAAAAAAATATATATATACGAGCTGATAAACGTGGCGCCTCCAAGCATAGACAGTTTCCAAGTCCAAAAGACGTTCGCTTAGCTAAAACACCTTACCTACAAACAAATGTCATATTGTTTTTGCATTAATTGATTAATATTATTTTGATTCTGGTCCACGGTTCTGTTGGGTCAGTCCATTACTTTGTGAGTAAAACGGACACCTTGCATAAGTGTCACATATATATATAATGGAGCACATAACAATGGATTGATTTATATTTCTTCAAGGCGCCCGTCCTTACCCCACAATGAGTACCGAGACCATGATTTCCAGGCTGGTGGACGGACTACGCATGCGCAGACCAAGTCACTGTCAGGAAGAATTGTAAGCCACGTACTTCATTTTTTAAAGTAAATATTTCTGCTGCGAATATATTTTGTATTAACAAGGTCTTTTAATTATGAAATATGTTCGATGGGGAGTAATAATGAAAACAAAATATTATTTATCATTGTGTATATGACAGATAAGCCATGGAAGACCTTTCGTTGCACACATTTAAATTAAACTTTGTTTTTGACCTGACTCTTAGAACATTTGATTTGCAAATTGTAATAATGATGATAATAATAGCAAGACTATCTCATGTAAACGCATTACAATGGCATCCAAATGCACCGGTTGGAAAATGTAAACAAACAAAACGTTGGTTATCTGAAATTTCAATAATGTGAAAAAAAGAGCTCAGAGTAGCCCTGTGAAATTAAAATCAACATAAAGTAATGCAATGTACATGTGGATGTTTGCTTTAGAAGCATTCTCACCCTCTATATAGCCTAATCAGAAAGTGCTGCCTTTTTCAGATGTCCATTTTTCGTGAAATTTCCAGATACATTTGCACACGTTTGCGTATAAAAATTTCAACATGAAATTTCACAAAAATTAGACATCTGAAAAAGGCAGCACTTTCTGATTAGCCTATATATAGAGGGTGAGAATGCTTCTAAAGCAAAAAAAACCTACAAAGTAAGCCTAAATGTGAAAATCAAAATTTGGCAAAATCGACACGATTTTGTACATGTGGATGTGTGGCCTATGTTTACGGAGGCAGTCCAGTAAATAGGCCACATTTATGGGGCTATACGTGAACCAACTAAACTTGTACTACTCACTACTAGGCCCCTTAGTTGTACGCCAGCCAACTCGTACACTGGCCAAAATTAAATTCATGCCATTTGGTAAGAATGATACTGGGCCACCTCTCAGACTCAGACCTCCTGCATGATTTCTGGGACTGGGCTAGACCCGTGAACGTGGCGTTGTACTTGTACTGTAGTTTAAAAGCCACGTCCACGGGTCTAGGACTGGGCCAGTACACAAAAGGTTCAATTAGACCTAGGGCAGTGTTTCTTCATCAGATTTAAAACTGTTTTGGTACTAATTTCAGGTCATATTAAGGAATATCAGTGGTGGCCCAGTATGAAGTTCTTTCCCATACGAGTTGTCCTGTGTACGAGTTGGTCGCGTACGAGTTGGTCCGCGTACGGTGTTCATGTACGACTAGAAGTTACGAGTTGATCTGTTTTCGTAAACGTTACACTACATGTATAGTGTACGAATCCACACTCCCCGTCTCGTCTACCATCAACTGCTGGTGCTACACATTTCCAAAAAGTAGTGAATAAATTCATGCCATTCTCTCCAAGTCCATTCTCATAACTTTAGTCTTTGTTAGAAATGCTTTGCGTGCTTTTTCGCATGTACAACCCGATCATCAGCACAGTAGGAAAGAGGCACACAGCGGCCATGATGGAAAGCGCCACCGATCGACAGACCCATGCACTTTATATTTGCACGGTGCGCGTGCGGCCCGCCCCCGCGCCCGAGCTGCATGCGATGTATGCCTCGTTTATTAACGTGTCCCTTTGTATTACATGATACGGTAATATATAACGGTCATGTTTATAACATGGCGTATTACGTCCTCAAGCCTCACTTATTAACAACGGTGGCTAGTTGAATCGGGTGCACCATTGGCTTTCCAATGATACCAAATTTATCTCTGTAGCTGAATTTATTCTAAAGATACTGCTGCAGTAACTTCATGCGCCGCCAACGGCAGTGATAAACGTTCTTCAGTTTTGTCTCCACTTTTTGGGGTATTTTTTCCAAACAAAAATGCATAGTGTGAATCTTGGATACCTTGACTGCTCAAAACACACAAAACAACCAATATCAATATTGACATGATTTTTCTACTATATCCGACTTCAGGCGTCGATTACTCAAAACAAGGTTTTGTGGGACATTCCTCATTCTGCCTCAGTAGGTCACAAATAAAAAAAAGACACAGATACAATCTCAGTAGGGCTAATGGGACACTTTCAACGAAAACACAAAACGTCAAGAACGCACTGGCAACCAAATGTTACATACCATGCACTCTGTGTGTTTATTTTATTGAAGCGATACATTATCAAAGCCCTCAAACGGTTCAGTACTTTTTTTTCTGTTATCCTTAAACTGCATTTGTAACCAACGTAGAGCGTAGTGATAATAAATGCTTTGCTTTAAATTGACCCAGTGTTCCGGCCTAAGATTTAGTCAAACTAGATGACAAATGTATTTTAAGGCTATGCATTATTTTTGCTTATCAATGTAAACTAAACTAATTTTACTGTGTATCATGCCGATTCACTTTAATATGCAGACTTGCAAAAGTTATTTTTTTTTTTTTAATTATTATTATTGACATGCAACAAGCGTTCTGATTAATATGTATGTACTTAAAATAACATAAACTATATTGGTGTCTGTAATTCTTGGGCAGAATCGCCTCCTTTAAAGCTTTGCAGCTGATTATAGAAATGCAATGTTTCCATTCTTACAGTATGCTACTGTTCTGAAACCTCAGATGTACGCCAGTGCAGGACATATAGGTCGGTGAAGGGCAAAACGCAACATTGAAGTTGTGTAATTATTCTTTAAAATTAACAATAGAATTCTGAGTAATTTTCATTTTAGACCAAATACACATAAATACGAAATGCTCAAGTGGTTGTTGAAAATCCGGTCTTGTAAAGTTGCCATGATGGAAAATCGATGCAAGTGGCTAACCTAAACGCGGTTCTAACTTCAGAGTAAAATGGATCTCTGAGAAACTTAATATATCAACGTTATATTTATATAATATATACGCAGAAACTTTCAAATTCCACTTTACTTTAGCAATACTGTCGGTTCATATACACTGAAGTTCACAACAAACTATGACATCTACTACTGTGAATATTTGGGAAATACAAGCACTTGGCATTGTTTCTATAATTAAATATGTTGTTTTTGATCAAATCATGTTTGTCATGTAAATGTTCTGCCTATAATAAACATGCCGAAAATACACTCATGAAATAAAAAATCAAACTCTGATCATTTCGTTCTTGTGTAACAGACCAGTGGTCAGAGCTTGCCAATTGTCTATTTCCTCTCAGCTGGGGGCATCACCTGCATGCGAACACCTAAGAGAAAAAAAAGGAATGTCTTATATAAAGTGTATAATAGTTGATATTTTAATGTGAACAAAGAAGAGCTGATTTGAACAATCCGACTTTTAGGATGAACGAAAACTTAGTGGTGTAAAGGGGGAGGGGCGCAATGGGGACGCTATCATGCACTTCTACCGAAGAGGCCTGTGCCGATTTGTTTTGTGACCCCTCCCTCCCAAAATTTCGAAAGGACAAACAAAAGGAGTTTGTTTTTTATCAATTCAAACCCATTTTATTGTTTTCAAACCGTAGTTTGCTTTCACTGTCTTTTTTTTCTCGAAAAGTGCAATATCTACTGAGCTGCAATTTAAACGGGTTTGGTTTTGAATATTCCTCTTCACATTTTGAGTGGTGTTATTAATGGAAACGAACAGAATTCGTTAAAAGCAAATAATATGCCTTTAACAGCCCTGCATATCGTTTGTTCAGGAGTTATAGCGTGCATTCTTGACATTTAGTCCAAAATAGAGATATCTCCACTAAGAAGTCTGTTTCGGAGGTACGCACAGCTAACATTTAATCCCTGTATTAGATAAATCTCTATTATTATTAATACAGATTGCTATTGCTTATAGAGATATCTCTATTTTTGGATCAAATGTCAACATTGCACGCCATAGATATCTCTATTGGCAATAGAGATATCTGTATTATTAAAGAGATATTTCTAGTACTAATAGAGATGTCTCTATTATTAATAGAGATATCTCTATTTCCTGTCATAATAGGGCTATCTCTATTCTTAATAGATCTCTAATTTTGGATTCAATGTCAAGATTGCACGCCATAAGAAGTTACATGCAAGATAATGACACGTGAGATGCATGCTTCAAAACGGACATTATTCCGTGGTAATTTAACCGGTTTTTTTTATTTACCCGTGTTTTTTCCAGCTTCCACGGCGGCATATCTTCCCTCATCACTCTTACCAGATTCGGGTCTGATGTATGAATAAAAACATGTTTTAAGGGATTTGTTTTTATAATTATTTAACTGAGTTGAGACTCTATTGTTTCAGCCACGATTCATTGAACTAAGTAAAAAGAAACCCGATTTTTATAGGGAATAATTAATGAAAGGTAATATACAAGGCTAGAAGTCAAGGAAGCAATATCAATAAACAAGCTAGTATATTTGCAAGTAATCAGTTTCAAATGGGAAAATTACATTTTGACCCTTCCAATAACATTTGAAACCCTCAACTTTGAAATTTGTATTGACAATTTTTGTACATTTTTTTGGGGGGGGGGGGGGTTCTAGGTTTAATTAAGAGACTGTACTTACCCCGTGTGCTCTGCAGGTTGGCATCCTAAAAAAAAGGGAACAATGCGCGTTTTATTATTTCGTCGATGACAACTGTAAAATGATACAAAGATGCGATGATATTGCAACACACACAAACAACATCTCCTGAACATAAATTTCAATTGTGTTAAACACTTTATTGCATTTGAACTGCATATGGCAGTTATGAAGGTTGTTAAAGATTTAGGTTCGCAGCATTTTCCTCCATACTGCTGCACTCTGAAATTCCCACTATCCTGGTTTTTTGTGCCATTACTGCCACCGACCTACAAAACAAAGTGTGATTTAGATTTCATCTTTCCAGCTGATAATACATTTTAAATATATATCACTTTGTTTTATGGCCTGTGAGCTATTCCATTCTGAATTTAGCGTATTTTGCATCCATTTGTTTTCTTATTTATGGACAATGTCCAATTTACCTTGGCTACGTTTGGTGGTTGACCTTCTGTGGCGCATGACTCCAGCGACAATGACCACAATGATTGCTACTGATAGGATAATGGCGATTGCTCTGCCGGCAGAAAGCCCCGGGTCAGATTTCACATCTGATAAGTGGACTGAATACAAAATAAAGAACATTGGGAATGAAAACTGCTTATACAAACCCGTACATTTTTAATGTTACTGTTCTGGGTTTCAATAGCACCTCAACTTTACCGATAATGATTTGTTATCCTGAGAAACCCTCATAGTTGTCGTTTCTACCACCCACAAATCATGTTTATATGGCCTCAAACGGGAGAGGCCCCCAAGCACATTGCTATACATTGACATACAGAGAAAAGGAGTCAAGTTACGCGACCCTCTCCCAGATGATGAATACAGGGGGCTCAAGATTGCGTCCGCTCTAAAGGACAGAATGACGTCATTACCCTGCCATACGGAACTGGGCGTGGTCGTCATCGGCTTGAAAAAGAAGAGTCTGTGATTTAAAATGTTTACGAATGCATGGTGTAAATCAAACGTATAATATAGTTATTATTTATTTCCCCAAGATATAGTTATACCTCGACAAAGTGGCAGTTGCTTACTTTAATAGATCGTTTCACGGATACCGCAATCTGTGTTGTCTCATTACATTGTTAGTGTTGTAAGACGTAATTAAGGTAATTCAAGGGTGTAAGGGTTATTTATCAAACGCTTTACTGTAATACGCCTTTATTAAGGTTCCAAAACTTACATGCCACGTTCATCAGACAAGCGTCGCACACACGTGGGCAGAATGCGTTCCCTCTCGCGCAGCACGTGTACAATGCCCCGTCGTCCTCTTCGGTCAGTACACCTGTCGTGAAGTTCAGCGTCGTCACTCGGCCACCGTAGTCGCCATCCGTTATCTCTGGCTGTGCTGGATTGACCTGTTCCTCTTCGTCTCTGAACCACATCAAATCGGGCTCCGGATTGCTGCTCTCGGAGACGCAGCGGAATGACGAGTTGCTACCTGTCGTAGCTGTCAGTGGGCAAGTGGTGATGTGTATCCTAGGACAAACTGAGCAGAGAAGATTATACCTGAGTGCTCAACAAATCCATCTGCAACAGGTTATTATTCTGAGCATCAACATAATTTCATTGTATAACTGACCCTGGGCTGATTGGAATCAGTTACGAAAACACGACTTATTTGAAGTTGAACTTATCTAGCCAATATGCAGTTCTACATTTTATATTTATACTTTGAGCGAATTTAAAAGAAAGGAATAATGTTTGAGGTATGGGCGTAATAATTACAATGAACGTGCAAAAAAGACAAACTACACGATATTTCTTGCTAACTGTGGTATCGAATCAGGATACAGGAAGCAAGTTTCCATTCCAGGGCTTATGGAAACGAGGTTGACAATAAAGTAAGCACTGCGGACGAGGTTGGCCTTATGGATCTACTGCAGTACCCGATCTGGTACTGTACTTCATTTATGATGTTGTTTGCTGTGCCTTGGTCAATAACCAAGACCCATTGCGGGTCAAATCTGATCTGGGACTTTAAAAGAGCATTACAGTAAAAAAAAGTCTCCTAGTTTTTTTTTTAATAGTTGGTTTACTGTGGTTGAGGTATCCAATCGCATCGAATTGCCTACTATCCCATCATATTTGTCCCCTCAAATTATAGTATAAAAAGAGAATCAATAAAATGAAACTGAAATCACTTGTTTACACTAAGAACAGGCTTATATAGGGATGATAATTATATGAGTGCCCACACCTGTAACATCAAGTGTCACGCTGGCGTTCACTGCGGGCCAGTTATCGATGTTTGAAGCAGAGCACTGCAGTAGCTCTCCGTGGTGATTCCACGTAGTGGACAGTCTCACAGTACTCCTGCTGGTGGTCAGACCGTCGGCTCCCACGACATCCGTGCTTTCGTTTGCCGTGATGTTCCAACTCCCCAAGCTCCACTCGATCGACACCGCGGGGCGAGTCCCCGGTACTTCGCAGATGAACTCACTCTCCACTCCCTTGATCACAAAAGATGTCCCGTTGGTTTGGGTGATGTTATCGGTTGACTCATACATAGTTATCACTGTCGGTGGAACTAAACAGATATAAAAAAAAAACATGATTAATCTTTGAATAACATGCCTTTTTTGGCTTGTGGCAAGACCCTTCAACTTTGTAATGGAATTTTCGTACATTTTAAAACGTCACTTTGAAAACAAACAATATTGTTGATGGGAGAAATTTAGGTCGTCGGTAAAAAGCTTTGACGCAAAATTGTAATTTTGTTAGCGTCAACTGCCCAAAATAATAGAGTAAACGCAAAATGTTTGACCGCAAACCCAATTCTTAAACATTTGTTTTGACGTTTTCAGCAAGATATGTGGTTGAAAGTCCCCCATATTGTGTGGTACTTGTATTTTTAAAAAAATGTAGTAATTGTTTACACTAGTTTACAAAATGTTGCATTTGGACTGCCTTTAATGTATCAATGTCTAAAGGTTTTAGTGTATTTTTGTCCATTGGTCTTGGTTTTATGGTATTTGACCGGTTAGCTGTATTTAGGTACGTGTTGTGAGCTAATTTTATGTATTAGCTATTTTGTTTTCACTTTAATTATTACCTTTTATATCGAGCGTTGCACTGATGCTCAAACCAGGATGGTTTTGCTTATTTCTGGCCTGGCAATGCAGCAACTCGCTGTGGTTGCTCCAGGTCGGGGTCAGTATGAGCGAACTATTGCTGGTTATCAATCCACCGGACCCAGCGCCATTCGTGCTGCTGGCGAACGTTAGTTCCCTACCGCCGAGTGTCCAGGTGAACGATGCTCCGGGGTCGATGTCTGGTAGCTGGCACGTAAACTGCGAATCCACTCCATGTACCAGGTAAGAGATTGCATCAGTTGATGGAAGCAAGCCGGTAGGATCTGACAATGTGATTTCTGTCGGAAGCACTGCAATGGCAAAAAGAGATGTGTTTCTATAAATTCATACACACCATGAAAAATACCTAATTGGCAATGCAAATGCAAATCTTCCTAATCAATGTAGAACACTCTTGTAATATGCAATGATTAGTAACGTTTGATTGCAGCACACACAAACCATAATGATTTCTATACTGCTTGGTGTACTCCTTTTGATGTCTTGAATATTGAAGAAAAAAAAAGAGCATGCCCACTTGTTACAGCTAAGTTTTATCTCCATTTTGTTAAAACCAGATTTATATTTCCTTCTTTTCATTTTATCCGATAAACAATTTGGGTAAAATTATTCAACATACCAAATATTTCTACATCGTCGATGGCCATGTCTGACGTATCACTGTATCCCCTCGTTGCCTCAAATGCGATCCTAAAATTTGACGTCGGGTCGCTTGTACACAGATTCGCCTCAAGCCAATTCGTCGGGCTTGTTTGCTGGCCACTCCATGAACCCAGGGTTATCCCTGTCCCGATGTTACGGCTGGTTAGTAAGCGTTTCACTCTCAAAATACCTAAAGCATAACAATATAATTTTCAGAACAACGATGTATTACAAAAAGGAACAGCAATGTTCACTTCCAGGAAGCTTTCGTCACTTGTGGAGTACTCGTCGCAGCTGCAAAGATAGGCAGTGTTACTTTTTTGGGGAGGGGTAATTTTCCATTTTCCTCGGCTAAACTAATCGCGTGGAAACATTTCGTGAAATCTGCTGCATATGTCGGGAATAAACCTTCACAGAATCTCACTTTTTTTGTTAGCTACATGAACAATTATTATTTAGCGCCTTCGCAAGATCGAGTGGTAAATGATTTTGTAACTTGTCCCTTGTGACTTGCGGCTTGTCCCCGCTCAATCTGCCTCGCAGCTTCGCGATTATTTTTTTTTTCAAAGTCAATATAACCATGCAAAAAAAAATACGGTAGTTTGGTTGGCGAGCTTAATTAACCTTAGGTGTTTTAACAGCGGTGTGGGTTCACATACTAAGCCCATAGATACGTACCCATGTAGTATCCGTACATGTTGTACCAAAAGCGCACGCAGACTATTTGCCGATTATTCTTGTGTGGAAACACAGGACTAAGAAGCACCGCAACGTTATTTGGGCTCATGTTTGAAGCCTCAATGTAGAGGTAGTAGCCATAGCCGGTGCCTAGAAATATAACGGCACAGGAAAATACATTAAAAGGCACCGGAAAAACCCTTCCCCCCCAAAAAAAAAAAAAATGTGAAGAATATTGAAAAAAAAAACCACAAACCATGTAAAAATTCTAATACCAAAACCAACTACAATACCATAACAAACACACCATGCCGACACAAAAACAAACAAAATCAAATACATATACATACATACACCAACATCCACCCAAAACAGATCTAGCACTGTCAACAACAGCTATGTTTACGTTACATTCGTAGTGTGGAAATTCCTTTGTTTCGTGTAGTTAAACCTGTTTTCCAGAGAGGGGAAACACTGTGTGGACGTGGGCAAATCCACACAACGTCGATGCTACCTGGTTTAATGTGGACCTCTTTTGTTTGGAAGTCCACACAGTGAATGATATGCTTGTACACCCATACAATCACCCATGTTTACGTTATATACCTAGTGTGGACATTCTTTTGTTTCGTGTAGTTAAGAAAAACCTGTGAAACAAAACCTCATTTACTCACAATGTAAAAACTGTGTAATTTGTTTCGCCCCGAGTTATTCATCGCTTTCAGACTTCTGTTTTTAACAAAACTTTCATACATGAATCGGTAATTTCATACATTTCTTGTACCTCGGCAAATTTTCTTAAAATTTGCCATTATTTAGGAACTATTTTCCATAATATTTAATTATTTATTATTAAAAGAAACCTAAAATGCATTCACATTAATTTTGGTGTAATCAGTCTTGAACAGAATTTTTATCTGGGATGACTTTGGCATTTAAACTCACCGGTAGAGGGTGATATGCCTACCCTTTTCTTTGGGGCAATATCATCATCTTTGTTATTTTCCCCCAAATCATTTAAACCAAATTGGCACAAAATACGTATATCAATGTAATTAACTTTAAAGCATTTTTTTTTCATACATAATTTAACTTTTAAAAGTACCCTAAACTAAAGAAAATCGTTCAAAACATAAAATGGTAAATTGGTAAAGCGACAATGAATTTTAGTCTAAAGTAACCGCTTGGTAGGTTTAGGCAAAACACAAAAATGTTTTGACGAACAAAATGCATAATTTTCTGTATTTTTTATAACAAATAACTGAAATTCATGAATACCAAAACCATTTATTATTGAGGTAATTTCTTTTACACGGCAAATTTCTTAAAATGTTTACGTCTGGTGACGCGTTGCTCGTTTTTGACGGCTTAGATCACCAGGCTATTTAGACTTAAGTGACTAGTCGGAACGAAGTGGCCCTACTCCAATATGCATTAATGACAATCTGTGCAAAGTTACGTGACTTTATACTAATGTGCATACCAGAGTGACTAGATATGCAAGCGTTCGTAATTAAGGGTTAATATGGTGTTCCATTCCTAACCCCTAAGGTGTGTTACAAAAATAACCTTCAATTTGAAGGATTCAGGACTGTTCATTTTTGTCATCACTGTGTGAACCACGAACTTACTTCCATAGGTCTTATCATAAGTTGGTCCTGTATTAGACGTAGATGTCTGTCCGTACTTTCGAAACCAATTGTAGTTATCACTCCCTGACTGGGTCCAATCGCACATTCCACTCTGGAAGTCACACAGGCGCCCCAGAGCTGGTAAGGAGAAAAATCCGAATATTTAACCATCAATTCATAACGGACCATTTGTAATGTAAAATATCATTACACTGTAAAAACAGTTAAACATTTGGACGCAAACTTTAGTAAAAATGACTAATTAACCCAGGTTAAGTAATTGTTACTTTTTATTTTTACCAAAAAAGGTTAGTCATTTGGGAGCAAACATCAGTCAAAATGACTAATGTAGCTTAGTCAAGTAATGTTTACTAATTATTTTGCATCCTGGACTAACCAGGTTGACGTAAAATTACAATAAACAAAATAAGGGTGCAATGACTACTCATGATTCGTCACATTTTTTTTCTAAAAAAAGTGCTATATTGGAATATTTATGAATTCACTAGTAGCTTTATTGATAAATATAACTATGTGTGTATGTTTGTATCACTTTTAAACACGTTTTCAACCAATGATTAGTAATGTAAGCTTCTGTGACATTATTTTGAAAATTGTTCAGTCTTGAATTACTATTAAGTCGACCAGTCCAATGATTATTCCTGCGATACTCCCATGCATGCGTATTGTGACAATTCCCCCCCCCCCCGTTCAGGGCGCGAACAATTTCAAACCTCGCTGTGTCCACCACATTTTTGATTTGGTGTATCACGGAAACAGAATTTGCTATACTATTGCTATATGTACGCATTCACTTGCAGCTGTTTTCGATATATATGACAAAACGTGTTTATGTGTATTATTTCATTTTTTTCTTTTTTTCAACCATTGATCAGTAGTTTAAACTTGTGTGTCATTCTTTTGAAAAATCGGTGTCAGAAGTGTGATGAGTGTGATTGATTTAGGTGATTTCTCTGTTAAATAATTTAATTGCTCATTTTGTTGTGAAATGTTGTTGGTGATTTCATGGTGGAACGACTGCGAATGGAAGCCCAATTTCTGCAGTGGGAGAATGATCTCATTGCAAATAAATTGGAGGCTGTCAGGGAGGTGTGGTCAGGTATTTCCCCAAAGGTAGGATACACTGGTACACCGGCCGAGAGCAGGCATGTGGTCCGTCAGGTTTATTACCATTGTGAGCTTAGTTTGCCCGAAGAGACTTCTAGGTATATCTTTGGACCAACGGGGAAAGTGTCGGGCCACGTGTAGTGCCTGATTCGACCCCTAATTTTGGGAGGGCGTTGAGCTTTATGGAAAGTACACCTAGGAGAAGACAGGGCTCAGGAATATTACCCCTAGCGGAGTCGACGCGTTTGGTCAGGGAGGCAGACGGTCCAAATGAGGATATATGTCGTTCATACCTGATTGTGGCGTGGAACGGGGTAAGGCAAGTACCGACTCGTTTGTTGGTGACGTGGGATGGTGATTACCCCTATACCGGTACATACCGAACTGTTGTTTCGAAACTCCACAAGTGGAGGCGAAAAACAACAGTTCAGCTCAAGACAAAAGCTCGGCAGTGGATTTTTGGTCACTGAAACGAGAGTTACGTGTCCGTGGTGATGTGGGACAGAAAGTCGAGTAGCAGAGGTTGCTCGACCAAAAGCACGCCAAGTTGGTGAGAGCCGTTAACTTTTGAACAGAGCAGCTGTTGATGACTTTGAAAGTATGAGAACCTGCTGGTAATGTCGTTGTCGACTCAGATCAAGGGTCAGGGTC
Source organism: Patiria miniata (assembly GCF_015706575.1). NCBI lineage: Eukaryota > Metazoa > Echinodermata > Asteroidea > Valvatida > Asterinidae > Patiria > Patiria miniata. The sequence continues at coordinate 13,136,401 of NW_024037068.1, forward strand.
AGGGCAGGGCGTGTCGTCCCCCAATACACACAACCCCAGGAAGCCGAACCTAGAACCTTGCGGTGTTTCATGTGTCGATTCGGGGGAACATCGCCCGGGAGTGTAAAAAAAAAGATTTCAGGGAGGATGGCTGCACTCCGAAACAAAAACCAGTAAGCCCCGCATAGGACGAGTGGGAAGGCTAAATGGTCAAGAGGATCAAAAAGATGACCCAGTGACAGTGAGGGTAGTATCGGAGGAAAGAGGTCCAAACAAGGTGATGGGCGTCGAATCATAACTCTGTACGATCCAAGCATTGGTCCTCGCTCTGGTATGTTTGTGAATGGGGTAGCAAGGGAGACCAAAATGTCGATTTCTGCTTGACACGGGGTCCATCGACACTTTGATTAGTAGTACCGTGTATTACCAAATTCCAACGGAGACGAGACCCGTCTTGGAGACGGAAGATGTTCAATTGAAGCAAGTTGACGGTAGTCGCTTTATGCTGAGCATAGCTTGGATGGAAGTGCAAGTTGGTCAGACCACTTACCAATTGAGGGAAGTCTTCGCTGAGACAAAGTACTGTGGTATCCTGGGCGTCGATTTTCTTGTGCCCACGATTGGAAACTTATACTTTCTTTTAAGGTAATGGAGGTTCAATAATGACCAAATTGAGCGCTCTAATGTCGCAGGCGAGCCCTTTTGGGGCGCGTTGTAGTTTCTAAAACTACGGCCAGTCATAGTGGAACCGATGGAAAGTTTTTGCAATGTATCCCAGAAAGTTTGGTGTTGGCCAGATCTGTGGTTGAGACTGAGGCCGATGTTGTTCAAATGCGGGTCTTTAACCCTGGAAGTAAGAAAAAGTTGCCCGTGAGCTGGCAATAGCGGGAGTGATCTCCCAGGTTGAGCTTTTGGTTAGGGGCGTAGCCGACCAACCAACCCTGTCACGTAGTGCTTTTAAGGAAGCACAGTTACAGGATGCAGGATGGAACCATGCATGAGTTGGCTGTCAAGGTCGAAGAAGCATGATGGTAATGGCCGTCCTGAGTGGAAGACAGTTTTCCACTGGTCAGCAACATGTAGGACCTATTGGTCGCAGTGGGACCAGTTGAAGGTCCGTGAGGAGTTGTACATTGGAGGTGGGACTCCGGTATCGATGCGACCGTCATCAAAACCAAGCCAGAACACACAACCTGTCTCGCTGAACTGCCACACATGGTTGAAGACTTCCCCTGGAAATCGAGTGTAGAGACCCTTAATCTACTCAAGCCAGTTCAGGACACTAAAACACTGGGTCAAACATTCGGTGGTGTATTGCTGAATCTGCCAAAACACACCCTGATGGGAATGTGGGTCCCAAATTGCCTGACGTCTTTAAGCTTCGGACCGATGATGATGTTTGCCTTAAGGCCCTGTCACACTGTTTGCGATCTTATATGCGCTCTCACTGCGTCCTTAAAAATAGCTGGGGCGCAACAACAACTACTAGATCGCAACGACAACTACATAGGTCGCCAGATGGGCGCCAGAGAGTCTTAATGGTCTCCGATGAGCGCAACGGTATTTGAACATGCTCAAAACAATCGCAACACCTCTGCGCTTTGGCCAGGGCGCCGTAATGACGCAACTCGGGCGCTCTGCGAACGTGAATCGTGCGACATTGAAGTGGCATTGACGCAGCATATAGGCGCAAAGCAGTCGATGTAGTCTCTATGAGAAAGTAACTTGACTGCGATGAACTTGTATAATATTTTTTGAAACTGGACTGTGTACTGACCGTTTTGTTGTGGTATTTATACAGCGCAAGTGACGTCACATGAGCGTATATTGGTCGAATAGAGAGCACGACGCGAGCTGCTAGGACGTATCAACAGCGAGCAGAGCGCAGTATGGGCGCAGTGACAGCGACTAGATCGAGTAATTGGGCTTGACAGGGGCGCATAGAGAGCGAGTTGAACGCATCGTAAGCGCGGGAAGAGAACAGTATGAGCGTAGCTTGAGCTTCTTTGAGACAGAAAGTTGTCATTTTCTTGCCTCCTCGCTGCGATTGTTCAATTTATAAAAAAAGTGGTCGCTGTAAGGTCTCCTATGAGAGCGCATTTAATGTGACAGGCCCTTTAGTGCCTATGAGCGTCTAGCCACTGTAAAGGGCCTGTCACACTGTCACGTTCTGGTGTGGAGTTCGTACCGCGACCAAGAAAATTAACTAAAACGCGGTGGCAACGCTGATGACGGCGTGGGGACTCATTGATACTAGTTAAGGACTTCAAAAGGACTCCAAGGACTTCGCTGAACGCCAACTGCCACGTTTGTTTTGGACATGCACAAAATGTTTGATTGAAATAAACAACAAGAGTAGCTTCAACATAATGAGAACGGTGTTATCTTATTTATGCTCTAGTGTATAATTGTTAGCATTGAAGGTCTCAAGTAGCAGAAAATAAACACACATTGTGCGCGTAAACGGCTTTGAATTTGTCACGTCTAGTGCGCAATTTGTAATGTCCTCTACCGCGTGACCCTCCATGCAAGGCTACGCGAATGCACGCGCTGCCGATCTAGTCTTTGTATACTACATGTATATCTATGGCTCGCAGAGACCTACGACTACGAGTTTGACCGCGTACGCATACGAGTTGGTCCGCGTAAAGAGTTGACTCGCATACAAGTTGACCTGTATTTACAGGCCAACTCGTGATTTGAATGTTTAAATAGGCCCATCTCAAAATCATAGAAATAACTGTTCAAGGGTTTTAAATTGAAAACATTTTATCACTATCGGTAAACGAGGCACACAAATTGAATAATTTGCCGGCTAAGTATACCTTAGGCCAACTGTCAATGCGGAGATATCATTCATGTTATTACATGTATGATGTACCGCTGTTAACACTACCTACACAGAAACGGAACTTTGCAAGAACATATTGCACTCATTTCGGCGGTAAAGAAAAACCTCTACGGCTCAGGCGTTGTATCTCAGTGAAAAGTACTGTACTACTTGGAATGAATAGAACAAAAAATGACTTAAATTGTTTTAAAAAAAAACCTGATTCTTGTTCACGAAACGTCGGCACACCGAGCAACAAAGATGGCGGACAACGAAGTTGAAAATCCCGCGCGCCGCGCACTGCACATGTATGTGTTTATTTTTTTTTACCACTATCGTTACCCCGTATGTACCGTGGTTATTTCTGTGTTTCTAGTATGACCAGGTTTGCGTTAACATTTTAACAACTTAACCACGGAAGTAGTCAATAAATATGACCACGGAAATAATAACCAAGTATTTTTTAAGAGTGCATCCGATTCTCGCCTATCCATATTATGACAACCTATTTGTAGTCCACACCGATGCCAGTGATGCCTGGCTAGCGCGGATCTCCTTTAGTCTAATAAGCCAGTGAAGCCTGTCATCGCCTTTGCCAGTCCATCCATCAACAATGTCAGAAGGAATTACAGCACAACTGAAAAGGTAGGCTTGGCAGTTGTATTGGATTGAAAAACTGTCAGCCTTATCAGCCATGTGGTTGTGAAGGTTGATTTCGAAAGGTTACGTAACACTTTATTTTGAATGAAGTAAACTACATGTGCACAGACATGTTCACGTTGGCGGGCGAAATCTTTGAAAATTATTTTCTCCCGTTTAGAAGACCGTATCTTCATACAACTTTTAGGGTTTATTTCCCTTATAATGATCCAAGTATGTGTTTAAATTATTGTGATATGTTCAGTACTTTTCGTTAAAATTGGAAAAATAGGCCTGGTTACGAGCATTTTGGAAAGTTGTAACACTTGCGTTTGCAATATATGTCAATCTCTTCAAGCCACACAAATATCAATAAGGTTCCTTTCCATTATGGCGTGCAGTAAGCATGTGCATAAAAGCCTCCTTCACGAGATATTATTTGATAAATATCACCCTTTTTGCTGGTTTCCATTGGTCGATACCGAGACCCACGCCAAGTCAATCCGAGTGACGCTAATGAATATGCTAATATGCCCGTCGTCATTGTTGCCAGGCCGAAGTCGGTCAACCGTAGCGCCTACGGCGCTTTGCTGAACAATGCACGTGGGTTGGGTCGGAAAAAAAAACACTTGTCGAAATTTTCCTTGAAGATGGTTCAATGTGTAACACTAGCGTTTGCAACAACAAATTAAGCTGAAATTCAAAATGAACGTAATGTAGATGATCTAGGTGTTCAACTACTCGTGAAATAACAACTTGAGTAGATTCGAAGATTTCGAAGATTTCTTCAAGACTTGAAGGTCAGCTGTACCGGTAACCAGTATTGACGTTTCGGCATCGATGACGGCGATTTTTTTTCATTGACATAAAGTTTAGAAATTCTTCTCCCGTTATTATTTAACGTTTCAATCATACTGAGCATATTTTCTGAGAAACATAACGTTCAAAAGGCCGTGTTTTTTGGGTTCACGAATTTCACTGCTCTGTATAATAGCGTCTAAGTACGTAATCAGATTAGTTTGCTTGACAACTTCGCCTTCGCAACCATATGACTGTTATCCAGAAGGCCATGTGGTAACTGACCACCAAGCGCTCCGGTGGCTGTTTCGAAACGCAGTTTCGAACAGCAAGTTTGAGGAAATGTTCGTTATTTCCACACTTGAGAGGAGTCCAACCTGGGCTACTGCCGGCCTAGCCTGGCAAGTCTGGCCGCGACCGTGCACTGTCCATGTTTGTGCTGTGCCTACCGGTACCTTCCTAACGAAACTTGTAAGTCCCAGTGCCTACCCGCGGAAATTACGATGAATGATCTCAACCTTACCGTTGAATATCCTTTCGATTTTCTCTGCTTGTTCCGGGTCGTCAAATGCCCCTCGGATTTTGTCTTCAACAGCAAGTAGGCCGCCGAAAACGGTGGCTATTGTCATCAGGCTTAGCCTGAGGTTAGCTGTGCTGTCAAAACGACAACGCGATATCCGGCCATATCGTATGCGCGCGTTAACGCAACGTACGTGTATGCACTATAACAATGACGGCCTGTTACAACTGATAATGTAGTAACCAACCGATACTGTATCACCAACCGATAATGTATCACAAATTGACCGATATTGTATCACTAACCGATAATGTAGCAAAAATTGACTGATAGTGTAGTACAATTTGTATCCGATAATGTATCACGTGTCGACGGATAATGTAACTACAAAATAACTGTATCCGATAATGTATCGCCTCGGAACGGATACTGTATCAACTGATAATGTATCAAAAATCAACCGATAATGTATCAGTATATTTGGAAAAGGTGGAAATATTGTAAATTAATTAAAGTCTAATAAGTGCCTTTACTATAATGCGTCCCCACTCGGGATAGTTTATCATTAAGATTTTTTTTTTAATTTGGGAGGGAGTTGCTCTGGTTTGGAGACGCTCTACTTCTGAGGGGGCCTAGGCTAGTGGCGCATCCAGCTTTTGATGTCGGGTGGGGGGGGGGGGGGGGTCACCGCACTCGCACATCTGCGCCGAAATGTGGACAAGTTCTATTCTCCGGACACTTGGCCTCCGTATGGGCTCCGTGCTCCAACCAAGAAGGCGCGATTTACCACTTTTGAGAGCACCATGGACGTACGGGACCACTGATCTCCATATGGAGTTCGCTCGTACCCCCCCCCCTACCCTGCAAACAGGACGCTGTAATACTCTGATGAATTCACGCTCTGATTGGTTGGATTTTGTGTGACCAGTGACCTCCGCGTCATCAAGGTCATGACTCTGCAAGGTTTGAAAAGGCCGTTAAGACTGATTCATTACTCTTTTGTTACAGTTTAGAGATTTTTTTCATTAAAAAGCGTAATAATGTAGGAAGTTCTGTAAAACTAATCTGTGTTGTAAATTTATAATTCCCGTCACAGGTTCCGTTTCGAATCACGAACGGTTGGATGGCATAATGCGACGCTCAGAATTTTGTCCACATGGTCCGCAAGGACAAAGAAATCACATTCCGCCGGTATGGAACGAGTGCATTTCAATGGGAAGTTTTCGGATAGCATTTGCGGACATTGGCTAACTGCGGTCTTAAACAGCTGCAGCCAGTGCTTTATACATAGGCCATAGGCCACTTCCTTCACAAGATATGGTGAAGCTCATCAGAGTATCCCAGCGTCCTGTTTGCAGGGCAGGGGTACGAGCGAACGTATGGAGATCAATGGACGGGACACAGCATTTGCGCGTACTGTACTGTACTGGTTCGCGCGCAAAGTTCCACACCACTTCCAGAATGTGCCAAGGCTATTAGCCGCAGCGTCTTCGCATGATCGTCAAGCAACGTCGGCGCGCGCATACGTTCAATTTAACTTGCAATGGTCTCCCAGACTATTCCCTCCCCCAATAACTTTGCATCATTCAAAATACGCAGTGGATGGACCGGGAACCAGTCTAGGTCCTCCCCCAACTCTCCGTTTCTGGCCGTTGAAGCGGCATGTGTGCACGAAGCCCATAGCTCCATGGTATAATCAAAAACTGAGGGGGGGGGGGGGCTTCCTGGAGACCACATGACACTGGGGGCCCTGTTCATGATACAGATGTATTAGCGCATTTCAAGCTTTGTGTACTCTTTCTCCCTTTCTCAGTACTACTTGATACATTTCGGTGGTTGGAATTTTTTTTAAATACCTCAAAATCTGCCCTTTTCTCTAAATACGAAATAAGGGGGGGGGGATCCAATAGTCCAGACCCCCCTCCCCGGTCAAAAAGTGGGGCGGGATATACAGGACATAAAACGAACATTTGTGTACACCTTTTCCCCATACTTATACATTATCGATTGATTTTTTGATACTTTATCGGTTGATACAGTATACGTTCCGTGGTGATACATTATCGGATACAGTTATTTTGTAGTTACATTATCAGTACATTTTTGCTACATTATCGGTTAGTGATACAATATCGGTCAATTTGTGATACATTATCGGTTGGTGATAGTTATCCGTTGGTTACTACATTACCAGTTGTAACACGGCCGTTGAATTTTTTTGTTCAGTGAATACATTACGCGCGCAAGGTATGTACGCTAAGTACGTTTGGACACACATGATTGGCTCAATCTAAAAGTCATCGGGTCAGTGATTGGCTGTTTTCGGTAAACAGTCGCTTCAAAAGTCGGGTGGTAGTCATTGCAGGAATAAAACACACTCAAAAAAGAGTGAAATTTGTTTTTGCGTCAATTTCCTGGCCGCGGCAGAGTGACGCGAAGAATGAATGGTTCAGTCGGTTAACTTTGCTCACTCAAAAAGGAGTGGTCATCGAATCACTCCAAATATTGAGTGGTAGAGTGGCTCACTCGATAAAGAGTCATTACCCTTAGATGACTTTGTAGCATTTCGTCACTTGAATCAGAGCGAATTCCACTCAAAATATAGTTCATGCGTTAACACTCGGGCGAGAGAGTGACGTTTTCACTCTTTTGCATTTAGAGAGTAACCAGTCGTCTAGCCCGCTAGGTGCTTTGTCTCCAAGAGTTCCACTTTCATGTTATCTACCGGGACGGGTCCAAACACAATGCACTCGATGCATTGTCAAGTATTTCTGAAGCTGCAAGTGAAGTTAATATTCGTCTCCAATTACTTGGCATCTAATTGCTTGCAACAGAACCCACCGCACCTTCCATGACTCCTGATCATGCAGACAGTGACAACCCAAATGTAATAGAGTCATGCTCTTCAGCCGTTTGTCTTCACCCAGAGGATTGCATTCGAATGGGAACAGTGTAATGACCGTGATCAGTGCTATCATTTAAAGTGCGTGTATATTAGCCAAAAGGTGCTGAACAATTCTAGCGATACACTCATGCCTTGCGTGTTAAAACAAAAATGCATAGACAACCAAAACGAGGTCTAGTGGCAGAATGCAGATTTGGTTAATATAGATGTCCGTTTCAATAACATTATTATACGGGAACGTCCTCGTGATGCACAATTCGAACGATATTGTGGAACGAAATTAAACTATTCATGTGTCAAATCTGCATGGTACAAGTGTTATGTGTAACCGAATAAACCTATGTCTTAACATTCACACCTGATTTCAAGACGTTGGTATTCGGATACTGTGGACAGAAATGTTCATTTAACATGGTGTACTTGGACAAAGGCCAAATAAGTCAATCTGGAAGGGTTTTTTAAGTTGAAAAAAAAATCAAATAGCCAAAATCATGTCACACATTTATCTTCTTGTTTGCGTGTGAAAGGGTTCCATGCGAATTCATTATTGAATACAGAAATCGCGTCGAATTTAACTTGTTATTTTTAACGGGTCGACAAACACACAATTTAGAAAAAAACATGGATTTTAAACGCGCCTGAATTTCATTTCCTTTTAATGTGTAGAATCATAGGAGTATGATATTTTGTTTCAAGGGAAAACAACCCACCTTTTTCGTTTGGGCGTCTGCAACCCTTAAAACAACGGCTTTCATATTTCGCACAACTGAAACCGCCTTGCGAGAGCCGAATTATTGTCTGGCAGCCAATAATTCGAATTTTGTAATAAAAAATTCAAAAGTGAATAACTGTTATATGGCTCAGAAAATACAAATTGAACATTTTTCAAGGCTAAACTCGAAAGAAGCACAGAAAACACAACTTTAATTACGTTTTATGATTCCTGCAACCTTTTTTCCTTTAATCCTATTTAAACTTTTTTGTCAAGTTCCCAACCCCAGTAGAGCCGTTTAGATTTTTTAAATTTCTGTTCTGTATGCGATAAGGCCGTCCGCTGGCACGCCCTAAAACCAAATATGATTTTCACGTCACGGTATTGTATGTTCTTTCAAAAAACAAAAACAAAAACAATTGGGGATTCAGAAGAAAAAAAATCAGAAGTCAAAATTATCATAAATATCCAGGCTATCCATTAACGAGTAAATGAGAAAAATCAACAACACATGATTATCAGTACAAATTCGTGTGAGTGCAGTCTTTAGTAGCATGGTATGCATTCATCACAGGGCCTACATCTTGTGTACGTTTAGGAATTACCCAATTAAAACAAAGGAAGGTCTACTTACTGTATGGAAAACACGCCACAGCGAATGCAAGGCACAGCACGTGTACTTTCGACGCCATCTCTCCGTTTGAGTGATACCCACGTATTACATCCTCTACCTTATATATCTGGGTTGTGTTTTGTCACGGAGCGATTGAACATTTGATAGCCCCGTGAAGGATAGAACGAAGCAGGATACAATGACATGTGAAAGCGGAAATCGAAGAGAAAATAAAACATTCCAAATGAAATCAAAACCAATAATCAAGCAATACAGGACACATATATTCGTCTACCATGTGCACTTAGTGTTTGTGGCTTTCTGAAAACACGGATTTTCCGGAGCCGGGGAAGTCCTCGCTCCATGTTGATTACGATAAAGAGTTGGGTCGTTCCAACATAAATGACACGCAGCTATCAGTGTTATTGGGTAACTGTAAATCAAATAAATAGTCGGGAAAGAAAGAGGACACAATATATTCCATTACAGGAAAACCTTTTTTTGGTCAAGTGATTAAACTCTCAGTAACGAAAAAAAATGCAAGCAAAAGCTTGCTATCCTGCGGTGATTCCACTGCCGTTTGTAATGTTAAGAATAAAGTAATTTTCATAATTACATTTTGTACCAGAAAAATGTAGTCGCAAGGGCGCCCACATTCCTTACAAAATACTCGCCTTCATAAACATATGCATGTTAACCACTAATCTCCTTTTCTAGAAATATATTCATATCTTCATATTAATTATGCTGACGTCATACTTCAAGGACTAAAGCAAGGCTTGGGTTCGTCATTTGTTAATACGCTATCCCATAGCGTTTCGTAAAGAAACTTATAAAAGTCAGCATAGGCCAAGTTCGGGCAAAGACCATTAGTCAACTAGTGGTTGATTTGTGACGTACCTTACGCCTGTGCACTGATAGCAACGTGTGAACGTCTCTATATAGTCAAACGCTGGTCAAAATGTCATTGCAAAACTTCTGGATTCTGGCTCTCTGCTAGCGTTATGAATGCGCGCAGCTATTGGTTACCAGCGACGCAACCAACCCCAGTAGGCTGGTTCCAAATAGTCGACTAGCCTGGTCAACCACCGTCGACTAGACAGAGTTCGGACAAACGTTAGTTAACTATTGGTCAACTATAGTCCTTGAGCGAACTAGGCCATGTATTGTCTGTTTACATCGCGGTCCGTATGAGGTCCAGATGTGTACGTGTCCGTATGTCAGCAAATGTACATGCGTACATGCTACACTATGTTTGAAATGCATGTTTATATTTATATATTTTTAAAACATTTTTCTGGACAATATTTCTGGGCGGCTGTCCTTCTATACTGTACATTGTATAATCAGTGGCACACCCGAGGGGGGCTCGCGGGGCTTGAGCCCCCCCCCCCCCCCTTGTCATTTTTATTGATAATATTTTTTTTAGTCCCACGATTTGTACTTTGGCGATGTACAAGTGGCTTATTTTCGAGTGGTCTAATAGGGGTGTAAGTGGCGCCACCAACGTCAAAATAGTCCGCCTCCCAAAAAACAAAAAACAAAAAAAACAAAAAAACAAAAATCGTTTTTTTTCTGCGGCCAACAATTTTGGGCAAAATGTTTTGAAATGTTTTTTAAACTTCTACAAAGTGTTAAAAAAAGTGTCAGTCCCCTAGCCAGATCCTGGGTGAGCCACTGTGTTATAATCCTGTTATGGATCCGATAGATTAACATTTTGGATTTCCGAAAAAAAAGTCGCCTGACATTTTCTTCCTGGTAACCGGAAGGTCAAAGTTAAGTGAATTCAAAATGCAAACAAAACCCTTAAAACCTTAGCGGGAGTCAGTGCGAATAAAATTACTTCCACATTTCTTTGTTTTTTATTGTCCCAGCCACGTGGTAGCCATGCCCAGGTCATCTATCACTAGATCCTAGTATGGACCATGGTACATCCACTAGAGGGGGTGTTAGTCTTGTGATCCTACTTGAGGGGTTGGAAATTGGCGGGAAAACCTAGTGTGCTTGTGCGCATTTACATAGGCTTGTGTACAAATGCATTGTTCATATAGGGATTACCTCGATCAACCCTGTGACCAAAATGGAACTGTCAAATGGCATTGAGGAGATTAGTGTCTGGTTTTATTGACTGTTTATAGGGCCTGAGGGATACCAGGGGTTAATCTGGGGTGAAGGGTAGACTTTGAGGGCCGGGTAGCTCAAATTACATGGTGTCATGGATTGATTCCCAGCAGGCGTCTGATATCATAGTGCCATTAAAATCAAAAGGAAAACCATTTATGGAGAGGATGCAATCCAGTATGAACACGAACCCTAGCCCGAAGATGTGGACATGTGGTGACGTCCTCATGACGTTAACGTATGTCGGAGTACAAGCAAAATTATTTAAGGTCTGAATTTGACAAACAATTCTTAACTATATATTGTGAACTGAATTGAGTCAGTACCGTGGTCTGTTTTCGTAGAGTGGTACATAATGCCTTTGGACACATTTCTTATTGTCGGGTACAAAACAGCTCGACCTTTACTTCCGGGTGTACCGGAAGTGCAAAGAGAATTGAATATAACTAGATGAGGAAGCATTAAAATACAATTAAATACATTAGGGATGTGTTTAGTGAGGGATGTCAGAGCCAAATGAAAGCATGATTACGGCAAAGGCATTCAAGGTTTTTATTTAATTTACAAACAATTCCTCATGTTTTCTCTCAAATTGCTCACAGCTCTTCTTTGGACAACCGCAAATGACTTTTCAAATTTTCAGGATCATGACGTCATCAAAACGTTATTGTAAGGAGAATTTGAAAGTAAACAGTTTTCTGTTTTACAAGTAAAATCGGTCATTATTTTGATTTGTGTCCATTGGCGGTGTTCGTGGTACAGATAACGATATCACGATGACCAACAGTGTGAAAATGTAGCTACTTGATTCTATGATGTCATTATAAAACCAGAAGTTAGGTGATATTAGTACAAATACTGATAAGTTCATTGTAATTTTTGTACTTTAAGTATTTATTTTAACGTCATGATGAATATGTATGCTGCCGGAACTTAATAAATATTCAGTTTGTGGTACTCTGCACATTTTAACTAATAATTTCATCAAACCAAAGGTAACGTGTGCGTGTAAATAACACGTACAATAAAATCTATCAAATACCAAAATGATGCATTTTTATTTTGAAATTAAAACATCTTTGATTTCACTGAATTTAGTGAATTTATTTCCAGACATGAAAGTATTTACAATGCAAAAGGGCGATGTCCAAACAAATCATTTGCTGCCAGATCACCCTTGCGTTTGTAACTCAACAAACGCCGTAGCCCAGTTCTTTCTATTTTTCTTACAATTGACACGTTTTATTATAAATTGGAAGCTGTTCATTGTTTTCCGTCTGTTTCAGAAACAAAACCAAAAAAACCAAGATCTATCTCTAGACTGTTTGCAATAATTGTAAACAACTGCACGCCAGCAGTTTTGCTTGAAAGACATGCCCCCCCCCCCCGATTTACGCGAGTGCCCTTCTTGCGGACATAAATGTGCCCCCTGGAGCAAAAATGTTCCCCCTCGAGATGAAAACACAACTGGACCTAAAATTTCGGATAATTTGTTTTCGGTAACCATTTCCCCAAATTGGCGTAAAGATTTCTGATATGAACGAGGAATATGTAAACTAAGCCCCAAAACCCTTAACAATGCGCCCTGGAAATGGGCAGATATTTCGTAGTTTGCATAATGACAGGTTTTGAATCTCCCCCCCCCCCTTGATCGAAGATGGTACCAATCCCCCCCCCCCCTACACACACACACACACACACTTTTGGATTTTACGCAGGCAAAGTGTCCGGTGATAGCAACGTGTCGACATTTCTGCGACGGAAGGCAAATGTCCCTTTTTGGTGATCCCCCCCCCCCCAGTTTGAAAATCGTTCCGCCCCCGCTGTCCATATTGAACAACACAAATCGTTTCCGGCATTTTGCTTGCTAGAAACAAACGTGACTGCACTTCCTTGAATTGCTTAGGTTGCACATCTTAATGGGTCAACAGAGGGCACCACATCAATCATGGATTGGCGAGCCTGGGGAAGAGGGGAGGGGGAAGGAGCCTTGGGGGAGGGGGGGGGGAAGGGGGGGGCTGGCGAGAACAAAAATATTATTTAACGAGAGGTGTGTACGTTGGAGTTTTTGTACCACTAGGTACGTCATCAGTAGACTCCGGCAGGGTCCGGCAGTTTTTCTTAAATGCATATGAGCCTCTTCGAATGAGAAGTAGACGTCCCCTTTTTATTTAAGAGGATTTCGTTTTGAGAGGGGGATGTTGTAAATTGCATAGATAATTTTCTTCCATGCATAAAAACTTTAAATCCTAATGGGCCAAAATGTACATCTTGTTGTGGAATGAGTAAAATCCAAACAGTTTGAGGTCACGGACTTGGTTGGTAATATTTTGTTGGGGTCGGGTTCGGGATGGGATGGGGCGGGGGGGGGGGTAGGTTGACTTATTGAAAAGCCGAGTTTGTCCCACGTTTCTCTTAGTTGGTTAAATTCCACGATTTAATGTTGTTTAGAAATAAAAAAAAATCATAATTGATGAAAATATAGAACAAAATTATTGTGTCTCATAAGAAAATACTAGTTTTAAGATAAGCCTGGGGTTTGCAATAGAACCGGTAAACAAAAAAATCAAGACTTAACATACGCACTGACAACTACTAAAAGGTTACATTCCATGCACTCTGCGTATTTATTCCGTATTTATCTTGTATTAGAATGTTACAAGATGACAAACAATTAAAATGCCAAAAAAGTTCTTAACAATAAAATATGTATTTGTCTTTAGTTATACATTTAAAATACATTTTGTTTCACCTGGTGTAAATTAAGCTTCACTGTGCAACGTCCCCCTCCCCCAATAATACTTCAAAAATACATCATCTAGTTAATCCGGTGTTTATAAGTCTTTAGGTTTAAAGTTGTAAAATGATACGGATGTCAATTTAAAAGAAATGTAACTGGGTATATACTACATGTATATTGGCCTCTAAAATTCCAATAGCTTCCTTAAATGTTACTATGCAGCATGCGTTCTGATTAATATGTACGTACTTAAATCAACATAAACAATACTGATGTGTTACCCAGAATGGTTTTCTTTGGAGCGGAATATTATTGGAACAGTATATTTCAGCGATCATGAACCCAATTTCTTGAATATAATAACAGTCAGATATCACGCTGATTATCAAAGAAATTAAGTTAATTCTAAAAAAAAAAATATTCGGTCTCTGGTCAGACCAAAGTTCCGGAATTGATGCGGCGACGCAGCTTTTTTTCTTTTTCTCAAGCTTGGATGGTACAAACAAGGTGGGGTACAATTTTGCTTTTTTGGGTGTCCTTATGTACATTGGTGTCCTGCCTTGGTGCCCTCGATCATATGCCTTGGTGCAATTTCCCATTCCTTCGTGCTCTTTCGTACAAAAAATTGAGGAGGGGCAGCAATAGAGGGCGCTGTTGGAGCTACCGCGGGACATTTTGAAAAAAGAAGAAGATTGACGCGCATGATTAAAATCGACGCGCGCGCTGACCAGAGACCGACTATTTTTTGGCCTAAAATTCCATCAAAATACATTCCATTATGATAAACGAATTGTAGAGAACATGCAGGGATACCATGCTTCATGCAGAGACCTTGGGCTAAATGAGTAATCACAATTGTACAGTAATTTTTGAAAGGTGAAAATGTCACCCAGGCGTATCTTTGTTATTTTCCTGTGTCGTACGTTCAAACAAATAGTCGATATTTTCCCACCCATAATTTTAGTAGATATAGAGACATTGCAGAACAAAATAGTGTGCTGAAAGTTCTTATTACTTGACCACAATATCACGTTGTGTTAACAGTTGTGTAATCCGCAATGAAATAGTATATTTGCATTAACTCCAAAAAAATACAGTGCTCTAGAGCTGGAATTAAACAGTTCATTGTCTAAAATAGTTCAGTTTGAAACATACGTTTGGTTATACGGGTAGCACCTCATAAAAAAAAAATGCTTAAAAAAGAAATGCATCGCAAATATCAATACATATTTGGATAATCTGGTTCTTTAGCAATAGATCATTAGCTTTTCAACAACAAACAAATTATTTCCAATAGGGTAAATATTAATTGAGTTATGGCCAATTCAAAATGAGCGCCAATTTTTCAATCTATCCACAGCCTCAATTGTCAGGTATGTGATGGATTTGGGGTGAGGATAGTTTTGCTTTCTTTAATGTTTTTATCTTTCTTTCTTTATTTGGTTCTTTTTTTTTGGGGGGGGGGGGCAACAATGGTCATTTATCCTTTTGTAAGTAATGGTAGTCCAGCAAAGGACTGTTTGGTTAACGTTTTAGATGTTTACTGTGCTGCTCTGTCTCTGCCCTCTACTTGATAGCCTTTTAACGGATGCAAGTTTTGGCCCGTGTTCTTATTGCGGCAGTCAAAATATCAGTCACTGCATGTTAACAAAATGAAGAGCGGCGATTATTTTCAATTGCCCATAACTCCAGAAATATGCACGCGATTGGAAAGGTATTTTGTTGTAGAACAGCTCCTGAAAAGCACAAGTTTATGGGGATGTCTCCCAAAATATGTCCAATCCAGGGTAATATTCACGTGTACATATTACAATGTATTATCATTATTATTATTACCATAAAGAGACGACAAAGATAGCTCTGTTATGATTATTATCGATCTAAGAATGATAATCTGAGTAAATTTTTCGTTAAATCATCCGAACATAACACGAAATGCTCGGTCACAATAATTGGTTATTAAAGGGAATGCACATCATTGGCTTTTGCTATAATTTTCAGAAATGAACTATTTGAGGGGTTAGTATGATAGATCAAATATTGTTCAACTGACATGTTTGAAGTTTTGTGTTCGAAAATGCTTGAAAATCCAAGAAAAACTAAATTTTTGAAGTAGTCTGGTTCCCTGACTCCACTAAAGATAAAATGGATCAATGTACAGGTGTCGGAAAATAGTAAGGTAACGGAACCAGTCTAGCTGGCCTGCACCCGTTCATGAACATGTAACCAATAGAAAACAAATAGTTTTTGTTTAGTTAGGTTTTTCCAACGTTGGTCGGCCGACCACCGTTGGAAATGTGTACAAAAAATACCATTTTCTTGAAAATGACTCGACACCAGGTGCCATAATTTTACAGGATGCTTTAGACTGTCATTTACCAACATCCTAGTAAGGTATTTTGTAAAAACTTGATAGTTTTATTGTTCGATGTTTGCAAATGTTGTATATTCCCTTTAAATGGCCTGTCCTGCAATGTTGCCATGATTAAAAATCGACCTATGATTGGAAATCAACGTATGATCGAAAACCGACGCAAGTGGCGAACTTCAAAGCGGTTCTGAGTAAACTAGATTTCCGAGAAACTACATATATTAGCAACTATGATATTATAATATAATTATACTCAGAAACATTCAAGTGGCATGTTACTTCAGTCATTTTATCTCGACTAGTACAAATCAAGGTATTTCAAATAGGCCTAGAGATATCATGTAAAATTTTGACAGCTTCTCTTGGAAATGCTTTGGAAATACAATCACTTAGCCTTGCGTCTATAATTTTGAGTATGTTGGTTTTGATCAAATCATTTAAAACATGGTCATGCTCCTATCATGAACATGTCGAAAGTACAAACAATTTAAAGAAAAAAAGAGAGAAATATCCGTTATGCTCTTGAAGTTTTTGTCTCCCATAATGCTCAAATAAACTTAAAAAAAAAAACCAACCGCTGTTCATGTGTTCTTGCGCGACAGACCACGTGGTCCGAGCTCGGCCTATTCACCTTCAGCTGAGGTCACCATCTGCATGCAAATACCTGGGAACAAAGAAATAATTTAATACTTATATCTTGTAGGAAATGTATAAACGGGGTGGCATGCAAGATAATGATACGTAAGATGCGTGCCTCAAAATAGACACTTGCATGTGGTTTACAAGCGAACGGATACGGTGAGCGCCATCGCTACTTCTCAAACGCTTGTGAAGCGCATGGTAAATTAAGAGACTAAATGTGTGTTTAACCGGTTTTAAACACTATGTTTGAGACCGGTTGGAGTCTGGATGGGTGATCATTACCCGGTCAAAAAAATCAAAACCTTTCGGTCCAAAAGTCAAAACAAGTCAATAATGATAAATTTCCAACGGTTTTGTTCAACAATTTTACTTCATGTTTTCCGAAACACCCCTCTAGCTATGTTATGGAATATTCCGGTCGCAAAAAGTTGTAAAAAACTCCTTATTTGTAGATTGGCGCGCGGTACTGCGCGAAGTGGCGCAGAACGCAGCTCTGCCGGTGTGTTGTGAATTCAAAACTATGAAATAATGAAATACTGAGTCACTGGTAGTATTGCGCATGCCTAGTTGAGGAATGTGAACGTTAAACCAATAAAACTGTCAAAACACCGGATTTCATAACATAGGAGTCAAAATTTCAGGTGACACTGGAAAAGTGTTTAAGACCAGCCACCAGGGCTTTATAATCCAATTAAGACCGGCCACGTGGCGGGCGTCTCGACCAATAGGAATGGGTAAACTGTCTTAGGTGTATGATTGTCGTTTTTTACCCGTTTCATTGTTAATGTATTAAATATATGATTTGATTAATTAAGGATGACGTATTGAACGTTACATGGGCCAATTTTTGTTTGTGTTTCTAACTAGGATTAGCTGCTGCTACGAGGTTTCATCGGACGCTGCCCTTTTGGATTAGAAACTGTTCCGACAACCATTTTATTTCTCCATGCGGCAACAAAGCGTATCCGTTAGGAGTCGAAACTTCACTATAATCAACGGAGTCTGTGTACTTACCAGTGTTTTTCTCATCTTGCACGGCGGCGTATCGTTCCTCATCACTATTACCAGTTTCACGCCTGATATATAAATACAAGAACATATTTGAAGGGATTGCTTTTTATCGAGCTTGAAACATACACGGACTCACTTGTGTTGTCACGATTCATCGAACTGAAATTAAAAAATATATATGTTGCGGAAATATCAAAAGAAAGGCCTCTTTGCAAGCCAGATGTCGAGTTGGCAATTTGTATAAACAAGCAAGTAGATTTGCTGCACTTACCCTGTGTGTTTCGCAGGTTTGCATTCTGAAAAAAAAGGCAAAAGGCAGATTTCATTAATAAGTAGTTATCAACACGGTGTTTCAATACATGTCATAACTTTTAAAATGGGACATGGCATCACTGGTCTGATAATACCAAAATAACACCAACAAAAAAATATCTGCAAAAATACACTTATCACATAATGAAATACGAACATTTGCACCGCGTTAGATCCTCGTGTATCTGGTATGAAATCTGTGGAGTATATGATTTGTATGTATTATAGTCTTTTCTCCTCGCTGTTGCACTCTGCAGTTGCTACTATTCTTTTGTTTGTAAACATTGGCGCAATGTTGTATGGGCTGCCGCAAGCGCATAAACTGAAGCCGTGGTTGGCAACATATTTTTCCAAAAAAGTTCCCATATCGCCCTCAATTGGGTAAATACAAAGTAAAAAGGCATGTATGGCAATTACTTGTAGCTTTGTTGACAATATTGTATTTCCAACAATCAAATAATATTTTGGTTATATGTAGTAACTCTTCTTCATTTTTGCAGTGTTAGACCTTCTATAGTTTTGCAACCTGTGGTTGGCAAAAATGCAGCTTGCCAACCAAGCGTAGAAAGGTCTATGGGGGGGCCGTCAACAATTTTGTTGTGTGGCCAATGAAGCATGGGCATACCCCTAGTCTACTTCAGTCCATTTCATTCTGAAACGAAGACTTTCTACGCGTATTTCGGATCGTTTTTATGGCCAATTTCCAATTTACCTTGTCTACGTTTGGTGGTTGACCTTCGGTAGTACACAACCCCAGCGACAATGACCACAATGCTGACTACTGATACGATAGTGGTGATCCCTACGCCGGCTGAAAGCCCTGGGTCGTTCGATTTCACATCTGATAGGTGGACCGAAGAAGAAAAAAGAAAAGTACAATCTTTATAGAAACCTGTCAGTTATATAAGGTAACTGCTCTAAATGTCATTAGAGCCGAAACATACACCCACAAACTTGTAATCCATAGGAGAAACAATAGCTGCTGTTTGTACCGCTACCTCAAACAATAAAACTTCTCAAACAGCAAAACTCAAACGACCGATTGAAAACATGAAGACAATTTCTATCATCACGTTTAAATGGGCACACATGGGAGAGGCTCCCAGACAAACAGCCTTTCCTTGATACAAACTAATTTGGCGACAGCCATTTTCTGCGGTGGCACCCGGCTCGCTCTAGTCACGATCAGGCAGTACGCGCGCAACTCGGGCTCCTTCCACCAATCAGGTTTGTTAGTGACTTCGTCATACATGCGCACGCACCACTGAGTACAAGCTCCCATTGGCTAAGAAATGTTCCAACACTTACATGCCACGTTCATCAGACAAGCGTCACACACACGAGGGCAGAGTGCGTTTCCTTTCGCGCAGCACCTGTACACAGCCCCGTCGTCCTCTTCGGTCATTACACCTGTCGTGAAGTTCAGCGTCGTCACTCGGCCACCGTAGTCGCCACTTGTTATTTCTGACTCTGCTGGATTGACCTGCTCCTCGTCGTTTCTCAACCACATCAGATCGGACTCCGGATTGCTACTCTCAGAGAAACAACTGAATGACGCGTTGATGCCTGGCACAGCTGTCAGTGCGCAGTCCGTGATGTGTACCCTCCTAGGACAAACTGAACAGCGCAGTTAAAGCGTAGTTATACTCAAATTATCCTTCTACAACAACTTTGAAGGAATTGTATCAAAACACCGTATAATTTTGAGCACTGAGAACAACTCATAGCACGATTGGCTCTGATTGGAGTCCAGTAAAAAAAAAAATGATGAAAACCGTATTGTCAAAGCAAATGCTTCCACAAAACGATCTCGTATGAATATTATGTGTTGGACATGATTGTTGCCCATAATCTTCAAATCTTGACGACCAAGGGCGGATCCAGAACACAGTTTTTGGGGGAGGCCAAAAAAAATTTTGGTTCCCCAAAAAAGTGGGTCAAAAAAATTACGGCGTGGGGTTCGGTGCCCGCTTAAGGGCCCCGAAAAAAATTTGGATTCTAGATGCTCTGTGGTGCGATCTGAGGCAATTTCTGACCACTTTAACCAATGTTTTTTGAGGAAAAGATGGTGGTGTACTCATTGCCTGCCTTTATTGCGATGTCACATAAAAAAACAATAAATTGGTTTCGTTTTTTTTTTGGGGGGGGGGCATGGCCCCCTTTGGCCCCCCCCCCCCCCCCCCCCGGATCCGCCCTTGTTGACGACAGACTTTTCCAGTGACCTAAAGTGAGAAATATTTTGTGGCCAACGTTTGAGGATTATTGCAAAAAAGACCATGGGCTTGCCCTTTGGAACGCTCTCGTCCAATAAAGATGCAGAATCTGTGGATGGGAAGTTTTAATTTAGAATAGCTCGATGGGTCTACTGCAATACCTACACTGCACATTGAGAGGACCGAACGCACCGGTGTGATGTTGAGTACACGACTTTATCCGCGCAGTGCATGTCATGGTCTTCCCATTGTCGTTCCTCTTCGGAGTGATGTTGATCACGCCAGTAAACATGAATCGATTGCCTGAAGGTAGCGGTTCAGTTGTGATGTTGGCTATGTCGTGCACATGCCCATAGGACCAGTGCAAACTCCAGTCGTCCGGGAACCCGTTGTCGGCACGGCAGGTCAGAGCGGTGGCTAGACCTTCTTCCATTGTCTTGTCACCGGTGACGACAGGTTTGTCTGGCGGGCCTAGAAAACAAAACCAAAGAATAGGTGAGTGATGCTAGCCAGGGCAAAAGTGTCACAACCCGATATAGTACGTTATATCGGTGGCGGGATTGTGCCTTTACACAAGCATGTCATTGGGCACACCGTCAGAGTATGTCATGAGAAAAAATGATATAGGGCCATCGCAGATTTGTCATTTGAACCAAAAAAAAAAAAAAGATTGGTTGAAATTTTTTTTTTTTTGAAAATTGTTTGTTGTTCTACCTATTTTTTTTCTAAGAACAAATCTGCAATGGCCCTATAGCCAAATACCTTTCTCCACACATATTCTGACTGTGTGCCAAATGTCATGCTTGTATCATCAAAGGCACAATTCCCCCAATTATTTCTCATATCTGCCCCACTAGTAGTGTTGACCCAAAACTGGATTGTGATTGTAGTCGGTCCAATCAGCAGGGGTGGGATCAAACAAACAATCAGATAATCCCGAAGAAATTTCGAAATTCTGATCTGCCTTTCGATCTGCGTATATACCTCTGGTGCGTGCATTGGAAATAATTCAGCGCGTGAGGTATGCTCGGAAATTCCTGGGTTCTTCATTTTAGGCATGTTACCAAATGTGATACGTACCAATGACGTCCAATGTGACAGCCTTTTCTGGGATGGGCTCCTGCGTCTCTGCTGTGATCGCAGCACAGATCACCTCCTGTCTGTGATTGGCTCTGCTGGGAGTGAATGTCCAAGTGTCGGAACTGTTGACCAATCCCACATCGGCTTCCACCGGATGTGGGTGGGTAGTTTGTTGCAGCGTGCCATTCAAGATCCATCTGAAAGTCACAGCCGGTCTGGTACCCTGTACTTCGCATCTGATGTTGCTTGATGCGCCTTGGTCAACATCCAAAGTTTGGCCTAGTCTGGTCCCGGTGCCATCATACAAGGACATTGCTGAAGATGTTGGCAGTACTATTAGAAGGAAAGGTTGAACAACAGTGTGATCTTGGAAGGCGATTCCATGTAGTGAACACGCTTGTTCGTCTTTTTTTTATCATTACTGGCCTTCATTTTATTTGTTCATTCTTGGTTTCAAAGTAAGAGCGTGACGATTCACCTTCACGACTTAAAGCGATTAGATGACTTTCTAGACCAAGGACCGGCGGAATCTGCACCCTTCCTTGGACAACGGCCTCTTCACCAGTAATTGAAACTACAAATGCAAGATTGTTCACACCCCGAAACAATAATTGACCTATCGTTGTATGCGAGTTGGCCGCGCCCCTTCGACAACCCTATGGATTTTTCTTTTACGCTACGTTTTGTTTGTCTCAGATGCTGCGCGTTCTGCGTCTATTTGTATATCCTGTAATTGGACAATATTTCACGAGCTGCGTTGACGCGATTCTAAACGCGATTCTACCGCGGCAGGCCAATTCCTGACCAGATCAGTCCAATTCTGTTTCAAGTCTGACCTTGGACTTTTAGGAGTGCATGACAGGAAACAACTCATCCTCCATTTTTCGTCAATAGTTCGTTTAATGTGTAGTTGAACCACCTTAATTTAAACACTGAAACTAGAAATCACTTTCGACATCGGAAGAACAAGTTTACGTTGTGATGTTCTGTTATTATCCATACCTTTAACATCAAGTGTCACGCTGGCGTTCACTGCGGGCCAGTCATCGATGTTTGAAGCAGAGCACTGCAGTAGCTCTCCGTGATGGTTCCAAGTAGGGGACAGTCTCACAGTACTCATGCTGGTGGTCAGACCGTCGGCTCCCACGACATCCGTACTCTCGTTTGCCGTGATATTTCGACTTCCTAATATCCAAGTGATCGATGCAGCGGGACGAGCCCCAGGTACTTCGCAGATGAACTCACGCTCCACTCCCTCGATCAGAAACGACGTCCCGTTGGTTGCGGTGATGTTGTCGGTTGACTCATACAAAGTTATCACTGTCGGTGGAACTGAACAAATCAACGACCAAAATATGGTTAAACTTTGAAAAACAGGCCTTTAATTTGGCTTGTGGTATTGGCCTCCAGCTTTGAACTCGAACGTCCGTAAAGTCTCAAAACATAAGAACTCCGAGTCATTGCTTCTCTCTAACGAATAAACTGTAAAATGAAAAACAAAATGTCGGTAGCTTGACACTCCAACTTCCCCGATTTTAGAGTAGCCGCAGAATGTCCGACCGTAAGCCTAATTCAAACATTTCTGGCGTTTCATCCAAGTACTGGGGTTTGAAATACCCTTTATTTTGTGTGGTGGTTAATTTCAACCACAGTAATTATGTTCCACTGACTTTAAAATCATGTTTCAGCAAATAATGATAACTGTTACCACCCTTTAATGTTTCAATGTTGTCTTTAGTGTAGTTTTTTCATGATTCTTGCTTGTATGTGATATGACCGGCAAGATTTACTCAGGTACATGTTGTTTATAAAGAATTTGTGTGGGATTTTTTTCACTTTAATCATTACCTTTAATATCAAGCGTTGCGGTGATGTTCAGCCCAGGATGGTTATGCTTATTGCTGGCCGAGCACTGCAGCAACTCGCCGTGGTTGCTCCAGGTTGGGGACAGTGTGAGAGAACTAGTGCTGGTTATCAATCCACCGGACACGGTGCCATTCTCGCTGCGGGCGAACGTTAGTTCCCTACCGCCGAGAGACCAGGTGAACGACGCTCCCGGGTCGATGTCTGTTACCCGGCACGTAAACTGCGACTCAACACCCTGTACCAGGTAGGACACGGCGTCGGTCGAGGGTAGCGAGCCAGTAGGATCTGACAATGTGATTGTTGCCGGTAGCACTGCAGTAAACAAAATGAGGAATAACTGCTAATGTATAATCGTAGTTCTTTTAGCCTGTGATTCTCGGGGTGAACCTCGTGAGCACATTGTGTCCACCTGGCTCAAATCTCACTATGAATAATTCCAGTTAAGTGTGGATACACTAAATTCACAGAATAACTACAATGTGACGAAGCACAGCGTAAATGTGTGCCCTGTTTGGCAACACATTATGGCGATTTGGTTTTTCTTATTTGCAGGAAAGCTAGAACCCAGTTATGGGGACATTCTGCTGTCCCCATAACAACTGTCACCCAACAGGGGTGTGGTCCTCACAGCTACGTACTAAGATCCTGTGTTTCAAAGCCACATTAGTGTGATTTTTTTTGTTCGTTTTGAACCGAAACACGGGAGAGGTGAAATGTTTTGTAAACGTACCAATTATTTCCACATCGTCGATGGCCATGTCCGACCGACCGCCATTTCCCCTTACTGCCTCAAATGCGAGCCTGAAATTTGACGTCGAGTCGCTGGTGCACAGTTCCATTTCCAACCAGGTTCTCGAGTCCGTTTGTTGGCCAGTCCATGAACGCAGGACTGTCTCTTGCCCCAAATTCCCACTGGTTGGAATGCGTTTCACCTTTAGAGTACCTGAAGTGATAGATACACATGAATTCTATTGGGAATTTGGAATGGACGGAACTGTCCTAAAATAGCACCTAATTTATGATTATCCAACTACTGCCTACTAATTTGATAGTTACGTAAATTGAAAATTAAACAACTTTTGAATGAGTTAAAACCCTTCTGCTGAATCCGGAAAGCGCATATAAGCTTAATCAGAAGGGGGTTCCAATAAGTGGCTTCCTAAGATAGTACATGTCTACATTTTTTTCAGTGTTAGCATTTTTTATTGCTATTGGGGATATGTCAAGGATTAAGCAAATACCCGTGGCGGTTGGTAAGGGGGTTGCACTGGGATCCCAAGGCCTAGCCCACGGCTTCATATTTACCCATGTAGCTTCCGTACATGTTGTACCAAAAGTGCACGCACACAGTTTGGCGACCGTTCTTGTGAAGAAATATGGGGCTGAGAAGCACAGCATTTGAACCTTGCCAGCCGCTGGATGACTCAAGGTAGAGGTAATAGCCATTGCTGTCTGTAAAAAATCAAATCAAATCTCACAAGAAGCTATACATAATGTAAGGGCCATTAGGGTTACTTTTGAACAAAATTGGTGCACTCTCCAAATATATGCGTCGGTGATTATGAGGTCAGTGGAAAAAAACTACACAATTAAAAGCATATGTCGCCAAAATCCTGTTTATAAATTGAATAACACTATACAAACCCCAATCAAAAACGTCCAACATTATATCCACCAACACTGACAACATCGAACCAACACCAAACACCGTCACCAAACCAACATCAACACAAAGACATTACCTATCTCCAATAATACACAAACACAGACTACATACTATCAGCCAACATTTGTTCCATTTGACTCAAAAT
Source organism: Patiria miniata (assembly GCF_015706575.1). NCBI lineage: Eukaryota > Metazoa > Echinodermata > Asteroidea > Valvatida > Asterinidae > Patiria > Patiria miniata. The sequence goes on from NW_024037068.1 coordinate 13,161,564, forward strand.
AGTATTCTGGGCAAATTTATGATTGTAAATTGTCAGTCATATGGTTATACATTGTATTTTAAGAAAGATTTTGTTTAGTGATTACAAATTAAGTCACTCGGTTGTGACTAAGAACTTACTTCTATAGGTTTTATCATAATAGGGTCCTGTGTAGGACGTAGAAGTTGATCCGCGATGTCTACTCCAGTCGTAGTTATCGGCCGTTGACTGTGTCCAATCGCATATTCCCGACTCGAAGGTGCACAGGCGCCCAAGAGCTTCTGGACGGGCAAAGAAAGTTTTAACTCTATTAATTTAGAACGTTTGTAACAATTAACTAAGAGGAAGATTGACAGTGTCAGAAAAAAGTGACAACACTATACGCTGTTAAAACATTTGCCCGTAATTTTAAGGTGTCAAACAGGTTGCCAACAAAAAGAAAAATCCGTAAAATTACAGCAAGTCAAAAATGGGTTTCCAAACTATGACGGTGACCGTAATCTCAAAACGGATTTCCCGTAAATTCAACGGTAATACTTATAGCGGGAAACGGTACCTTAAATTCTCATAGGATTGTGCACCCCCCCCCAAAAAAAAACCTTTAATGACCCCTAAATTTGGTATATTTATATTTGGACCACGAGCAATCGATCTAGACTATTTGCAACATCAACATTTTGCCTCTGAATAGGAGTTGCGAAATGAGGTACACATTGTAATGGAATACAAGGTGGGGTGGCGTTGGTCTTCATGCACCACAAAAAAACATGGCCTTTTGAACGTTGTGTTTCTCAGAAAATAGGCCTATGCTCAGTATGATTGAAATGTTAACTTATAACAGAAGAAGAAATTCTGAACTTCATGTCAGTTACTGGTATAGCTAAACTTCAAGTCTGGAAAAAAAAACGCTCGAAAACTTCCAGAAATCTCTGTAATGATATCAATTTTTAGTAATTTCTCAAAATTGTTATTTCAGGAATAGTTGAACACTTATATCATCTAAGCATATGCCAGACTTCAGCTTAATCTGTTGTTGCAAACGCCATTACTACACTTTGAACCATCTCTATGGAAAATGTTGAGGAGACTTTTCTGCGACCCAACCCACGTGCGTTGTTCAGCAAAGCGCCTTAAGCGCTACGGTTGACCGATTGCGGCCAAGCCACACAATAACGTATTGTAGATTAGCATATTCATTAGCGTCAATCAGCGTGTTTTTTGGTTCGGGTCTCGGTATCGACCAATGGAAGCCGGCAAAAGGGTGACATTTATTAATTAAAAACTCGTGAAGGAGACTTTTCTCAACTTTTTTTAACTGCACACTATAATGGATAGGATTCTTATTTATATTCGTGAAGCTTGAAAAGGTTGACAGATATTGCAAATGTCAGTGTTACAACTTTCAAAAATGCACGTAGCCAGGCCTATTTTTCCAATTTCAACGAAAAGTAATGAAAATTATCACAGTAATTTTTAATTTTGAAAAAAAATCCTGGAAGTTGCATGAAGATACGGTCTTCCAAACCGGAGATATTAATTTTCAAAGATTTCGTCCGCCTGTGTGAACATGTCTGTGTACATGTAGTTTCATTCAAAATAAAGTGCTACGTTACCTTTAGAAATCGCCCTCCGCAACCACTAGACTGGAGTAGCCAAAGTTAACTTATCACTTTCCTGTAGTGACCACGGCCACCATTTTTATTTTGGAAATTTTGTGGACGAAGACAGTCCAAATAATTCGGTCCTAACAATAGAAAACTTTCCCTTTACTTGGTGACGGCCCGCATCTGTGGGTTGGTTATCCATTTAGACTGAGGACTTGGGACAAAGGGGTGGGGGCTATTTCAATGGGCCCGAAGACCTGGGCCAAGGTCTTTGGGAGAATTGGTGTACAAACATGATTGGACCTGTCGAATCAGGTTACAGTACAAACAAAAGGGAACAAAAGAAGGAAAGCACCAGTTTCTCATAAAAAAAGGAGTTATCTGCACACAAGTGGTGTAAACACGTTTAATCGTAGACCCCCATTGTCCCTCTTTCTGTTCGTTCTCTCATTTGTGTTGTGTACGCACATACAAAGTGGACCTCCGGTCATTTATTGTGGACCATAATGTCCTATATTATTTGTATGGGTGCAGAAACACACGAAAAAGGACAAAGCAAACATAGTATGCCCATTTCGCTTCACCAGCGTGGCATAACAAAAGAACATAAGAAGGTAAAAGGTTTTACATCCATTTGTTGGTTACATAAAAAACAGGGTGTCCTGAAAATAATGGTGCATTTCAACCCCGCCATTTTCGCCAATTTTCAACCGGAATTTACTGCAAATGTTTACCTGATCTTCAAGGTTACAGATTAAGCTTGAGAATACCGCTTGTTTAATAAAGATTGATTTTGTAAATCCAGCGATATGTTTAAATAACCGCGAAGCCAAAAAAATGGTGCCAGTGCTTCAAAGATCAGACAATGTCAGTATGGCTCTTTTGATAAGATTATCCCTATGGGATAAGACAAACATTCCATTCACACGACAATATAGGGTTGTGTTCTTATGTTGAAACAATTTAATAGTATAGACAGGTTTACTTCTTTAAAACTTCAGTGAAAGAGTTCAATAAAATATAAATAAATATTGCACACTCTGTTTAAAAATGGTTAAAATCACTAACAGAAAAGTGATTTGGTTTTAGACTAGGGCTATACTGATTTTAACTGCTTCAAAAAAGTAGCACAAAATGGGTTTCTTGGCTTTGCCTTTATTCACACATATCTTTGGATTTACAAAAGCGATCTCAATGGAACAAACGGTATTCTCAAGCTAATTCAATTACCTTGAAGATGGTGTAAACATCTGCAGACAGTTTTGGTTGTAAATTAGCAAAAGTGGAGGAGTTTACATGCACCATTATCCAGGACGCCCTGTATACACGAATTCAGACACGTGATCACTGTACACGTCCGAGCCCCCTTCAACGGAAAAAAAACTTGCCCGCTACTCGCTATACGTAATGCCAGAATTTGACATGTGCATGTGTTTTTCAATGTTTTTGTAATATTTTCGAAGATATGTCATCAATTGGCTTTAAAGATATTGTCCATCATTTGTTATTTGTGCATTTTGTTCGTTTAAGGCAACAAAAGTGTTCAAATCTAATGAAGGATACTGAACAACTAACCTGATGAAGTTTCAGCTCAGCTTCAGCTGTATATTCCGAGAAAAACAGCATTCTAGGATCTCAATTTCAAATCAAAAGTTGCTGAATCATGTTTTGAACTGTTTTGAATTGCAGCTATACGCGATGTCGCGCACTGATCCGACGAATTATAGCAAACCGCACGCGCGTGTGCGTCGCGCCAATGCTTGCGCGCGCTTCGCCAAATAACAAAACGAACTAATAATTTAAATTTTCCTACGGTGCCTCTTAAGACGGAAAGGCCTTCTTTCGTTGATAACTTCAACATGACAGCTTGCCAGAAAGAATAATTTCACAAGTAGTTTAGTCCCCTTACTATCTTTCAACCAAGTATGTTTTTTTCAACAATAATTACGCCTGTTACTTTTCGGATGGCTGCAAATGATGGACTCTGGCTTTATTGCCAGCGAAAAAATAACACAAGAAATACTTCCCTAGCCAGCTGAAGGAGGGATCAAAGAGGCTTACTTCTTAACGAGGATGTCAGAAGGCGTGTCTCACTTTTTCTACATAATTTGGCTACTGTTGTGGCCCAAGGCCGGGGGGGGGGTGTGGTCACCAAGACCTGTAGATAGGGGATATCATTTTATCTTGGAAACTGTTAGGGGTGGACAGCATATCCGGGAAAGAGAAATTCTCCGTTGGTATAAGGCACGGAATATCCTAAAGGGGACACTATCTCCTAGGGAAAACTGACTGGAAATACAAAATTTTCTGGGGGACAAATTCTTCCATGAAGTAGAGGACACAATATACAGGGTAACCCCCCGCCACCCCCCCCCCCCCAAATGCAACCCTAACACATTTTTCTTTACAAAAAGATGGGTGGATTTTGATGTTTTTGGGGGTATCCGATTAAAGCTGAGACATTGTTTTCTTTCAAATACTGAAGAAAAAACATGAAAATAGCACTTTTGGGTTACTGAGAACATGCCCACTATGTAAAATTAGTCATTGTTCTTCCTGTACACAGGTACTCCAAACAGTTAAACATTTTACTGTATAAGCCCACTGTACAATTATCCTCAATGTGTACATTTTGTTTCAGTATTTTGACATAAATAAAATATAAAATAGGACTACAAAGGATGAGATACCTGTTCAGGTGGAAAATAAAAAGTATTTCTATCAAATGCATTTGTACTCTTGACATATAATGCGCCGGGTTGTTTGTAAGGATTAGGACATGCAAACATATATGTACAGTGAAAATTCATTACTGTGGATTTTTTTTTCTTTTTGAATACTGACTACTTTTACATAATTGGCATTTATTCAGCAAGCCAAAGTACTATTTTCATGATTTTGTTTTTCAAATATTAAAAGACAAGTTCTTCAGCTTTAATCTGATACCAAAAAAAGGCAAATGTTTTAGGCTTGCATTTTGTTTGGGTCATCCTGTATACCAAAGGGGGACACTGTCTCCGAAGGGAAGCTGTCCAGGGGGACAGAATATTCTGCGAAACTCTATTTAACTGTCGTTAAATAAAAGTACAACTCCTGGGTAGCAATAGAAATCAACATTCCCAACACTCTGGGCAAAAACAGCATCTTGCATTGAATCTGTACATGTGCATGTTTCCAAACATCTTGAACAGCAATTTGTCCGGCAAGTCACTTTGATATTAAAAGAAATTTACAAGGCGACTACGCAAAGAAAAGTTATTATTTAGACTTCACGAACACTGAACCATTTCTCGTATTGAAACGGTTCAACTATATCTACATCAATTCACAATAGGCTATGCCACTTTTTCATATTCTTTGTCATTGCACAAGATACAATGCAAACCCTGACATGGTGCAAGTAACTGAGCAACACAACTCAAATGATGAAAGGAAACTTGAACTCACCGTGTGGAAACCATGCTACAGCGAACGCAATGAGCAGTACAACCGTTTTCGACGCCATCTCTCCGTATAAGTTCAACCCCAGTTACCCTCTGTCTTATATATCCTAGAAGTATCATCACTAAACTAACTATTGAACTTTTGATAGGCCGTTGGAGGATACACCGGGATACAGTGTCATGTGATTACGGAAAACAGAAAGAAAAGTAGCATTAATAGTGATATTAAATCCAATGTACAACCAATAAGCCGACTTATGTTGTCTTTCGTTGATTGATCGGCGAAGTAGGTGAACTTAATATTTAAAATATTCGTAGGGACTTCCCGAAACCGAGAAGTCTACGTGACCTGTTTATGATAAGGTATTGTTTCGTTCCAACATATTGACACGGACTTATCAACGCTTTTGGTAACACAATAGGCATATGATACACATAACAAACACTTTCATTACATGAACCTTATTTGCGCTAATTGAACATGCTTCGCACATTAAGAAATAAAATAAATGCCAACTCTTTCTTAACAACAACTTATAGGCTAACTCTTCTCAATCTCGCTCTCACACTAGTGGAGGCATTTTTATATTATTCTCATCCCAAAAATTTGTCTTTCAGGGGCGCCCTCTATATTGCCTATTGTTTTCGAACTAGCCAGCATGTGCATACAAATAAATCGGGATATAGGGAAAGGAATATAAGAAGGCGAACTTAACACGGCAAGTTTATGAAACCTGGTAAGCGATAACGTTTACAAATAACGGGGTCATTTATGTTATTAGCGAGATCGACTTACATGGTTTGTACACTTGCACTTGTTTGTGAACTTTTGAAACCAGGATTTCCCTAAATTGAGTAGGTAACTCCACACTCTGCGCGATATGATAGATGATTGGGTCAGCATCAAATACACGTTGTTATTGGTGGCTCGAGTAACCTTCAGCAAAATGACAACAGACACATCGAGGACCTATCCAAGACACTTTTAGAAATGGCACACAAGTACTTTAATTACTCGAAACTTTCACGTTTTCATCAATTGATTGTCCCCTTTAATGACAAGCTTTAGTGAAAATGTGGGCACATCATCCTTAACCTGGCATCCATAGTAGGCAGGCGCGTACGCAGGGGGGGGGGGTGTTTTGGCTGTTAAACACCCCCCTTTGTCATGTAAAAATATGGAGGGAAAAGAGAGGTATGTTACCGAGCGCGGAACAATTACAAATGATGTGCATGTTCTCAACTTGAAGCTTTGAATACAGAAGACACTTTATAAGAGCAAGAGTATATAGGCCTATATGTATTTGAAACAAATGAAACAAAATATCCCCTCGTAATTTAAAAAAATTCTGCTAAAAAAATCAGGGGAAAGTGGCCAGGAAACGCCTTAGATTGCACCACATAGCATCTATGATCCAAAATTTCCCGGGGCCCTTAAGCAGGCCCCGAACCCCACGCCGTAAGTGCTTCGCGCTCGCATTAGTCCTCCGGCCAAATTCCCTCTATGCTCTAATTTCACCCTAGCGGTGCCCCCACTTTATTTGTACCTTCAGCAGCGAATGGCTCTACAAGTGGCCTAAATCCCTTTCCAAAATAGAAAATTGTGAAAAAATACGGAGATGGAACATGGAGCTTAACTTTGAGTACATAACAAACTTGATAAAGAACAAAAAAATAACAAATTTAAATGGGATTTTCGATGTTTAGAACGTTTTCTAAACGGTGGAAGTGACCAGGAATCGCCTCAGATTGCACCACAGAGCATCTAAAATCCAATTTTTTCGGGGCCCTTCAGCGGGCCCCGGACCCCACGCCGTAAGGGCTTCGCGCTGCGCGCTCGCAGGTCATAGACCCTTCATTACAATTCTAGGCCCCCCCCGGCAAATGCCAGTCTGAATCCTCCCCTGTGACCGGAGCGCATGTGTTTATACTGTATCTGAAGTTTGGCCTTAGGGGTAGGGCGGTTTACACAAAGATTCCAAACGGATGAGAATCATGAGATCCAGGGGACGAAGCTGAGTAATTTTAGCCAATGACAAGAACAGATCCTAGCACTTCCGCGGCCCGTGTCACTTTTTTTCTTGAATTTCTTCTTTCTTTTTTTGTTTAAATGCTGTTGAGGGAGGGGACTGCCCACATTGACCCCTTTACTCATATGTTCATCATATACTCTAAAGACACAGAACATGTTTTTTCCCCCCGATTTACTATTCTTTAGCTCAAAAAGATAACTGATGGTCGTGGGTTCCCGGCCCTTCGAGTTTAACTAGTCCAAATATACCCTCTTTTATTTCTGGCGCCAACACAATTTACCATCTTCATTTCTAGCGTCATAAATGATGACATCCAATTTTTTAACACCCCCGTTGAAAAAATCCTGCGTACGCCACTGATAGTAGGCTACAATATAAATAAATTTATAAAATTTATACAACTGTCACCATCTGTAGCACATAATACAGCCCGGGTTATAGGCAAATTCTAATAAATACCGGCCTTCAAAGGGATTCTGTCGAATATTTCTAACATTTAAACTGAGATGTTGTCGCTGGTGATGTTTGCAGACAATTGCGACGACGATTCTTGGAATCGCATTTTTTTTTGACGAGAAAGGGGTTGATTATGCTTAAATGAAGAAATTTTCTGAACGAATTGACCAATGTCAGTCATTTTCCATCAAAAAGTATATTTGGTCATTCCATGTCAGACCAACGCACTTTTCTACCTCATATCTTCCGATTTTGATACAAATTGTTGGATTGTAGGTCCTGATGAGCAATGAATGCACACCAATTTTTAGCCCAATCCGACCTACCATGTGGTCAGGGCAGAAACCACAAAAAAAAATGGACAAATCCCCATACTTCAAAAATATTTTTAAAATACTCAGAACTTTCACAGGTATTCAAGCTGCACACAAAAAATGGTGATCAACATGTCATCTTTCATTTTCTGGCGGGTTAACCAGTTACTTTTTGGAGAAATTCTCACCCAAAGAAGACCATCCCTAAAGCGACTGATGTTTCCCAAAGCGGAAAAGTAGCCATCTTGACAAACAACCCCTCTACATCATGGCTAATTAGCGTCACTTTCGGGCCCCATTGCATCCAAAATGCTCGGAATTGGAAGCCCCAAGTCCGGGGCCAGAGGTGCATTGCCATATCTCTTCAATTCTCTAATCCCATGGCTCTCAGAACGCACTAATAATAGACGAATTTGAGTGTATAACCCTTTCGTGTTGTATTCGTTCTTCTTTGGTAATTCGTTAGTCATTCCAATATCCACTAGGCCACTGTGGCAGCTCGACGAAAGTCGTTCTTCGAAACACTTTAATGTACATGCATGACTGAGTGATAGTTATGTGTGTGGCGTGATTGTTATTTTCGTATGAATTAATATCGAACTTGGATCATGATCCATTGATGATGTGTGCTGCAGATATTAACACCGCGGACTGCTTTTGCTTTTTGCCACCAGGCACATTTATGCGGATGCGTGCATAATTATGAAATTATTAGTTAAATGGTCAATATTTAAACGGCAGAAAATAACTGGAGTAGTGTTGTGGACGATTCCTCAGAAACTGCGCCGAGTATGGCAACATGGCCCGTATATTATTGAATATGAGGTATTATTACATAATGCTTCACAAATAGCATCGACACTAATAGCATAGACAATAAGCACATTTGAATCCTCATTTTTGAATAGAAATCTAAAAGTACACTTTCAAGTGATATAGCCCGGGACCGTTGACTCTTTTGGCATGAATAGATCCCGATATACATGTATATCCTTGTTCATTATCATCTTGTGACGAAAACTAATACTACAGAAAATGGATTACAGACTCATTTAAAAGGCAAAATCTCCAGTCTGTCAAGGTTCAGAATGAAGAAATTGAAAGACCAAGTTGATAGAAACGCAATAGTCAAAACACAAAGGCTCACGATGCAGTGTATCATTTCCAAATTCTGCACAACTACTGGGTAAATCGCTAGGTAAGTAAGTAAAGGTATGTTTACCAGAGGTGGAAGCAAGTCATTTTTGCAAGTCCAAGTCAAGTCACAAGTCACTGTTTGCAAGTCCAAGTCAAGTCACAAGTCATTTGGTCTAAACACAAGTCAAGTCACAAGTATCTTTGTCCAAGAACACGTCAAGTTGCACATTATTTTGTCCAGCTGTAATAAGCTAAAAGAACCTGGCGTTTGAACTTACAAACTATTTTGAAAGGGAATATACATCATTTGCTTTTGCTATAATTTTCAGAAATGGATGGAATTGGGGGGTTGGAAATATATAGCAAATAAAGTTACACTGACTTTTTTGAGGTTTTGGGTTCGAAAATGCTATAAAAACCACGAAAAACAATCATTTTCCTGTAGTCTGGTTCCCCTGACTCCATATAAAAAGAAACAGAGCAGTTCACATACATTGGGGAATTGTAAGGTCAGGGAACCAGTCTAGCTTGCTTGTACCCGTTGATAGGTGTTATCGATTGCAAACAAGTGTGATGGTCAATTGGGGCCAGTATTTGAAAAAAAGGCAGTTTTTTCCAACGCTGGTCGGCCGTTGGAAATTGATACAAAAATACCACTTTTCTTGAAAATGACAGTATACCAGGTGCCATGATTTTACAGGATGCTTTACACTGTCCTTCACTAACAGTCCAGCAAGGTATTTCAAAATGATTTGGTAGTTTTATTTTTTGATGTTTGCAAATGTTGTACTTTCCCTTTAACATGCCTCCTTAATTTCCCTTTTCAATGTGTTGCAATTACTATTCTTGTAGTTTATCACATTATCTGTCGGATATTAGCCCTTTGTATACTTTAATAAATTTACTCAACATTGTAGAAATAAATGTTGAGATGACATGAAAAAAAAAGACTTCACTCACTCGATTACATGTAGTGTACTAACACTTGATTGTTCAATTTTCATGTATACTAAACGCCTACCAATGGGTTAGGCTATCCGGTATTTTACATGCAATTGACAAAGGCCTGCTTTCTTTTCATGAAAGGTTCCTTTCAAAGTTTGTTCAACCATTACATTTAGCAAGAGACTTGGTCATTGAAAACTGTAATTTGTTGTGACAGTCTTATTGAAAACTTTTGAAACTAGTGAGAACTATTCATTTTACTGGATCCACCGTGACAGTCACTAATGAGGTCTACTTTCTGGAATGAAACTTTCTCGCTATAATAGCTTAATTAAAGTGTATTGGGTGCTCGAGTAGCGTCTGACTTGGGTTGGTAACAAGTCCTTTTTTGCAATCCCAAGTCAAGTCACAAGTCATTGTTTGCAAGTCCAAGTCAAGTCACAAGTCAAAGCTGGTATTTACAAGTCAAGTCACAAGTCACAAAAATAGCGACTAGAGTCCGACTCGAGTCCAAGTCACATGACTCGAGTCAGCAACTCTGATGTTTACCAACACAAATGCCCGTCAACCTTATTCTTTCCACAATATGACAGCGCCCTTTCTCTATCAATTAGCTATTGGGGCCACTGTTCTGTTTTAGAACCACATTAAATGCCTATAACCAACAAGGGGCAAAATTCGACAGGCTTCTAGAGGATACCAGCCTGGACATACCACATATCAAGTTTTAGGTTGATTTGTCATTTTATTTCGGAAGTTATGGTGGGAAAACTAATTGCTTGCGCACACACACGTTTACATGTTTACGTTACATACCTAGTGTGGACATTCTTTTGTGTTCGTGTAGTTAAGAAAAAATTGACAAGAAAAACTAATTTTTCTCACACTGTGAAAACTCTTCAACCATTTTTTTTCTAATTCCCTTTAGTGTTTCTCTTCATTTTGCCACAAATAAATCTAACACAAAAATGCCTCTAGCCCTGTTTTCAAGAGAGGGTGAAACACTTATATGGACGTTGGGCAAGTCCACAACGTCGCTGCTACCTGGTTTATGTGGACATCTTTTGTTCGGAAGTCCACACAGTAAATGTAATGCTTGTACATGTATATACTTGTTTAGTAGTTGAGGGACTACACACGAGTTGTCCCATGTTACTACGGGGACCGAAGACGCTGTAGGGACTGCAGAAAGTCCCCATAACTCGGTCCTAATTTGCCCAACAATGAAACACTTCCCCTTAACTCGGTGACAGCCCGCCTCTGCGCACACACTAGTGTGTAAACACCTTCAATCGTGGACCGCCTATTGTCCCTCTGTTTCTTCAAACTCTCATTCGTTTTGTGCACGTACATCAAAAGTGGACCTGCAGTCAATTATTATGGACCATAATGTACGGTACTTTTTTGTTTGTATTGGTGAAGACCTTACACAGAAGGAAAAAGCAAACACAGTACATGTACATGTATGCCCATTTGGATTCACTGGCGGGGCATAAAAAGTGTATATGAACAACCATAATTATGGTTGTTGAGGCAAAGCGAATCCGATTACGTACTTTAACAGAGCAGTGAAATTCATGCACCCACAACAAAACGTGGTCTTTTGAACGTTGTTTTTTTCTCTGAAAATATGCTCAGTGTGATTAAAAGTTTCAATTATAACGGAAGAATAAATTCTAAACTTCATTTCAGTGATTAAAAAAATCGCCGTCATCGATACCTAAACGTCAATACTGGTTACTGGTAAAGCTGACCTTCAATTAGGCTTGAAGAAATCCTTCGAAAACTTCCCCAAATCTATGCATTCATATCAATTTCTAGGAATTCTCCAAGTTGATATTTCACGTTTAGTTAAACAACAAAATCATCTAAGTGTATTTTGTATTCCTGCTTAATCTGTTGTTGCAAACGCAAGTGTTACGCCTTGAACTAATCTCCAAGGAAAATGTCGACGACGCTTTTCTTTCACCGACCCAACTCACGTGCATTGTTCAGCAAAGTGCCCTAAGCGCTACGGGTTGTCAGATTTCGGCCCGGCAACACAATAATGCAGGGTACATAAGCATTTGGCGTGGGTGTCGGTATCGACCAATGGAAGCCGGCAAAAAAGGTAGGCTATCAATTAATAACTCATGAAGGAGGCTTTTCTCCAAATGTTTACTGCACACCATAATGGATATTTATGAGTCTTGAAAGGATTGACAGATATTGCTTACAGCAGTGTTACAACTTTCAAAAATGCACGTAGACAGGCCTATTTTTTTTCAATTTCAGCGTAAAGTAAGGATCATATCACAACGATTGTTAGCAAAAACTTGGATCATTATAAGGGAAATAAACCTTGAAAAGTTGCATGAATTCACGGTCTTCCAAACGGGAGAAGTTAGTTTTCAAAGATTTCACCCGCCAACGTGAACATGTCTGTGCACATGTAGTTTCATTCAAATTAAAGTGTTACGGAACCTTTACAAATCGCCCTTCGCAACCACAGGGCTAAGAGGGTGAAACGTTTTACATAATTTTTATGTATTTTTTCTTTTTTTTACTACATAAAGTATACACGAATCCGGGTATATGATCACTGTACACTTGCGAGGGGCCGCACGTCAACCAAAAAAAACAAACATTTTGCACACTATTGTAAAACGCCCCATGAATAATTATTTGAACAGTTCAACACATTGCTTTCGCAACTGAAGTCGGCGCCTTGATAGAAATGAATTTGTCTCAAGATGGTTTAAAGCTACAGTCCATCATTTGCAGCTATCCAAAAAGCAACTGACGAAATTATTGTTGGAAAAGCATACTGGTTTAAATAGAGTAAGGTATGAGATCCGGAATGGGACCGTTCGAGAACCGGGCGAGCTCGGCCCGCCCAGTAAGCTGCCGCCCGCTTCGAACACTGTACCCGCCCGGTTACTCAAGCGTGACGCTCGGTTGCCTGCTGGAGTGGCCCTCTGGGTCACAACAATAGCTGTAATCAACGGATTAGTGGTTATTGTTCGAGGATTACAGCGCCCAACTCAGGTTGGGTTGGTGTGGAATTTTAATCTTTTCTATCTTCATAGAATGCAAGTATTTTATGTTTGCATGAAATCATTTGACAAATAAACTTGATAAAACTGCCTAGTTTGCAAAGTTCTATATATGAACAATGGTTAAAAGCTAGATGATCAAGGTGTGAATTTTTTTTCTTTGAATTTTTCGAAATACGATGTTCGATATCTATATTCTCGAAATTGATCAAATGTACGAAATACCTCATTCTGTATTAATTGAAATAAAGTATTCCCCATATGACGAACATGTATTGTTTTGCGTGTGGTAATGATGTGATGTTGTTGAATTTTAGACTACAACACCGCACTTGCCCCTTATTCACGTTAATGCATACGCATTTTAAACAGAAAAGTCTGATACCCGTTTGAGAATAGAAGCTGGCGGGCTTGACCCCCGATCGGTATGAAGTGGCCCACTCGGTAGCCCCGATCGGTATGAATACTGGGCACTCTTTTATTCAAGCGTGACGCTCGAGAAGCGGGTGGGAATGACCCACTCTGTAGCTCCCGATCGGTATGAACGCTCGGTTATTCAAGCGTGAGCTTGGTTGACTGGAGTGGCTCTCTTGGTCGCTATCAACGGATTAGTGGTTATTGTTCAAAGATTACAGCGCCAAACTCAGGTTGGGTTGGTGTGGAAGACACTGGCAATCATTATATTTTTTGTGGAATTGTATTCTTTTCTAGCTTCATAGAATGCAAGTGTTTTGTTTTTGCATGAAATCATTTGACAAATGAACTTGATACAACTGCCTAGTTTGCAAGGTCTGTATATGAACAATGAATGGTGTGATTTTTTTTCTGTGAATTTTTCGAAATACGATGTTCGATATCTATATTCTCGGAATTGATCAAATGAACGAAATACCTCATTCTGTATTAATTGAAATAAAGTATTCCCCAATATGACGAACATGAATTGTTTTGCGTGTGGTAATGATGTGATGTTGTTGAATTTTAGACTACGACACCGCACTTGCCCCTTATTCACGTTAATTCATACGCATTTTAAACAGAAAAGTCTGATACCCGTTTGAGAATAGAAGCGGGCGGGCTTGACCCCCGATCGGTATGAAGTGGCCCACTCGGTAGCCGCGATCGGTATGCATACTGGGCACTTTTTTATTCATACAGATGAGGAAGCGCACCGCTTCGGAGGTAGAGAGCGCCAGGCTGCTTTGTCTGAACCTCATGAAAAGGGAGATCCCGAAGGACACACTTGCAAAGCAAAATATCACCGGGAACTCCCGTGACGAAAACAACAAGAAGTGCAAAATACCACGAATCGATAGCGAGATTCTCCACAGCATATTTGGCCAAGCCAAGCTTCAGTTCCCAGACTTTAATGAGTGGTACACCGACCACAAGTGCAAGACGGTTGAGATGTTGAATGATGGCTGCAAGAGAGCGAGGAGGGAAATCAAAGAGAGGTCTTCAACTTAAAAGTGACATTTAATCTGTTCACATTGTGCCCCCCAACCCTGGAAGCGAACTGATTAGTTGTTGTTTGAATTGCGCATTTAAATAACGTCTATATATGTATTTGGATATTGGGCTAACCGGAAAGCTTTTATTAATGTTCAGTCTTCGTCTTCTCAAATCAATAGTGTGCTTTAATCACTAGATTACGGATACAGTTGTTTATTTTTTTATGCTTTTTTTACAAAAAGTTTTCTGTGTAATTAATGATCTTCGGTGGCGTTTATCATCATCACGAAGAAATGTTCACACCACCATCAGAATAGATCAAGGGAAAATAATAAAGGTAATGGTAATAACAACAATAAAACGAAAAGACGAAAAGAAAATCAAAGGTTGAAAGCTCTCCATCTTTATTATTGTTCATCATCGGTATACCTCTTTCCCTTTCCTGCCTTTGGACTATCTGGGGACTAAACTCCCTGCAAAATGATTCTTTCTGGCAAGCTGTCATTTAAAAAAAGCAATGAAAGAAGGTCATTTCCAACGATAAGTCCATAGACACATCGTTGGAAATGTTCATTAGTAGTTCATATTTAATTCGGCGAAAAGCGCGCAAGCGTTGACACGTGCATACGCGCGCGCGGTGGGTATAATCGTCCGTTCAGTGCGCGACATCGCGTAGCTGCAATTCAAATCATGACTCGGCAACTTTTGATTTGAAATGTAGATCCTAGAATATAATTTCGTCTTGGAATATACAGCATTCACTGAGCTAAAATTTTGTCAGGTTAGTTTTTAAGCAACCTTCTTTAGATTTTGAGCACTTTTGTTGCTTCAAACGAGCATAACGCACACATTACAAATGATGGACTGTACCTTTAAATGGGTCATTCCATGTCAGACCAACGCACTTTTTACCTCATGTCTGCTGATTTTGATGCAAATTGCTGTGCTTGTAGGTCATGATGAGCAATGAATGCACACCAATTTTTAGCCCGATCCGACCTACCATGTGGTCAGGGCAGAAACCACAAAAACGGACATTTTTAGAGTAAAATACCACCCTTTTGGCAGAAATATGTCAAAACCATGTCAATTTTCATCGAATATATGCGAATTTGGTATCAAAATAATAAGAATTGCATGCTCAAAGCAACTCTTTTGTCAAAATCAAATTTTGTGAAAAGGAGGTCACGTGACCTTTAATATGTTATCTTGACCTTTGACCCAATTTATGTACTAATGTATCTTTCCGAAAATCAACGAAAATAAAATGACTTGATAGAGCATGTCTTCCTCTATTAGAATCCACTAAAAATCAATTGGGGTCTTCAAAATTTACAACTTTATGACTATTTTTGTACAGTTGGTAGATTACAAATTAGTCAGTTTATAGACTTTACATGAGAAATCCACCAACACAACTTACTATTCTGTTTCTAAAGGTACTTATATTAATCTTGGTTTGGGAATTTCTCATGTTTAGGGCTGATGAGGTCAAACCAGACTCATAATATAAATTATCAGCAGTGGCGCACCCAGGATTTTGCTTTGTGTGTGTGGGTGTGTGGGTGGGGGGGGGGGGGGGGCTCATAATTTGTTTGTTTTCAAATTTCTGTAGAAGATTCAAAACCGAAAATTACCTACCCCGGGGTGCCACTAATAATTAGTTATCCCACGAGCGCTTGGAATATGAAACAATGCAATGCTGCTCTTACCCATATGCCACCCGACGCACTACATTATTCCGTGTTCCACGAGCGCAAGTGGGCTAACGAATTTATCTTCAAGCAAACTTGACGTCGAATGCTTGAGAGTCGATTGTCATCAGCAGTTACTGTTTAGGGTACGCAACAGCTCTATGCTTTCTACCCGGACCCAGTACAGCGGACAAACATCCAGGTGAAATTTGCCTCGAAGGAAAAAAATGCCAAGTCTGTGAGACTCATGAAGCGCAGTGATGAATGAGTAAGGTAACTTTGATTGCGATATTGAGTATTATCTTCAAGCAAACTTGAATCCTAGACCCTGATTAGTCCATCTATAGCAACAGTGTGATTTGACATAATATTGCACAGCTATATTGCACCCCAGATATCGAATGTACATGTACATGTATGTATTTGTTCTTTTTTATTTGCTGCTGAACGGTCCGATACACTATGCACTTACATCCCTCACCACGTGCAATGTACACATTCGATGTAAAGTTTGCTTGAAGATAAATGCGTTATATGGCTCTTGGAACACGGAATAATGTAGTGCATCGGGTGGCATATGGGTCACAGCAGCATTTCATTGTTTCATATTCCAATATTCCAAGCGCGCTCGTGGGATAACTAATTATCAGTGGTGGGGGGGGGGGCCTCGAGGGGCTTGAACCCACCCCCTCCAAGGTTGTCAATTTGTTTGTTCGATTTTTTTTTTCAATCTCCAGAAATTTTACAACAAAAAGCTATGACCCGCCCCCCCCCCGCCACAAAAAAAGCAAAATCCTGGGTGTGCCACTGCTGATAATTTATATTATGAGTCTGGTTATACCTCATCAGCTCTAAACGTGACAAATTCCCAAACCAAGATTATTTTAAGTAGCTTTAGAAACAGAATAGTAACTTGTGTGGGTGAATTTCTCATGTAAAGTCAATAAATTGACTCATTTGTAACCCACCAAGTGTACAAAAATAGTCATAAGGTTGTAAATTTTGAAGACCCCAATTGATTTTTAGTAGATTCTAATAGAGGAAGACATGCTCTATCGAGTCATTTTCATTTCGTTGATTTTCGGAATGATACATTATTACATAAATGGGGTCAAAGGTCACAGTAACATATTAAAGGTCACGTGACCTCCTTTTCACAAAATTTAATTTTGACAAAAGAGTTGCTTTGAGCATGCAATTATTATTATTTTGATACCAAATTCGCATATATTCGATGAAAATTAACATGGTTTTGACATATTTCTACCAAAAGGGTGGTATTTTACTTTAAAAATGTCCTTTTATTGTGGTTTCTGCCCTGACCACATGGTAGGTCGGATCGGGCTAAAAATTGGTGTGCATTCAATCACAGCAATTTTTATCAAAATCGGAAGACATGAGTTAAAAAAGCAACCCCTTGTAGCAACGCTGCTTTCAAACCCAATCAGTTAAACTTTACCTGCAAGCAGTTGTTATACCTTTACCAGTGGCGTAGCACGATCACTATTATTGGGGGAGGGGGGGGGGGCGGGGGTAAAATATCTTGAAAAGGGCACTTGCACATCCATGGTGAAATGTAGACAGGTTTTTTTCCGGACTCTTGGACAGGTTTTTTTTCAGGACACACGCTACTCATGTACTCAAAGTACATGTGTAGCATTGAAAATCTACATTCTGACAATCTGCACCAAAAGAACATCTTCCATTGAATCTGTACATGTCTCCAAACGTATTGATAAGCAATTTAAGTCACTTTGATATTAAACGAATTTATTGCACGACTTCGCAAGGACGAGCTATTATTTAAACATCACGAGCACTGAACCTTTTCTCGTACTGAAACGGTTCAATTAGCTGTATCAAGTCTCAATGTGCCATTTTTGGATATTCTTTGTTATTACACAAGATGCACGCCTTGACATACATGCAGGGTGAGTTAAAAAAAACCAGAAACCCAAATGTTGGGACCATTGTTTTAGAGAATTTTTGCATGTAGCATTTTTAAAAACTAGGATATTGAAGCCCAATTCATGAGCTTTCTTTTAGTAAAATAATCATTCAAATCACCCATGTACTTTTCAAGTTACGGAATTTTCAACACAACCACCGTTTTAAGGTTCCGTCCACGGATCGTAAAAAAAAGTTCAGTGTTCTTTCAGCAAAACATAGGGATGTGTGTGAATTATTTTCGTTTTGCTGAAAGAATGCACACCTTTTTGGTGATCCGTGGACAGATCCTTAAAACGGTGGTTGTGTTTAAAATTCGGTAACTTAAAAAGTACATAAATGATTTGAATGATTCTTGTACTAAAAAAAAGCGTATGAATCGGGCTTTGATGTGCTAGATATTGAAAGTGCTACATGCAGAATTTCGATAAACAATAGTCCCGACATTTGGGTTTCGGGTTTTTTTTTTACTCACCCTGTACATGAGCAACACAACTCAAATGATGAAAGGAAACTTGAACTCACCGTGTGGAAACCATGCCACAGCGCACGCAAGGAGCAGTACAGTCGTTTTTGACGCCATCTCTCCGTATAAGTTTAGCCCCAGTTATCCTCTGTCTTATATATCCTGGATGTAACATCACTAAACTAACTATTCAACTTTTGATAGGCCGTTTGAGGAAACACCGGGATACAGTGTCATGTGATTACAGAAAACAGAGAGAAAAGTAGCATTAATAGTGAAATCAAATCCAATGTACAACCAATAGACCGACTTATGTTGTCTTTCGTTGACTGATCGGCGAAGTAAGTGAACTTAATATTTGAAATATTCGTAACGGACTTCCCGAAACCGAGAAGTCTACGTGACCTGTTTATGATAAGGTATTGGATCGTTCCAACATATTGACACGGACTTATCAACGTTTTTGGTAACACAATAGACATATATTACACATCACAAATTATTTCATTACATGAACTTTATTTGCGCTATTAATTGATTATGCTTCGCACATAAATAAATAAATAAATGTCAACCCTTTCTTAACAACAACTTATAGGCTTACTCTTCTCAATCTTGCTCTCACACTAGTGGATTATTTTTATATTGTTCTCATCCCCAAACTTGGTCTATTCAGGGGCGCCCTCTATATTGCCTATTGTTTTCGAACTAGCCAGCACGAGCATTCAGATCAATCGGCATATAGGGAAAGAAATATAAGAAGGTGAACTTAACAACACGGCAACTTTATGAAACCGGGTAAGCGATAAAGTTTACAAATAACGGGGTCATTTATGTTAATAGCTAGATCGACTTACATGGTTTGTACACTTGCACTCGTTTGTGAACTTTGGAAACCAGGATTTCCCTAATCCGAGTAGGTAACTCCACACTCTGCGCGATATGATAGAAAATTGGGTCAACATTAAATACACGTTGTTATTGGTGGCTTGAGTAACTTGGCAGCAAAACTGACAACAGACACATCAAAGACATATCCATGACACTACTAGAAATGGCAAACAAGTACTTTAATTACATGAAACTTTCCCGCTTTCGTAAATAAATGTTCCCCTTGAGAGAAAAGCTTTAGTGAAAGTGTGGGCACAGCAGCCTACACCTGGCACCCAATAGTAGGGTAGGCATATATAGATAATTTTCAAAGACACGCAATGATGACGGGTAAAGATTAAAAGTAGTATTGTAACGAAGTATAACATAGCTTCGGCAAATGGCATGGTGAAAGGACAATTTATAACCTTCAGGGGCCGATTTGTTTTTTTCGATCATTGTCATAATGTAACCGTTTTCCTTGTTCAGAATAAATGCAATTACAAAGGATTTACCGTTTCGTGATGAAACGAATTAGCTTACATTTAAGATTAGAATATGTATTACATGTATGCTTGCCAGTGGGGTAAAAGAGGAACACAATGTTTGATTTACAATGGTTTATCGTGTTTTGTTTGACCTTAACGATTTGCAAGTAGATAAAGGGTATTCTAACATTAATATTATTAAAATACAAGTCTCGAGGGCTAGGGCCCTTAGCAACTTGGATGCATGAACGTTTAATTAGATGAACTAGGTACAAACGTTTGAAAAGGGATAGACCTGTACAATTTTTACGAGGAAAGCCAGTGCTAGTCAGTGACATGTCTCGGGTATCTGGCGGCCAGACTAGTCCATCCCGGCAACGCCGACCCGCCTCCGTTTGAAGACAATTAAACGAACCGCTGTTAAAGGTGACATGCAAATATGCAATCCACACATGTCAAAACAGGAAGAATAAAATCCAATTTTTCCGCTTTGTCTTTACGCATATTATAAGCATCGTATTTTTGAGCCAACTGGTCTCGCAATGAAATATATATAGTTGAAAATCAACTTTGAGCTAACAGGTCCTACGCCAGTTTCTGGATGACCCACGGCTATTTAAGCGCAGACGCTATTTGAAAAACTTTCTGAAAATAAATCTTGACTGGCATGGGCTCCGGAAGGCCGGAAGCTCTTACCGGAAGGCATGAAGTGTTGGATCGAACATTGCACTGACCATCATAGCTGCCACTGCTGCCGTGGAAATCTTGCACTAGTGATAATATGGCAAAGTGGGGCATTTGGCATAACTTTTCTATATACTTTTTTGGTGCTTGATACTTCAGTACCAAGATGGCAAGATTTATCGTCTTAAAGATTGTATTTGCGCATTAGGCCCCCTATTTCCCAAACTTCTTGCTCTCTGACTTGCATTTTCTCAATTTGTCATTTTTGTGTGGGCAGGCTGGCATTGACACCCCAGCGGACGCCCATACTGTTAAATGTGCGACGCCCCAGGGGTACTGGAATGACAACTATTGCATGCTCCAATGACTCGATTCTTAGGGAAACACAACCTTCTTATCCCCAATTTCCTTCCCGTGGTGATCATACAAAAACAGCACATGTCTATGATAGGTTTGTGAACGGTCAAATATACCTGTTAGCAATCGTTTCAACAACATGCATTATCATTTCATAGTGAATTATGTATTCTGTTTGTTATTCTGTACAGTTTTGATCGCACTTGCTCATAGCTGTTTGTCAGTGTAACGATGTTCAGCTGGGAATGGGCGCAGCTTGCTCGACTAGTCGAAGGTGAGTCCGGTGCCGTGCAGCTTGTCCTTAATAAGGGCGTCCATGGCTTCGTTCTGTGCCACAGTGAACCAATCTTTCCAACCCCCAACGTTGCCTGTTGAGAAAAAACAACACCATTAGGACAATGGATGTAGTCAGCAACAGTTCCAGTTAAACCCAAAACACAATCGCTTCAACCTCGTCCCCAGTGCTTATACTTTATTTCCAACCTCGTTTGTAATAGTATGCCCTGGATAGGAAACTTTCTTCCTGTATCCCGAGGCGATCCCGCATTTGGCAAGTAATGGATTTATATCGTGTACTTGGTGCTGTTATTTCCAACATGCATTACGTGTCTTCACGTTCATTTGAATAATTACGTCCACACCTTCCCCCAAAAAATCCTTTTCTTTCCAATTTGCTCATTTTAATATGAAATGTGATACTGCATATTGGCTGGAAAAGATTGTAACATTTTGACTTTGAAACAAAAATGGGTTGAGGTAACTCACGCCGCGACGATTTGATTCTGTTTTACCCCAGACACCGCATACAAAAACAAACGCTAACGTAAAGCACAGGCCGGTATCAGACTAATCCAATTTGCATACCTGTTTAAAATTGTGCCCATGCAAATGATCCAATACCAGTATGAGAGAGCAGTAGTGGTGGGCGCTTACTGCTCGACACCATGGGAACGAGTTTGCGCTACGTTTTGACAGTAAATGGATTGGTCAACAGACAACAAATTTTAAACGAAGCGATTATCGCGGAGAATCAACAGTTAATATGCAGCATTTTCTCACAGTTCCCACAAAAATTTCCCTTATGAACCCCACAATGTATATTAAACTGCCCTTTCTATTTTTTAAATTCGATTTCACAAGAACGACTTTTTGATAGTAAAAGCCAGTTTGAATATACTTTAATAGCGTAAAACCGAACTCAAACTCGAATTTCCAAGCGAGTGTTGGGTTTGGTCAATTTCCCTTCGCATTCGCGTGTAGTTCGAACAGGTCTAAAACAACGGGGTCTACCCAATGTTCCCAAATACATATATGTTCCCCAAAATCCCTATAGGGTTAGGGTTAGGGTTATAGGGTTTGGGGAACATAGGTATGCACTTTCAACAAGTACCTTTTCGCATAAAGGTACCTCCTGTTTTTATGCTGTGCGGGTACAGTGTGTCCATGTTTATTATTGGGTTCTTCTTCATGTTGCTGAACGTGCAGTGCTCCGTAATCGCATCCAGTATCTCGGCTGACAGGTTCTTGCCCAGAAACAGACTGACCCTCTCGATATTACCTCGCAGATCCTGAATGAGAAATTGGATTGTATTCAATTAGTTACAACTGATAATGTAGTAACCAACCGATAACGTATGTATACAACAATTGACCAATACCGTATCATTAACCGATTATGTAACGAAAAGTTACCGATAGTGTAGTAGAATGTGCTACACTATCAGTTAATTTGTGTTACATTATCAGTCCTAACCGATAATGTAACAAAACCTTACTTCACTGTTAGTCAATTTTATTGTTTTGTCGGTTAATTGCTATTATAGTACCGGTTGGTAATACGTTATCCGTTGGTTATTACATTATCGTTTGTAACACAAATATTCACAGGTTGTCACATGTAAGTCTCAGATTATAAAATCAGTCACCAGTTACATCTAAGCTCACGTGAAGTGACGCCTCGTTGAACTGTCATTAAAGTGACGTATCATCAAATGTTTTGTCATTGTTCATACTCGTGACCTGACTAGTCATTGACTTAACTTTGATCTAACTTTGATAACAAAATAATCGTCAATGTTTAGACAAATTGACGAATCTGTCCAAAACCGGTTTTAGAATATTCTCACAGTTTATGAAATTCCTCTGTATTGTCTGCTAAATTTCAAGACACAAGATTGCACCTTTTATTAATTACTCTCATTTAACAAAGTGGCCGATGCGGTTTTTTGTTCATTTGTCGTCAGTCGGAAAGCTTCCAGGAAATTCTTTCTATTGTATCGTGTATGCTACCCCTGCCTGTAAGCGTGAGCAACTCCCACGTGGAGGGGCAACCGTTTCAACAGAAAATTCTGATAAAGTTTTATCAGACAATTATCTATTAATCATGTTAGCAAAACAGTGGAACAAAAATAAGCATCTACTCACTTTCTTCAAATCTTCGAATCTCAACAGGAGAACATTCGGTTCGTGTCTTCTCTTCCAAAAGTACAAATAGTGATCCCACCATGCCCCGTACATAACTTTAGAAAAACCAAACGAATGGAATGAGGTGATGTTTGTTTTGCGCTACCTGTCCACTAATAAAATAAAGTAAAATGTAAACGTTGAATAAGTACTGACTGGCGAGCGGGTACAAATAGTAAAATCCAGTGGTCACATGTTCAAACCCCCATCGGTTTATTTCGTTACCATTTTAGATTATTTTACTACATACATTCACTTTGTTACACCGTGTTTTTAAATAATAAATAATATAACAAATACATAGTTTAAAACGTCACCCTCAACAGGTTCTTGCAATTTTGTGTGGTATTGGAACGAACAATGAAGATGTATTGGTTTGTACATGCAAAAAGTAGGTAAGTATACAGTCTTGTCACGATGTGGCCCATCAGGTTGGCGTTTATCTCCAGTTTCAGTAGCTGAAACGACTGAGAAAATTTCTACTCCCCCTGGATGGGATGCTAGTCCATTGCAGGTTACTCCCCAGCTAATGCCGGTACCAATTAATACTCCTGGGTAGAGAGAGGCAGGTGGGGATGAAGTGACTTGCCCAAAGACACAACATATGGCCAGCAGATGGAATCGAACCCCTGATCCTGTGAACATAAGTTACAGATCCTAAAAAGGCCACACTCCTCAACTCTGTACATGTATGGGAAGGCAATAAATGAAATGCAGCAAGAGAGAAATGTGCGTTACCTTTCCCGGTCATCGCCCTTTCGTAGAGATCCGCAAAAGATTTCTCAGCTTTCTCCGGATCAAACATCTTCTCGAAGTGGAAGAAGGACACAATCACGTCCTTTGGGTCGCGGATAACGTAGACAAGCTTGGAATGTTTCTGCCACAGCTGCGGGGGCAGGAGTTGACCTGGTAGATGCGACTTAATGACCCGGGGTGACGGCATCTCAGCCACGATCTTCGGAATGGGTGGCATCTGTAGACGACATTTTAGAGACCAAAAAAACCAACAAAGTGAAAAGAGTGTTTAGCAAACACATACCAAGTGGTGCAACCCACGGCGGCCGGATAGCGTGCGGAGACGGTTTACGGCACATCCGTGCGCACATGCAGGCCGTACCTGTACCTCGAGAGTAGAGAATACAAAAACCAATAGGGCATGATCGAAAATGTAAAAAATATGCCAATTTGAACTATTCGCATCAGTGTTATCAAAACCGGCCTTCCTTAGCAGAGCTGTGATACTCGAGTTGCATGAATACATTATATGGCCTTCCACCAACCAACCAACCCAGTGAACCCACCCACCCGCCGACCAACCACTGTCCAACTAACATAAGGAGCTCAAGCCCACGGCATGTTTTATACTTACCCCGAGAAAAAAAGTATAGCCGTCTAATGCCTGTGTTGGGGTAACTCTATAACTATTGTATTAACACTGTTGAAAAACTTTGACTGATACGATTATTAAATTTGAGAGAACATTGCTTGAATTTACACAAACGATTTAGTACAAAAAAAGATGTAAGAAGTTAAAAGATTAAGTGTTTTCCATTTGCAAACTTGCCTAGAAAGCGTTGCTTGGATATAGCTTTGTTTAAATAATCCCAGGGGTGGATCCATGATCCCAGTATTGCGGACAGGCATACATATATGTCTTATAATATTTGTCGTGTGTGCTCAGATTGCGACTCCCCTCCACTTGAAACTAAGGCAAACCTAGGTTCTAAAATTCTTTAAAACAATTTCCATTTAGAGAGGGATTCGATGATATTTTGCTCTACCCTAAGGGGATTAAAATATTGTTTTAAGGGCGTGAAAATTCACTGGATCATCTGAAAGCGTTCCAGATTTTGGACAGTTTTTTTGTAAAGAAGACCCAGTAAAGTAGACCCAGGGGGAGCTCGAGGGAAGGGTCTGTCATGACGCAATGGGAACGAGGTTGAGACCCCCTTGTTCCGCCTCCATGCATCCCCACACAATTCGGGCGAGTCGCAATGCAGTGCTCCACCCAGAGTTTGCCACGCAGAATTCCCCTTTTCTCCAGTGCATTGTGGTAGATGGTCCACAAATTCGCAATTCGCAGCTCGGTACATTTGAAATTGTTATTTTTCCGCCCAGCAGTTTCGTAAGCGTATGATTCGAGTATCTGTTTCCCCATTTCTTTTCATTTTATCGATATGGTGTTTTTTTGTAAGGCGGCAGATGCCCCAATCTATGACATATTAGCTCAAGTTTTCTACTGACCTCATTCAAATGGGCCATGTTTTGTCGACCGTAAACCTGAAAAAAAATGGACTCTCCAATGCAAACTCTTGGTGGTGCAGTCATTTTGAATCGCCCGAATTAGAAACGACATTGATGTGAACCTACACTTTTCCATTGTCGTGCTCGCGCAGGAATCGTCTGATCAATGTACGGCACACGGAATATGGTATGCCTCCCGTTAACTGCTTCCAGGTTCCCGTCATGCATCACGCAGGACACAATCTCTTGCACCCAAGTTGTACCTGTTCAAAATAGTTTAATGAAATGAATATGAAAAGTGTAACACATTGCTACGTTAAATTACGTTCAAACAAACACTGAAAAAAAGGTGGATAAAACACTGTTGGGTATGTTATTTGCCCAATATTGGGAAGTATTAATTAGCCGAAGCGTGTCGGCATTTGGTATATGTGACTTGCTCTATCATTATGAGGAATAACCCCCACCTTTGACTTTTCACGTTATGTACATCATGCTAAACGCAATTCTGATAATTGGCTTTCCAATGATACAAAATTTACTTCTGTATCTTTATTTATTCCAACGATATGCCGCAGGAACTTCAACAGTGTCCTGCCAAATTTCAATAACCTCATTTCAAGAAAAACGGCTTTGAAAACAAAGACATACATTTCGCCGCCAACGACAGTGAAAAACATTATTCCGTTTTTCCACTTTTGTTGGTATTTTTTTTCTCCATTTTCCAACGAAAATGCATAGTGTGTATACCGAGACACGTTGGTTATTCAAAAATACAAAACAATCAATATAGATTTTGACACGATTTTTCTAGAATATCCGACTCCAGGCGTCCATTGCTCAAAACAGTTAATGGGGGACATTCCTCATTTTGCCTTAGTAGGTCACATATTGAATAATAATTGACAAAATACCAAGCAATTTGCAGATAGAGTAACACAGAATGCTAGGCAACAATTTGATACAAATAGTGGATATTTATGAGTGCAATTTTTATATTACTTTCATGAGATGACAGACAAAATATTCCATTCCTCGGTCGCGAAGCCGAGCGGAATGGAGCATTCTATCTGTCACCGAATGCTATTATTATTACCATTGCACGAATTGAAATAGTTTTTATTTGTTTTATACAAGCCTTAAATTAACCTTTGTCGTGTGATTGGTAGCTTATAAACTGCTACTATGAATGTACAACATCAGAGCTGTGTTATAGCGCAACAATAATGCGACTGCGCAATAGAAGTTATATTCACCTTGGAGTGGAACTTCTATTTTTTTTTTTTTGGCAGTGTGGTCGTACTGCGCGTTGGGACAATAATGCAATGACACAGGATTAGCGACCCGTCAATCATATTACGGGAATGTATTAAGGCGTTGTTTAACACACAGTTTCTCATGATGTCGTCACCGTTTTCACGAAGAGGCGAATTTAGTATTTCACTGTCTGAACAAACATTCGAGATAATCGCGTTTAAAGTTGATCCTTTATTCATCCGACAATTTGAAACTTAAAGATGCATAAAATATGCCAGATTTAGGTATCAGAGGAAAGAAGAGCTTTTAATCTTCCTAGATGTAGCAAACTTTAAGAAAATTAGGTGATTAGTTTTGCAGAATTAATCAATTAAGAGAAGTGGCTGTTCGTGAAAACGAAAAAAAAATAGACCAATTAGCAACACATTTCTCAAAACGTATTCATTAAAACATTCATATAAATCTAAAGATAAAATGGAATTTGCATCGGGGCGATGAGTATTCAATATTTGGTGTTTGCCCTTCATTAACAAACCTGCTTTGGGATATGTAACGACCCAACAGTCATCTTCTCTGACGTCATACGTCTTGAGTTCCTTAACCACCTCGTCTACTTCTGGGAATAGAGGCACTCCTTCGTAATCGCTTAGAACTCGAGGAAACTCGTCCGAAAACCGTCGGCTCAAAACTTCCCTAACTACAAGACAAAATAATATAAAAGTTGCTCCCCCAAAAACATAATAATAATAAACTTTTGCAAGCAGATATCCCTTAATTTCTCAACAAGTTCCAAAACATAACTACTCCATCTTGATGGAGCATAATCAATTATACGTTTGGGTATATTCAGTTAAAAATGTCATGGAAATCCGTTTATGCAAACAAGAAATCTATCAAGGCCATGGGTTTTGCACCCATTCCAATGAGATGGGATTTCCCGGCCACAGTGAACTTAATTACATCAGAGTTAAAAGACCCATTACAATCCGAACCACTGATATCACTTACTGTGTTAATCCCATTGAAAAGAGTGAAACCCATAGCCTTTTATACAATCTGTTAAATCTCTGGTTTTCCTAAACGGATATCTGTGGATTTTCAATGATTATACACAAGAGTATAATTATTATTGAAGGATATCTGCTTGCACAACTTTTTTGGGGACACCCTGTAATTGTTTGGGGAAAGACACACAGTATATTGTATTCTCACTATTGACACACCTTATCATCTGCCCGTTTTATTGGTTTAAGGTTATGCGACATTATTGTGTTCATTAGAAACACATCGGGTTCCTACGGAGCTCTGGAAGTGCCATCCGACTTGTTCAGATACTGACTTATTTTATCTCCAGATGACGACCAAATACTGGCAAGATGACGACATCCTGATATAATTTGTTAGGGATGACGACATCCTCAAAGTAGGATGATGACATCTCGTCATAATCTAATATGGCATGACGACATCCTGAAAATCGGATGACGACATCTTACGACAATCTCTTCTGGCATGATGATATCCTGAGATAGTTTTTTAGGGGATGACGTCATCCTGAAAATAGGATAAGGACATCCTGAGATATTACGGGGTGCATTGAATCCATCATGGGAACGCACAGACATCATGACCTCTCATCATCAAATAAATACCATGTATATACAGCGATGGGGTGAATTGGATACAAGCCACACGTCCACCTGTGCGTTTTGAAGATGGCTTCAATACACCCTGTGATAAATTATGTCACGATGTCGTCACCCAGCTTCCAGGATGGCGTTATCCCATAACAAACTATCTAAGGATGTTATCATCCTACTTTCAGAATCTCGTCATCCCATAATAAATTATTTCAGGATGAAGTCATCTTACTTTCAGGATGTCGTCATGCCATAATAAATTGTATCAGGATGTCGTCATCCTATTTTTAGGATGTCGTCATCCCCTAATAAACTATCTCAGGATGTCGTCTTCCTCAATTTAGGATGTCGTCATCCCCTAATAATTTATCTCAGGATGTCGTCATCCAACTTTTAGGATGTTGTCATGCTATAATAAATTATATCAGGATATCATCATCCTATTTCCAGGATGTCGTCGTCCATAATAAATTATCTCGAGATGTCGTCATCCTACTTTCAGGATGTCGCGATCCCCTAATAAATCATCTCAGGATGTCGTCATCTTGCCTGTATTACGTCGTCATCCTGAGATAAAGTAAGTCAGTATATGAACAAGTCGAATGGCACTTCCAGAGTTCCGTAGGTTCCTTCGCCAAGTTGCTACGGACGCAACATTGAAACAAACAAAAAGCCGTCAACGGTCGACGTAACAATACAAGAAAACATGTTGATTCTTGAATGCCCAAATTGACACTGACACACGGCAACAGGTGATTTCACTTTAAGAGACAAAAAAAAGAGAAAAACATCAACAAGTGTTGTCCATCCCAGGCCTGTGGTGTATACTTACATTCCTCGAGAGTTACATATTTTTCCATGACGATCCAGGGGGCCAAAATCAATCCTACGCGGATGCATATAAAACAATACAGTACGTTTTATGCTTAGGTTGGTCGGCAATATACAAATATAACATGGTTTGAGGGTGGACAGTCAATATTCGCTCCCCGAGGTACTTGAAGTTGACAAACTAGTTTGTCAATACCGAGGGGAGTTAATATCTGCTGTCTACCCGAAATAAACCATGTTATATTTGCTTTACTATACCCATACATATTCAGCGCCGGTTTTTTTTCGTTGCAGTATGCACCTCAAATTGTTTTTTTTTTTTTGAAAAACATGTCCAGTTCACCAAAAGAATCGTATTGATCAACTTCACTAGTTCTGTTCGTTTACAGTACAGTGCAGCTGTAAATAGAGTAGTTTGTTGTACGACATTCTTTTGTACAACATTCTTTTGTACAGGATGCATCTTTATTGTCCATCAATATATTCTTGTTCGGCATCATTGAGCTCGGGAAAATAACGCGCCGTGCAACCATCTCTTTGTGTGTAGCTCGTTTGGGCGATGTTCGCGCGTGCGTACTACATCCGTGCGACAGTTCCACGATTGCTTTGTAAAGCGCATGCGTAGAGGACTGTGGTAAACAGCAAAAATATCATCTGGCTCGTGATGGTGAATTGACCAGTGAGATTTCGGCTCTCGATTATGAATATATATGAGGTATAGTAATTTCAATTTAAAACATCATTGTACATTCAGCATCATCACCATATAAAGTGGAACAAACCAGTCTCGAGAGTGTTATATTTATGTGCATCAAACTTACGGACATACTAGTTCTGGTCAGCCGTGCGCGTTGAATTGATTTCAAGAGCTAATCTTTGTACCTGCAGGCATTTGCAACTGTTCAACTGAATTTGGTCATTGTATATAATTATTTTTAGAAAGGTTATCGTCATTGAACTTTGGAGTAAAATATATTAGAGCAAGGGTCATTTATTTTTAAGCCAGGGGTCTTTTTTTGGGGGGGAAATGACCATTGCAAGTGTTTAGTGGGTATTTTTTGAAAGGTTACAGCTTGAGGAATTTGAATTGGCTAGTCTTATGGTTACCTGGCGGTGGACCTGGATGCCAGGGGCAGATAAGTGACGTCACATAAGCAGTGTTTACCCTTACAAAAATGTCCCATGACGAAGCCATGGGATCCCCATGGGACCCCATGGGGAACCTATGGGAATCAAATGGATACACATGGTGGTTTCTTAAAACACCATGGAGATCTCTTAAAACACCATGGTGTCCCATGGAAACACCATGGTGTCCCATGGGAACACCATGGACAGCTAAAGAAACGCCATGGTGTCCCTTGGGAACACCATGAGCAGCTACTGTAACCCCATGGCACCACCATGTGGTCTCATGGTGGTCTCTTTGAATACATGGTGGTCTCTTAAAACACCATGGCGATCTCTTAAAACACCATGGTGTCGCATGGGAACACCATGGACAGCTACAGAAACGCCACGGTGCCCCATGGGAACACCATGAGCAGCTACTGTAAACCCATGGCACCACCACGTGGTCTCATGGAGGTCATTCTAAATACAATGGTGGTCTTTTAAAACACCATGGTGGCCCATCTAACGCCATGTCTAGTCAAAGTAATCACGCCATGATGTACCATGGGAACACCATGGACAGCTGTTGTAACACCATGGCACCACCATGAGGTTTCAAAACCACCATTAAAGCAGGTCCACCATGAAATGTTGGGGTGACCACCATGGGGGCCATGGTGACCAATGGCATCGCCAAGGAAATGCTTTTCTACTCAACGGATTTGCGCCCATGGGGAAATACCATGGGGATTAACACCATGGGATCGATGAACACCATGGGAATGATGAACACCATATGGTGATGAACACCATGGGGATGAACACCATATGGAGATGAATACCATGGGGATGAACACCATGGGGATGAACACCATGGGGATGAACACCATGGAGATGAACACCATGGGAACACCATGGGGATGAACATCATGGGAACACAATGGGGATGAACACCATTGGAACACCATGGGGTGCACCATGAGACCTTTTTTGAAGAACTGTGTCAATTTTGAGTGTTCTAAATGCATTTTATTTTAAATTTTGCTATTGATAATGTAAGTCAAATGAAGAATGCAGTCTATTTTTATGTGGAGATTTGGCCGATAAAAATACTGTGGCTAATTTTCATTCATTTATTATTATTGAAAACAATTTATTATCAAAAATAATTAGGATGCTGTGATTTTATGGTACAACCTTACAGTGTAATTAAGAGTTGTATCGGTCTACAATGAACAGTTTTATGCAAGTATTTATTTTCCGATGAATTTGTGGACCTTTTCGGTGTTTTTTAATTGCATATTTCATAAATAAAAAATCACACAAAAATCCAGGCGGCCTCCAAAAAGGAAGCGTGCGGGGATGAGAAACGTGTTTGTTTTTTACTTCACCTAATTTGTCACAATACCCATCTGTATATTTGCATTTGCAAACTTTAAAAAATACGATAGTTATGATTACCAACCAATATACAATGTACTTATCACTAAAACTCAAATATTAAGAACTCACCCACATAAAACATCTATGTACATGTACAAACATTGCCCCAATATGTGCTGAACAGTACATGTACATGTACATAAAGCCCATGCATACTTACATGTATATTGCAGGGTACACTGTATCGATCCCACAACCATATGTGTAACCTTACCGCCCTGTGCAGTGCGTGACCCGTATAATTATGATCCATGCGTGATTCTATGTACAGTGTGCATTATCCATGCAGGGGTCAAGTTCTGCACTTGCAAGGTCACCCACACCACGGATCCTACACACAAGGATTAACGACTCGGCCAAACTCCTGGTTATACTTGTGATATTACGGCCCGTACTGGTGGCAAATACCATGAATACTTTTCAACAAAGACCACTGCGCGCGGAGGCTTTCGTGTTTTTTTTTTTTTGGGGGGGGGGGTATTGCAAATGTTGGCACTCACAGCTTTCGAAGCTTTCAAATTTGCAAGGCTTTGCGCCCGATCTGGCCTCGAAATCTGTCAAGCCAGCGAATTATATTTTTTAATATTCATGAGTCTACGTTTTGGTCTTTATTATTGAATTCTGATAAGTGATAACCCTAACTAACCATGGTAATGCCATGCCGAGCACAATATGTTCAGCTTTAAGATGAAAAAGAAACGTCGCTTTTGTTTCATCGGTTCGGCATCTTATTTCTCTAAAAGCCTAATTAAAAACAAATTTTGGGTAAACGGTGTTCTCCTCGAAATTTGACGTTGATTTCCCGGGTAAATACTTCATCTACGACGACAAAAACTGCACAATATACCATCTGTTATATCCTGAAGTATTTATTTTAAAACAATTTTGGAACAATTAAATCTTAAATAAGGAGTAGTTTTCCTTACAGTTTTATGAATATTTTCGTTTAAGATGTCTTGAAAAAAACCAACACAATAGGACACCTGAAAAGTTTGCGATTACGCGCCAACGGGTATTAATGCCTGTTTCCACGCGTCTAACCAATTAAGGCAAGTCCGCTCAGTGCATTTTGTACTAGAGCTCGAACAGTCGTTTATCCTGGTGTCTAGGATCCGTGCCCACACTAAGTGTGTGGAAGGTATGCATGGGGCAGGACATGGCAGAATTCAAAACAGTGAATACTTGTATGAAATAAGTGCCTCACTTCTGCCTGTAAGCAAAGATCAATTGCCAGTATAATATACTGTGTTGCTGTGAGCTTGAACATACAGAAGATAGACATGTTACGTTTTCTGGATGATAACTGGACCGAGTGGATCGAGTCATGTTGAATGGATCTTGCAGTACGTCTGTCTAAAAACAGTACTGTTAATGTACCGGTAAGTCTGGATTTTGATGTCTCTACCCTCTAGCATGTCTAGCTAGTGCCAATGCAGCAATTTGTGTCAAAGACATTTACGTGCATCAGTTAGGAATTCCCAACACAACTTCATAGAATGCAAGTGGGGTACGTCACAAAACTCTACAATTTGTCATTGGCATTATATAATATTCAGGCCAGTTTGCATTACTACTATACGTACATGCATCCACGCATATTTAACATGAAAGCTTTTTTGAAAAATCCCATGCTCTTTACGAACCGTGTCACATGACTTTATGGCAATGCTGCATTTGTTCAGCGCATCTTCATAGATCTGTCTCATCAAAAGTATAAACTGTTCGTGCTCTTAATGTCAAATTGGAAAACTGTCTTCAAGTGATTTGACTGGGAATTTAAAAGGAGTAAGAAGATGTTGTTCATAAAATGACACCAAACATTAACCCTAAAGGGGCCGACGGTGGAATTCGCCCCCCCCCCCCCCAGTTTTTCCGCGATAGCTTTGAAAAAAAATCGCGACCCGAGCTGTAACAACTTTTGAGCTTGGAGCCTTGCGCATCTTTTGATGCCCAAAACAAGAAAATCTTGAGAAATTTTCTAGCGCTACGCGCCGTGAATACTGTATTTTCATATATACGTCGTGCACACGGAGCAAAATTACTACTCATACATATGAATAATTAATTAGCCATAATTGCACAACCCTTTGACGTATAGTCATAAAATTTCTTGGGTATGTTTATGAACAGTTGCTCTATGCATTTACTGAGTTTCAAAAATGTTCGTCACTCGATGGCCGAGATCTTAGGGGGGGGGGGGGCGGAATCCGCCGCCCCCCGGCTGAGAGATGGTCAAAATAACCCGGCCCTCTTAGGGTTAAGATTTAAACATAGTAAAAGTTAAATGCAACTCAGTACTTTATATGTCAAGTATGGAACTTGGACGAATTTTGGTAACACAATCTGCTCATGACCATGGAAAAATACTCTCCAGGTTTAACTTCTGCATTGATAACTTAATAATCAATTCTTAGGATGTTACCGCAAACTTCCATACGTAAGTGATTGGTTGTCTCATGCACTCTTTGGTATTTTAACAAACGTTATTATTCTTTTTTTTTAATATGAAACGTATATTACAGAAATGTACAAAAAATATTTGTGTTTGACTGCAACTAAAACACAACTTAAAAGGGAAACTGCATCTGCTCATTTATTTTCTTCGTTGAACACCATGTTGATTCAAACAAACTAACAAGTTTGTTTCTTTTCTTTTCCAGCTTTCCTGACTTAATTTCCACCATTGATGTTGGTTCATGTGCAGAAGAAACCATGGATATTTTACCCCAAGGATCCCGTTCAATCGGATACAATGGAATCCCATCAAGCGATTACTACAAGAACATTAATACATTACCACAGTGCAGGAACAGGTACTGCAGGATCAGGTACCACAGGAACTAACAAAGGAACATTACCCCCGGCAACATTGCCACAAAAACATTATATTATGGTCACTTTACCACAGGAACATTTACCACAGGAACATTTACCACAGGAACATTTACCACCGGAACTTTTACCACAGGAACATTGACCACAGGAACAATAACAACGTACACAACATTCTAAAACTCGCGTTTTGCGTTCATAACTCCATTCTGCAACAAAGTCGTATCTCGCGCGAATACGCTCCGTGCAACAAGGTCGTATCTCGACGTCCATTGACTTTGCGTAAACATCCGGGTTATTTTAAGCGAGATAAGCCTTTTTGACATTCTAAAACTCGCGTTTTGCGTCGTTCATGCCATTTTAGGAGAAACGACCTTGTTGCACTGACGCGACGATTTGTAACTTTCTAAAAAAAAAACCACGGATTTCCCGAAACCGAGAAGCCTACTTGACATGTTTATGATCGATAAGGCGTTGGGTCGTTCCAACATATTGACACGGACTATATTATCGGCCTATATTATACATTACCAACTATTTCAGTACATCTACTCTTTTGCGCTAATTGATTATGCTTCGCATAATACCAACCCTTTCTTAACAACAACTTATAGTCTTACTCTTGTCAATCTGGGACTCACACTGGTGGATGTATTTTTATATTGTTCTCATCCCAAAAATTGGTTTTTCAGGGGCGCCCTCTATATTGCTTATTGTTCTCGAACTAACCAGCATTTGCGTGCAGATAAATCGGGAAATAGGAAAAGGAATATAAGAAAGCAATCTTAAAACCACGGCAAGTTTATGAAACTAGGTAAGTGATAACGTGTACAAATAACGGGGTTATATATAGCGAAATTGACTTACATGGTTTGTACACTTGCACTTGTTTGTGAACTTTTGAAACCAGGATTTCCCTAAATTGAGTAGGTAACTCCACACTCGATATGAAAGATGATTGGGTCAACATCAAATACACGTTGTAATTGGTGGCTTGAGTAACTTGGCAGCAAAATGACAACAGACACATCAAGGACCTATCCAAGACACTACTATAAATGGCACACAAGTACTTTAATTGCATGAAACTTTCTCGTTTTCGTAAATTGATTGTCCCCTTTAATGACAAGCTTTAGTGAAACTGTGGGCACAGCAGCCTACACGTGGCACCCAATAGCAGGGTAGGCCTATATAAATAATTTTAAAAGACACTCAAGGTGACGGGTAAAGATTAAAAGTAGTATTGTAAGAAGTATAACATTCGGCAATTGGCATGGTGAAAGGACAATTTATGACCTACAGGGGCCGATTTATTTTTTCGATCATTGTCATATTAAATGTAACCGTTTTCATTGGTAAGAAATATTGCAATTATTTTTTTTTTTTTACATTTCGTGATGAAACGAAATGAGAATATGTATCACATGTAATCTTGCCAGTGGGGTAAAAGAGGAACACAATGTTTGATTAACATTGGCTTATTGTGTTTTGTTTGACCTTAACGATTTGCGAGTAGATAGAGGGTATTCTAACACTAATATTATTAAAATACAAGTCTCAAGGGCTAGGGCCCTTAGCAACTTGGATGCATGAACGTTACTAAGATAAACTAGGTACAAACGTTTGAAAAGGGATAGACATGTACAATTTTTACGAGGAAAGCCAGTGCTAGTCAGTGACATGTCTCGGGTATCTGGCGGCCAGACTAGTCCATCCCGGCAACGCCGACCCGCCTCCGTTTGAAGACAATTAAACGAACCGCTGTTAAAGGTGACATGCAAATATGCAATCCACACATGTCAAAACAGGAAGAATAAAATCCGATTTTTCCGCTTTGTCTTTACGCATATTATAAGCATCGTATTTTTGAGCCAACTGGTCTCGCAATGAAATATATATAGTTGAAAATCAACTTTGAGCTAACAGGTCCTACGCCAGTTTCTGGATGACCCACGGCTATTTAAGCGCAGACGCTATTTGAAAAATTTTCTGAAAATAAATCTTGACTGGCATGGGCTCCGCCAGTTGTTGTTTTTTTTCCAGGGGGGGGGGGGGCAAAGCTCTTACCGGAAGGCATGAAGTGTTGGATCGAACATTGCACTGACCATCATAGCTGCCACTGCTGCCGTGGATATCTTGCACTAGTGATAATATGGCAAAGTGGGGCATTTGGCATAACTTTTCTATATACTTTTTTGGTGCTTGATACTTCAGTACCAAGATGGCAAGATTTATCGTCTTAAAGATTGTATTTGCGCATTAGGCCCCCTATTTCCCAAACTTCTTGCTCTCTGACTTTCATTTTCTCAATTTGTCATTTTTGTGTGGGCAGGCTGGCATTGACACCCCAGCGGACGCCCATACTGTTAAATGTGCGACGCCCCATGGGTACTGGAATGACAACTATTGCATGCTCCAATGACTCGATTCTTAAGGAAACGCAACCTTCTTATCCCCAATTTCCTTCGCGCGGTGATCATACAAAAACAGCACATGTCTATGATAGGTTTGTGAACGGTCAAATATACCTGTTAGCAATCGTTTCAACAACATGCATTATCATTTCATAGTGAATTATGTATTCTTTTTGTTATTTTGTACAGTTTTGATCGCACTTGCTCATAGCTGTTTGTCAGTGTAATGATGTTCAGCTGGGAATGAGCGCAGCTTGCTTGACTAGTCGAAGGTGAGTCCGGTGCCGTGCAGCTTGTCCTTAATGAGGGCGTCCATGGCTTCGTTCTGTGCCACAGTGAACCAATCTTTCCAACCCCCGACGTTGCCTGTTGAGAAAAAACAACACCATTAGGACAATGGATGTAGTCAGCAACAGTTCCAATTAAACCCAAAACACAATCGCTTCAACCTCGTCCCCAGTGCTTATACTTTATTTCCAACCTCGTTTGTAATAGTATGCCCTGGATAGGAAACTTTCTTCCTGTATCCCGAGGCGATCCCGCATTTGGCAAGTAATGGATTTATATCGTGTACTTGGTGCTGTTATTTCCAACATGCATTACGTGTCTTCACGTTCATTTGAATTATTACGTCCACACCTTCCCCCCAAAAATCATTTTCTTTCCAATTTGCTCATTTTAATATGAAATGTGATACTGCATATTGGCTGGAAAAGATTGTAACATTTTGTAACAGGCCTAAAACAACGGGGTCTACCCAATGTTCCCAAATACATATATGTTCCCCAAAATCCCTATAGGGTTAGGGTTAGGGTTATAGGGTTTGGGGAACATAGGTATGCACTTTCAAAAAATACCTTTTCGCATAAAGGTACCTCCTGTTTTTATGCTGTGCGGGTACAGTGTGTCCATGTTTGTCATGGGGTTCTTCTGCATGTTGCTGAACGTGCAGTGCTCCGTAATCGCATCCAGTATCGCGGCTGACAGGTTCTTGCCGAGAAACAGACTGACCCTCTCGATATTACCTCGCAGATCCTGAATGAGAAATTGGATTGTATTCAATTTGTTACAACTGATAATGTAATAACCAACCGATAACGTATGTATACAACAATTGACCAATACCGTATCATTAACCGATTATGTAACGAACATTTACCGATAGTGTAGTAGAATGTGCTACACTATCAGTTAATTTGTGTTACATTATCAGTCCTAACCGATAATGTAACAAAACCTTACTTCACTGTTAGTCAATTTTATTGTTTTGTCGGTTAATTGCTATTATAGTACCGGTTGGTAATACGTTATCCGTTGGTTATTACATTATCGTTTGTAACACAAATATTCACAGGTTGTCACATGTAAGTCTCAGATTATAAAATCAGTCACCAGTTACATCTAAGCTCACGTGAAGTGACGCCTCGTTGAACTGTCATTAAAGTGACGTATCATCAAATGTTTTGTCATTGTTCATACTCGTGACCTGACTAGTCATTGACTTAACTTTGATCTAACTTTGATAACAAAATAATCGTCAATGTTTAGACAAATTGACGAATCTGTCCAAAACCGGTTTTAGAATATTCTCACAGTTTATGAAATTCCTCTGTATTGTCTGCTAAATTTCAAGACACAAGATTGCACCTTTTATTAATTACTCTCATTTAACAAAGTGGCCGATGCGGTCTCTCGTTTTTTTGTTCATTTGTCGTCAGTCGGAAAGCTTCCAGGAAATTCTTTCTATTGTATCGTGTATGCTACCCCTGCCTGTAAGCGTGAGCAACTCCCACGTGGAGGGGCAACCGTTTCAACAGAAAATTCTGATAAAGTTTTATCAGACAATTATCTATTAATCATGTTAGCAAAACAGTGGAACAAAAATAAGCATCTACTCACTTTCTTCAAATCTTCGAATCTCAACAGGAGAACATTCGGTTCGTGTCTTCTCTTCCAAAAGTACAAATAGTGATCCCACCATGCCCCGTACATAACTTTAGAAAAACCAAACGAATGGAATGAGGTGATGTTTGTTTTGCGCTACCTGTCCACTAATAAAATAAAGTAAAATGTAAACGTTGAATAAGTACTGACTGGCGAGCGGGTACAAATAGTAAAATCCAGTGGTCGCATGTTCAAACCCCCATCGGTTTATTTCGTTACCATTTTAGATTATTTTACTACATACATTCACTTTGTTACACCGTGTTTTTAAATAATAAATAATATAACAAATACATAGTTTAAAACGTCACCCTCAACAGGTTCTTGCAATTTTGTGTGGTATTGGAACGAACAATGAAGATGTATTGGTTTGTACATGCAAAAAGTAGGTAAGTATACAGTCTTGTCACGATGTGGCCCATCAGGTTGGCGTTTATCTCCAGTTTCAGTAGCTGAAACGACTGAGAATATTTCTACTCCCCCTGGATGGGATGCTAGTCCATTGCAGGTTACTCCCCAGCTTATGCCGGTACCAATTAATACTCCTGGGTAGAGAGAGGCAGGTGGGGATGAAGTGACTTGCCCAAAGACACAACATATGGCCAGCAGCTGGAATCGAACCCCTGATCCTGTGAACATAAGTTACAGATCCTAAAAAGGCCACACTCCTCAACTCTGTACATGTATGGGAAGGCAATAAATGAAATGCAGCAAGAGAGAAATGTGCGTTACCTTTCCCGGTCATCGCCCTTTCGTAGAGATCCGCAAAAGATTTCTCAGCTTTCTCCGGATCAAACATCTTCTCGAAGTGGAAGAAGGACACAATCACGTCCTTTGGGTCGCGGATAACGTAGACAAGCTTGGAATGTTTCTGCCACAGCTGCGGGGGCAGGAGTTGACCTGGTAGATGCGACTTAATGACCCGGGGTGACGGCATCTCAGCCACGATCTTCGGAATGGGCGGCATCTGTAGACGACATTTTAGAGACCAAAAAAAAAAAACAAAGTGAAAAGAGTGTTTAGCAAACACATACCAAGTGGTGCAACCCACGGCGGCCGGATAACGTGTGGAGACGGCTTACGGCACATCCGTGCGCACATGCAGGCCGTACCGGTACCTCGGGAGTAGAGAATACAAAAACCAATGGGGCATGAGCTAAAATGCAAAAAATATGCCAATTTGAACCATTCGCATCAGTGTTATCAAAACCGGCCTTCCTTAGCAGAGCTGTGATACTCGAGTTGCATGAATACATTATATGGCCTTCCACCAACCAACCAACCCAGTGAACCCACCCACCCGCCGACCAACCACTGTCCAACTAACATAAGCAGCTCAAGCCCACGGCATGTTTTATACTTACCCCGAGAAAAAAAAAGTATAGCCGTCTAATGCCTGTGTTGGGGTAACTCTATAACTATTGTATTAACACTGTTGAAAAACTTTGACTGATACAATTACTAAATATGAGAGAACATTGCTTGAATTTACACAAACGATTTAGAAGTACAAAAACGATGTAAGAAGTTAAACGATTAAGTGTTTTCCATTTGCAAACTTACCTAGAAAGCGTTGCTTGGATATAGCTTCGTTTAAATAATCCCAGAGGTGAATCCATGATCCCAGTATTGCGGACAGGCATACCTATATGTCGTTATAATATTTGTCGTGTGAGCTCAGATTTCGACCCCCTCCACTTGAAACTAAGGCAAACCTAGGTTCTCAAATTCTTTAAAACAATTTCCATTTAGAGCGGGATTCGATGATAGTTTGCTCTACCCTAAGGGGATTAAAATATTGTTTTAAGGGCGTGGAAATTCACTGGATCATCTGAAAGCGTTCCAGACTGTGGACAGTTTTTCTGTAAAGAAGACCCAGTAAAGTAGACCCAGGGGGAGCTCGAGGGAAGGGTCTGTCATGACGCAATGGGAACGAGGTTAAGACCCCCTTGTTCCGCCTCCATGCATCCCCACACAATTCGGGCGAGTCGCAATGCAGTGCTCCACCCAGAGTTGGCCACAGAGAATTCACTTTTTTTTCCAGTGCATTGTGGTGGATGGTCCACAAATTCGCAGCTCGGGACATTGTTCATTTTTCCGCCCAGCAATTTCGTAAGCGTATGACTCGAATAGCTATTTCCCCATTTCTTTTCTTTTTATCGATATGGTGTTTTTTGTAAGGCGGCAGATGCCCCAAACTATGACATATTAGCTCAAGTTGTCTACGGACCTCATTCAAGTGGGCCATGTTTTGTCGACCGTAGCCCTGAAAAAAAAAATGGACTCTCCAATGCAAACTCTTGGTGGCGCACTGCATTTTGAATCGCCCGAATTAGAAACGACAATGATGTGAACCTACATTTTTCCATTGTCGTGCTCGCGCAGGAATCGTCTGATCAATGTACGGCACACGGAATACGGTATGCCTCTCATTAACTGCTTGCAGGTTCCCGTCATGCATCACGCAGGACACAATCTCTTGCACCCAAGTTGTACCTGTTCAAAATAGTTTAATGAAATGAATATGAAAAGTGTAACACATTGCTACGTTAAATTACGTTCAAACAAACACTGAAAAAAAGTGGATAAAACACTTTTGGGTATGTTATTTGCCCAATATTGGGAAGTATTAATTAGCCGAAGCGTGTCGGCAGTTGGTATATGTGACTTGCCGTATCAATATGAGGAATAACCCCCACCTTTGGCTTTTCACGTTATGTACTAAAACGCAATTCTGATAATTGGCTTTCCAATGATACAAAATTTACTTCTGTATCTTTTTTTATTCCAACGATATGCCGCAGGAACTTCAACAGTGTCCTGCCAAATTTCATTAACCTCATTTCAAGAAAAACGGCTTTGAAAACAAAGACATACATTTCGCCGCCAACGACAGTGAAAAACATTATTCCGTTTTTTCACTTTTGTTGGTATTTTTTTTCCATTTTCCAACAAAAATGCATAGTGTGTATACTGAGACACGTTGGTTATTCAAAAATACAAAACAATCAATATACATTTGACACGATTTTTTTAGAATATCCGACTCCAGGCGTCCATTGCTCAAAACAGTTAATGGGGGACATTCCTCATTTTGCCTTAGTAGGTCACATATTGAATAATAATTGACAAAATACCAAACAATTTGCAGATAGAGTAACACAGAATGCTAGGCAACAATTTGATACAAATAGTGGATATTTATGAGTGCAATTTTTATATTACTTTCATGAGATGACAAACAACATATTCCATTCCTCGGTCGCGAAGCTGAGCGGAATGGAGCATTCCATCTGTCACCGAATGCTATTATTATTACCATTGCACGAATTGAAATAGTTTTTATTTGTTTTATACAAGCCTTAAATTGACCTTTGTCGTCTGATTGGTAGCGTATAAACTGTTACTATGAATGTACAACATCAGAGCTGTGTTATAGCGCAACAATAATGCGACTGCGCAATAGAAGTTATATTCACCTTGGAGTGGAACTTCTATTTTTTTTTTTTTTTTTGGCAGTGTGGTCGTACCGCACGTTGGGACAATAATGCAATGACACAGGATTAGCGACCTGTCAATCATATTACGGGAATGTATTAAGGCGTTGTTTAACACACAGTTTCCAATGATGTCGTCACCGTTTTCACGAAGAGGCGAATTTAGTATTTCACTGTCTGAACAAACATTCGAGATAATTGCGTTTAAAGTTGATCCTTTATTCATTCGACAATTTGAAACTAAAACATGCATAAAATATGCCAGATTTAGGTATCAGAGGAAAGAAGAGCTTCTAATCTTCCTAGATGTAGCAAACTTTAAGAAAATTAGGTGATTAGTTTTGCAGAATTAATCAATTAAGAGAAGTGGCTGTTCGTGAAAACGAAAAAAAACACCCAATTAGCAACACATTTCTCAAAATGTATTCATTAAAACATTCATATAAATCTAAAGATAAGATGGAATTTGCATCGGGGCGATAAGTATTCAATATTTGGTGTTTGCCCTTCATTGACAAACCTGCTTTGGGATATGTAACGACCCAACAGTCATCTTCTCTGACGTCAAACGTCTTGAGTTCACGAACCACCTCGTCTACTTCTGGGAATAGAGGCACTCCTTCGTACTCGCTTAGAACTTGAGGAAACTCGTCCGAAAACCGTCGGCTCAAAACTTCCCTAACTACAAGACAAAATAATATAGAAGGTCCTCCCCCCCCCCAATAATAATAATAAACGTTTGCAAGCAGATATCCCTTAATTTCTAAAAAAGTTCCAAAACATAACTACTCCATCATCTTGATGGAGCATAATCAATTAAACGTTTGGGTATATTCAGTTAAAAATGTCATGGAAATCCGTTTATGCAAACAAGAAATCTATCAAGGCCATGGGTTTTGCACCCATTCCAATGAGATGGGATTTCCCGGCCACAGTGAACTTAATTACATCAGAGTTAAAAGACCCATGACAATCCGAACCAGTGATATCACTAACTGTGTTAATCCCATTGAAAGGGGTGAAAACCCATAGCCTTTTACAATCTGTTAAATCTCTGGTTTGCCTAA
The DNA here is from genome assembly GCF_015706575.1 of Patiria miniata. NCBI lineage: Eukaryota > Metazoa > Echinodermata > Asteroidea > Valvatida > Asterinidae > Patiria > Patiria miniata. Next base: position 13,205,213 of record NW_024037068.1, read on the forward strand.
ACGGATATTTGTGGATGTTCACTGATTATACACAAGAGTATAATTATTATTGAAGGATATCTGCTCGCACAACTTTTTTTGGGGGGACACCCTGCAATTGTTTGGGGAAAGACACAAAGTATATTGTATTCTCAATATTGACACACCTTGTCATCTACCCGTGTTATTGTTTTAAGGTTATGCAACATTACTGTGTTCATTAGAAACACATCGGGTTCCTACGGAGCTCTGGAAGTGCCATTCGACTTGTTCAGATACTGACTTATTTTATCTCCAGATGACGACCAAATACAGGCAAGATGACGACATCCTGATATAATTTGTTAGGGATGACGACATCCTCAAAGTAGGATGATGACATCTCGTCGTAATCTAATATGGCATGACGACATCCTGATAATCGGGGTGACGACATCTTAAGACAATCTCTTCTGGCATGATGATATCCTGAGATAGTTTTTAAGGGCATGACGACATCCTGAAAATAGGAAAAGGACATCCTGAGATATCACGGGGTGCATTGAATCCATCATGGGAACGCACAGACATCATGACCTCTCATCATCAAATAAATACCATATATATACAGCGATGGGGTGAATTGGATACAAGCCACACGTCCACCTGTGCGTTTTGAAGATGGCTTCAATGCACCCTGTGATAAATTATGTCACGATGTCGAAACCCTGCTTCCAGGATGGTGTTATCCCATAACAAACTATCTAAGGATGTTATCATCCTACTTTCAGAATCTCGTCATCCCATAATAAATTATCTCAGGATAAAGTCATCTTACTTTCAGGATGTCATCATGCCATAATAAATTGTATCAGGATGTCGTCATCCTATTTTCAGGATGTCGTCATGCCATAATAAACTATCTCAGGATGTCGTCTTCCTCAATTTAGGATGTCGTCATCCCCTAATAATTTATCTCAGGATGTCGTCATCCTACTTTTAGGATGTTGTCATGCTATAATAAATTATATCAGGATATCATCATCCTATTTCCAGGATGTTGTCGTCCCATAATAAATTATCTCGCGATGTCGTCATCCTACTTTCAGGATGTCGCCATCCCCTAATAAATCATCTCAGGATGTCGTCATCTTGCCCGTATTACGTCGTCATCCTGAGATAAAGTAAGTCAGTATATGAACAAGTCGGATGGCACTTCCAGAGTTCCGTATGTTCCTTCGCCAAGTTGCTACGGACGCAACATTGAAACAAGTAAAAAACCGTCAACGGTCGACGTAACAATACAAGAAAACATCTTGATTATTGAATGCCCAAATTGACACCGATCACGGCAACAGGTGATTTCACTTTAAGGGACAAAAAAAAAAGAAAAACATCAACAAGTGTTGTCCATCCCAGGCCTGTGATTCTAAATTGTGTGGTGTGTACTTACATTCCTCGAGGGTTACATACTTTTCCATGACGATCCAGTGGGCCAAAATCAATCCTACGCGGATACATATAAAACAATACAGTATATTTGATGTTTAGGTTGGTAGGCAATATACAAATATAACATGGTTTGAGGGTGGACAGTCGATAATCGATGTGGGCTGTTCTACGTAATAGGAGCGGCTTGAGCACTCTATAACTGAAGTCCACATTATTGCTCCCATACCACTTGTCAAGTTGTACCATATTATCACAGTGTTCCCAATTTATTTTCTCATAAATGTTTCCAACCATAATAATAAATAAATCAATATTATCCAAAGTTTGAATGACACATTGTCTACATAAAAAAAATACTGTATGCATCATTTAACTTCACTTATCAACAAAAAAATTCAAAAATGTGCAATTACAACACTCGTTATTGTAAGAGATTGTCACAAAAATGTCCCATGGTGGTCCCATGGTGTTCCCATGGTGTCCCATGGTGTTTATCCCATTGTGTTCAATTGGTGAACATCCACAGGAGTTTCCCATGGTCAGCTTAACAAATATAATTCTTGATAACCTCTATGGCCACAAGGGAAATATTTTTAATTGAATTCAAATTTACAGCTAGGCGAATAAGTAATTAAATCAAAGAAAGGTTTGCCTATAACTTGGGAGTGCAATTGGGTCTATGATGGTTTTTCATGGCACATGGATGTTCTCCAGTATAACCCGGCAGTGTCCCCGTGCTGCCTTTTAAATCTCCATGGTGTTCCCATTGTATCCATAATTTATATCACCCACATTATGGTGTTCCCATGGCGTACGAATCCTCATGGTGTACCCATGTGTCTAAAATCCCCATATCCTCATGGTGTACCCATGTGTCTAAAATCCCCATGATGTTCCCATGGTGTCCAGTAAATCCCCATGGTGTTCCCATGGTGACATACAATCCCAATGGTGTTCCCATGGTGTTCATAAAATCCCCATGGTGTTCCCATGGTGTCCATAAAATCCCCATGGGGTTCCCATGGTGTTCCCATGGTGTCCATAAATTCCCATGATGTTCCCATGGTGTTCATTAATTCAACGTGGTGTTCCCATGATGTTCATAAAATCCCCATGGTGTTCCCATGGTGTCCGTAAAATCCCATGGTGTTCCCATGGAGCTCATAAAATCCCCATGGTGTTCCCATGTTGTCCATGCAATATCCATGGTGTTCCCATGGGTTTCCCATGATGATCATTTTAACTTACATGATGTTCTTGATGACCCCATGGGTTTCCCATGGGGTCCCATGGGACCCCATGGGAATCCCATGGGACCCCATGGGAATCCCATGGGATGCTCATGGGACATTTCTGTAAGGGTGGACAGCTGTTGTAACACCATGGCACCACCATGAGGTTTCAAAACCACCATTAAAGCACCACCATGAAATGTTGGGGTGACCACCACGGGGGCCATGGTGACCAATGGCATCGCCACGGAAATGCTTTTCTACTCAACGGATATGCGCCCATGGGGAAATACCATGGGGATAAACACCATGGGATTGATGAACACCATGGGAACGATGAACACCATATGGGGATAAACACCATGGGGATGAACACCATGGAGATGAATACCATGGGGATGAACACCATGGGGATCAACAACATGGGGATCAACAACATGGAGATGAACACCATGTGAACACCATGGGGATGAACACCTTGGGGATCAACACCATGGGAACACCATGGGAACACCATGAGACCTTTTTTGAAGAACTGTGTCAAGTATGAGTGTTCTAAATGCATTTTTTTTAAAATTTTGCTATTGATAATGTAAGTCAAATGAAGAATGCAGTCTATTTTTATGTGGAGATTTGGCACATAAAAATACTGTGGCTAATCATTCATTCATTTATTATTATTATTGAAAACAATTTATTATCCAGAATAATTTGGATACTGTGATTTTATGGTACAACTTTACAGTGTAATTAAGAGTTGTATCGATCTACAACAAATTTATGCAAGTATTTATTTTCCGATGAATTTATGGACCTTTTCGGTGTTTTTTATTGCATATTTCATAAATAAAAAATCACACAAAAATCCAGGCGGCCTCCAAAAAGGAAGCGTGCGGGGATGAGAAACGTGGTTTTTTTTAATTTTACTTCACCTATAATTTGTCACAATACCCATCTGTATATTTGCATGTGAAAACTTTAAAAAATACGATAGTTATGCTACCACATAAAAATACCAAAGGAAAAGAGATTACCATCCAATATACAATGTACTTATAACTAAAACTCAAATAAGACTCACCGACATAAAACGTCCATGTACATGTACAAATATTGCCCCAATATGTGCTGAACAGTACATGTACATAAAGCCCACGCATACGTAAATGTATATTGCATGGTTCACTGTATCCCCACAACCACATGTGTAACCTCACCGCCCAGTGCAGTGCGTGACCCGTATATGATCCATTGTGATTCCATATACTAAGTGCATTATCCATACAGGGGTCACGTTCTGCACTTGCAAGGTCACCCACACCACGGATCCTACACACAAGGATTAACGACTCGGCCAAAGCCCTGGTTTAATGCGTGATAACAGCCCGTACTGGTGGCAAATACCATGAATACTTTTCAACAAATACCGCTGCGCGCGGTGGTTTTTGTACGAAAGCCCGTTAGTGCCAACTTTTTTTTTTATGAATTTTTTGTTTGAATTTTTTTTGGGGGGGTATTTTTTTGTTTGTATTTTTGTTTGGGTTATTAAAAATGTTGGCACTAACGGGCTTTCGTAGCTTTTAGATTTGCAAGGCTCTGCGCCCGATCTGGCCTCGAAGTCTGTCAAGCCAGCGAATTATATTTTTGAATATTCATGAGTCTACGTTTTTTTGTCTTTATTATTGAATTCTGATAAGTGATAACTAACTAATCATGGTAATGCCATGCCGAGCACAATATCTTCAGCTTTAAGATAAACAATGAAATTTCACTTTTGTTTTATCGGTTCGGCATCTTATTCTCTAAAACTTTTAAATAAAAGCCTAATTAAAAACGAATTTTGGGTAAACGGTGTTCTCCTCGAAATTTGACGGGTAAATACTTCATCTGTGACGACAAAAACTGCACAATACCATCTGTTATATCCTGAAGTATTTATTTTTAAACAATTTTAGAACAATTAAATCTTAACTAAGGAGTAGTTTTGCTTACAGTTTTATGAATGTTTTCGTTTTAGATGTCTTGCAAAAACCCCAAACAATAGGACACCTGGAAAGTTCGCGATTACGCGCCAACGGGTATTAATGCCCGTTATCACGCGTCTAACCAATTAATGCAATAAGTCCGCTCAGTGCATTTTGTACTAGAGCTCAGAACAGTCGTTTAACCTGGTGTCTAGGATCCGTGCCCAAGGTGTGTGGGAGGTATGCATGGGGCAGGACATGGCACAATTCAAAACAGTGAATACTTGTGTGAAATAAGTGCCTCACTTCTGCCTGTAAGCAAAGATCAATTGCAAGTATTATATACTGTGTTGCTGTGAGCTTGAACATACATAAGATAGACATGTTAAATTTTCTGGATGATGAAAACTGGACCGAGTAGATCGAGTCATGTTGAATGGATCTTGCAGTACGTCTGTCTAAACACAGTACTGTTAATGTACCGGTAAGTCTGGATTTTGATGTCTCTACTCTCTAGCACGTCTAGCTAGTGCCAATGCAGCAATTTGTGTCAAAGACATTTACGTGCATCAGTTAGGAATTCCCAACACAACTTCATATAATGCAAGTGGGGTCACAAAACTCTACAATTTGTCATTGGCATTATATAATATTCAGGCCAGTTTGCATTATTACTATACGTACAAGCATCCACGCATATTTAACACGAAAACTTTTTTTGAAAAATCCCATGCTCTTTACGAACCGTGTCACATGACTTGATGACAATGCTGTATTTGTTCAGCGCATCTTCATAAATCTGCCTCATCAAAAGTATAAACTGTTCGTGCTCTTTATGTCAAATTGGAAAACTGTCTTCAAGTGATTTGACTGGGAATTTAAAAGGAGTAAGAAGATGTTGTTCATAAAATGACACCAAACATTAACCCTAAAAGGGCCGGGGCGGAATCCGCCCCCCCCCCTCCCCCGTTTTTCCGCGATAGCTTTTAAAAAAAAAATCGCGACCCAAGCTGTAACAACTTTTGAGCTTGGAGCCTTGCGCATCTTTTGATGCCAAAAACAAGAACATCTTGAGAAATTTTCTAGCGCTAAGCGCCGTGAATACTGAATTTTCATATATACGTCGTGCCCACGGAGCAAAATTACCACTCATACATATGAATAATTAATTAGCCATAATTGCACAACCCTTTGACGTATAGTCATGAAATTTCTTGGGTATGTTTATGAACAGTTGCTCTATGCATTTACTGAGTTTCAAAATTTTCGTCACTCGATGGCCGAGATCTTAGTGGGGGGGGGGGCGGAATCCGCCGCCCCCCCCCCCCCCCCCCCGGCAGAGAGATGGTCAAAATAACCCGGCCCTTTTAGGGTTAAGATTTAAACATAGTAAAAGTTAAATGCAACTCAGTACTTTATATGTCAAGTATGGAACTTGGACGAATTTTGGTAACACAATCTGCTCATGACCATGGAAAATTACCCTCCTGGTTTAACTTCTGCATTCATAACTTAATAATCAATTCTCAGGATGTTACCGCAAACTTCCATACGTAAGTGATTGGTTGTCTCATGCACTCTTTGGTATTTTAACAAACGTTGATTATTCTCTTTTTTAATATGAAACGTATATTACAGAAATGTACAACAAATATTTGTGTTTGACTGCAACTAAAACACAACTTAAAAGGGAAACTACATCTGCTCATTTATTTTCTTCGTTGAACACCATATTGATTTAACAAACTAACAAGTTTGTTTCTTTTCCTTTCCAGCCTTCCTGACTTAATTTCCACAGTTGATGTTGGTACATGTGCAGAAGAAACCATGGATATTTTACCCCAAGGATCCCGTTCAATCGGATACAATGGCATCCCGTCAAGCGATTACAAGAACATTAATACCGCAGGAACATTATCAAATATACATTACCACAGTGCGGGAACAGGTATTGCAGGAACAGGTACCACGGGAACTAACAAAGGAACATTACCCCCGGCAACATTGCCACAAAAAACATTATACCATGGTCACTTTACCACCGGAACATTTACAACAGGAAATTTACCACAGGAACAATAACAACGTACGCAACATTCTAAAACTCGCGTATTGCGTTCATATCTCCATTCTGCAACAAAGTCGTATCTCGCACGAATACGCTCCGTGCAAAAAAGGTCGTATCTCGACGTCCATTGACTTTGCGTAAACATCCGGGTTATTTTAAGCGAGATACGACCATTCTAAAACTCGCGTTTTGCGTCGTTCATGCCATTTTAGGAGATACGACCTTGTTGCACTGACGCGACGATTTGTAATTTTCTTTTACAAAACACGGATTTCCCGAAACCGAGAAGCCTACTTGACCTGTTTATAATCGATAAGGCGTTGGGTCGTTCCAACATATTGACACGGACTTATCAATGTCTTTGGAAACACAATCGGCCTATATTATAGACTACGAACTAGTTCAGTACATTTACTCTTTTGCGCTAATTGACAACATCAACTTATAGTCCTACTCTTGTCAATCTGGCACTCACACTGGCGGATGTACTTTTATATTGTTCTCATCCCAAAAATTGGTTTTTCAGGGGCGCCCTATATTGCCTATTGTTCAGCATGTGCGTGCAGATAAATCGGGATATGGGAAAAGGAATATAAGAAAGCGATCTTAAAACCACGGCAAGTTTATGAAACTAGGTAAGCGATAACTTGTACAAATAACGGGGTTATTTATAGCGAAATCGACTTACATGGTTTGTACACTTGCACTTGTTTGTGAACTTTTGAAACCGGGATTTTCCTAACTTGAGTAGGTAACTCCACACTCGGTATGATAGATGATTGGGTCAACATCAAATACACGTTGTTATTGGTGACTTGAGTAGCTTGGCAGCAAAATGACAACAGACACATCAAGGACCTATCCAAGACACAACTAGCAATGGCACACAAGTACTTTAATTGCATGAAACTTTCTCGTTTTCGTAAATTGATTGTCCCCTTTAATGACAGGCTTTAGTGAAAGTGTGGGCACAGCAGCCTACACCTGGCACCCAATAGCAGGGTAGGCCTATATAAATAATTTTAAGACACTCAAGGTGACGGGTAAAGATTAAAAGTAGTATTGTAAGAAGTATAACATAGCTTCGGCAAATGGCATGGTGAAAGGACAATTTATGACCTACAGGGGCCGATTTAGTTTTTCGATCATTGTCATATTAAATGTAACCGTTTTCATTGGTAAGAAATATTGCAATTAATTTTTTTTTACATTTCGTGATGAAACGCATTAGCTTACATTTAAGACTAGAATATGTATCACATGTAATCTTGCCAGTGGGGTAAAAGAGGAACACAATGTTTGATTAACATTGACTTATTGTGTTTTGTTTGACCTTAACGATTTGCGAGTAGATAGAGGAGTATTCTAAGACTAATATTATTAAAATACAAGTCTCAAGGGCTAGGGCCCTTAGCAACTTGGATGCATGAACGTTACTTAGATAAACTAGGTACAAACGTTTGAAAAGGGATAGACATGTACAATTTTTAAGAGGAAAGCCAGTGCTAGTCAGTGACATGTCTCGGGTATCTGGCGGCCAGACTAGTCCATCCCGGCAACGCCGACCCGCCTCCGTTTGAAGACAACGAACCGCTGTTAAAGGTTACATGCAAATATGCAATCCACACTTGCCAAAACAGGAAGAAAAAAATCCGATTTGTCCGCCTTGTCTGTACGCATATTATAAGCATCGTATTTTGAGCCAACTGGTCTCGCAATGAAATATATATAGTTGAAAATCAACTGTGAGCGAACAGGTCCTACGCCAGTTTCTGAATGACCCATGACTATTTAAGCGCAGACGCTATTTGAAAAAAATTTCTGAAAATAAATCTTAACTGGCATGGGCTCCGCCAGTTTTTTTTTTTTCAGAGGGGGGGGGGGGGGGGGGGGGGGGCAAAGCTCTTACCGGAAGGCATGAAGTGTTGGATCGAACATTGCACTGACCATCATAGCTGCCACTGCTGCCGTGGAAATCTTGCACTAGTGATAATATGGCAAAGTGGGGCATTTGGCATAACTTTTCTATATACTTTTTGGTGCTTGATACTTTAGTACCAAGATGGCAAGATTTATCGTCTTAAAGATTGTATTTGCGCATTAGGCCCCCTTTTTCCCAAACTTCTTGCTCTCTGACTTGCATTTTCTCAATTTGTCATTTTTGTGTGGGCAGGCTGGCATTGACACCCCAGCGGACGCCCATACTGTTAAATGTGCGACGCCCCAGGGGTACTGGAATGACAACTATTGCATGCTCCAATGACTCGATTCTTAGGGAAACACAACCTTCTTATCCCCAATTTCCTTCGCGCGGTGATCATACAAAAACAGCACATGTCTATGATAGGTTTGTGAACGGTCAAATATACCTGTTAGCAATCGTTTCAACAACATGCATTATCATTTCATAGTGAATTGTGTATTCTGTGCATTTTCTCGATTGTGCTTTTTTGTACAGTTTTGATCGCACTTGCTCATAGCTGTTTGTCAGTGTAATGATGTTCAGCTGGGAATGAGCGCAGCTTGCTTGACTAGTAGAAGGTGAGTCCGGTGCCGTGCAGCTTGTCCTTAATGAGGGCGTCCATGGCTTCGTTCTGTGCCACAGTGAACCAATCTTTCCAACCCCCAACGTTGCCTGTTGAGAAAAAAACAACACCATTAGGACAATGGATGTAGTCAGCAACAGTTCCAATTAAACCCAAAACACAATCAACCTCGTCCCAAGTGCTTATACATTATTTCCAACCTCGTTTGTAATAGTATGCCCTGGATAGGTAACTTTCTTCCTGTATCCCGAGGTGATCCTGCAATTGGCAAATAATGGATTTATATCGTGTACTTGGTGCTGTTATTTCCAACGTGCATTACGTGTCTTCACGTTCATTTGAATTATTACGTCCACACCTTCCCCCCCCAAAATCATTTTCTTTCCAATTTGCTCATTTTAATATGAAATGTGATACTGCATATTGGCTGGAAAAGATTGTAACATTTTCACTTTGAAACAAAAATGTGTTAAGGTAACTCACGCCGCGACAATTTGATTCTGTTTTACCCCAGACACCGCATACAAAAACAAACGCTAACGTAAAGCACAGGCCGGTACCAGGCTAATCCAAATTTGCATACCTGTTTAAAATTTTGCACATGCAAATGATCCAATACCAGGATGAGAGAGCAGTAGTGGTGGGCGCTTACTGCTCGACACCATGGGAACTGTTTTGACAGTAAATGGATTGGTCAACAGACAACAAATTTTAAACGAAGCGATTATCGCGGAGAATCAACAGTTAATATGCAGCATTTTCTCACAGTTCCCACAAACATTTCCCTTATGAACCCAACAATGTATATTAAACTGCCCTTTCTATTTTTTAAGTAAAAGCCGGTTTGAATATACTTTAATGGCGTAAAACCGAACTCAAACTCGAATTTCCAAGCGAGTGTTGGGTTTGGTCAATTTCCCTTCGCATTCGCGTGTAGTTCGAACAGGTCTAAAACAACGGGGTCTACCCAATGTTCCCAAATACATATATGTTCCCCAAAATCCCTAAAGGGTTAGGGTTAGGGTTATAGGGTTTGGGGAACATAGGTATGCACTTTCAACAAGTACCTTTTCGCATAAAGGTACCTCCTGTTTTTATGCTGTGCGGGTACAGTGTGTCCATGTCTGTCATGGGGTTCTTCTTCATGTTGCTGAACGTGCAGTGCTCCGTAATCGCATCCAGTATCTCGGCTGACAGGTTCTTGCCCAGAAACAGACTGACCCTCTCGATATTACCTCGCAGATCCTGAATGAGAAATTGGATTGTATTTAATTTGTTACAACTGATAATGTAATAACCAACCGATAACGTATGTATACAACAATTGACCAATACCGTATCATTAACCGATTATGTAACGAAAATTTACCGATAGTGTAGTAGAATGTGCTACACTATCAGTTAATTTGTGTTACATTATCAGTCCTAACCGATAATGTAACAAAACCTTACTTCACTGTTAGTCAATTTTTGTTTTGTCGGTTAATTGCTATTATAGTACCGATTGGTAATACGTTATCCGTTGGTTATTACATTATCGTTTGTAACACAAATATTCACAGGTTGTCACATGTAAGTCTCAGATTATAAAATCAGTCACCAGTTACATCTAAGCTCACGTGAAGTGACGCCTCGTTGAACTGTCATTAAAGTGACGTATCATCAAATGTTTTGTCATGTTCATACTCGTGACCTGACTAGTCATTGACTTAACTTTGATCTAACTTTGATAACAAAATAATCGTCAATGTTTAGACAAATTGACGAATCTGTCCAAAACCGGTTTTAGAATATTCTCACAGTTTATGAAATTCCGCTGGTCGCAGGTTCAAACCTCCTCCGGTCAATTTCGTTACCATTTTAGATAATTTTACTACATAAATTCAGTTTGTTAAACTGTGTTTTAAACATATATATAATAAAACAAATAAATCGTTTAAAACGTTACCCTCGACAGGTTCTTGTAATTTTGGGTGGTATTGGAACATCGACCAATGAAGATGTATAGGTTTGTACATGCAAATAGTAGGTAAGTATACAGTCTTGTTACGATGTGGCCCATCAGGTTGGCGTTTATCTCCAGTTTCAGTAGCTAAAACGACTGAGAATAGTTCTACTCTTCCTGTGTGGGATGCTAGTCCATTACAGGTTATTGCCAAGCTAATGGGTGAAGAGAGGCAAGTGGGGATGAGATGGCTTGCCCGAGGACACAATTATGGCCAGCAGCTGGAATCGAACCCCTGACCCTGTGATCATAAATCACAGATCCTATAAAGGCCACACTCCCTAACACTGTACATGTATGAATGAAATGCAGGGGTTACCTTTCCCGGTCATCGACCTTTCGTAGAGGTCCGCAAAAGATTTCTCAGCTTTCTCCGGATCAAACATCTTCTCGAAGTGGAAGAAGGACACAATCACGTCCTTTGGGTCGCGGATAACGTAGACAAGCTTGGAATGTTTCTGCCACAGCTGCGGGGGCAGGAGTTGACCTGGTAGATGCGACTTAATGACCCGGGGTGATGGCATCTCAGCCACGATCTTCGGAATGGGTGGCATCTGTAGACGACATTTCAGAGACCAAAAAAACCCCAACAAAGTGACAATAGTGTTTAGCAAACACATACCAAGTGGTGCAACCCACGGCGGCCGGATAACGTGTGGAGACGGCTTACGGCACATCCGTGCGCACATGCAGGCCGTACCGGTACCTCGAGAGTAGAGAATACAAAAACCAATGGGGCATGATCTAAAATGCAAAAATATGCGAATTTGAACCATTAGCATCAGTGTTATCAAAACCGGCCTTCCTTAGCAGAGCTGTGATACTCGAGTTGCATGAATACATTATATGGCCGTCCACCAACCAACCAACCAACCAACCTACTCACCCACCCGCCGACCAACCATCCAAATGACATAAGAAGCTCAAGCCCACGGCATGTTTCACATCTAATCTAACACAAAAGTATGGCCGTCTAATGCCTGTGTTGGGATAACTCTTTAACTATTGTATTAACACTGTTAAGACTATGACTGATAAGATTATTAAATAAGAGAGAACATTGCTTGAATTTACACAAACGATTTAGAAGTACAAAAACGATGTAAGAAGTGAAAAGATTAAGTGTTTTCCATTTGCAAACTTGCCTAGAAAGCGTTGCTTGGATATAGCTTTTTTTATTAAATAATCCCAGGGGAGGATCCATGATCCCAGTATTGCGGACAGGCATATATATATGTCTTATAATATTTGTCGTGTGTGCTCAGATTGCGACTCCCCTCCACTTGAAACTAAGGCAAACCTAGGTTCTAAAATTCTTTAAAACAATTTCCATTTAGAGAGGGATTCGATGATATTTTGCTCTACCCTAAGGGGATTAAAATATTGTTTTAAGGGCGTGGAAATTCACTGGATCATCTGAAAGCGTTCCAGATTTCGGACAGTTTTTCTGTAAAGAAGACCCAGTAAAGTAGACCCAGGGGGAGCTCGAGGGAAGGGTCTGTCATGACGCAATGGGAACGAGGTTGAGACCCCCTTGTTCCGCCTCCATGCATCCCCACACAATTCGGGCGAGTCGCAATGCAGTGCTCCACCCAGAGTTTGCCACGCAGAATTCCCCTTTTCTCCAGTGCATTGTGGTAGATGGTCCACAAATTCGCAATTCGCAGCTCGGTACATTTGAAATTGTTCATTTTTCCGCCCAGCAGTTTCGTAAGCGTATGATTCGAGTATCTGTTTCCCCATTTCTTTTCATTTTATCGATATGGTGTTTTTTTGTAAGGCGGCAGATGCCCCAATCTATGACATATTAGCTCAAGTTTTCTACTGACCTCATTCAAATGGGCCATGTTTTGTCGACCGTAAACCTGAAAAAAATGGACTCTCCAATGCAAACTCTTGGTGGTGCAGTCATTTTGAATCGCCCGAATTAGAAACGACATTGATGTGAACCTACACTTTTCCATTGTCGTGCTCGCGCAGGAATCGTCTGATCAATGTACGGCACACGGAATATGGTATGCCTCCCGTTAACTGCTTCCAGGTTCCCGTCATGCATCACGCAGGACACAATCTCTTGCACCCAAGTTGTACCTGTTCAAAATAGTTTAATGAAATGAATATGAAAAGTGTAACACATTGCTACGTTAAATTACGTTCAAACAAACACTGAAAAAAGGTGGATAAAACACTGTAGGGTATGTTATTTGCCCAATATTGGGAAGTATTAATTAGCCGAAGCGTGTCGGCATTTGGTATATGTGACTTGCCGTATCAATATGAGGAATAACCCCCACCTTTGGCTTTTCACGTTATGTACATCATGCTAAACGCAATTCTGATAATTGGCTTTCCAATGATACAAAATTTACTTCTGTATCTTTATTTATTCCAACGATATGCCGCAGGAACTTCAACAGTGTCCTGCCAAATTTCAATAACCTCATTTCAAGAAAAACGGCTTTGAAAACAAAGACATACATTTCGCCGCCAACGACAGTGAAAAACATTATTCCGTTTTTCCACTTTTGTTGGTATTTTTTTTCTCCATTTTCCAACGAAAATGCATAGTGTGTATACCGAGACACGTTGGTTATTCAAAAATACAAAACAATCAATATAGATTTTGACACGATTTTTCTAGAATATCCGACTCCAGGCATCCATTGCTCAAAACAGTTAATGGGGGACATTCCTCATTTTGCCTTAGTAGGTCACATATTGAATAATAATTGACAAAATACCAAGCAATTTGCAGATAGAGTAACACAGAATGCTAGGCAACAATTTGATACAAATAGTGGATATTTATGAGTGCAATTTTTATATTACTTTCATGAGATGACAGACAAAATATTCCATTCCTCGGTCGCGAAGCCGAGCGGAATGGAACATTCTATCTGTCACCGAATGCTATTATTATTACCATTGCACGAATTGAAATAGTTTTTATTTGTTTTATACAAGCCTTAAATTAACCTTTGTCGTGTGATTGGTAGCTTATAAACTGTTACTATTAATGTACAACATCAGAGCTGTGTTATAGCGCAACAATAATGCGACTGCGCAATAGAAGTTATATTCACCTTGGAGTGGAACTTCTATTTTTTTTTTTTTTGGCAGTGTGGTCGTACCGCGCGTTGGGACAATAATGCAATGACACAGGATTAGCGACCCGTCAATCATATTACGGGAATGTATTAAGGCGTTGTTTAACACAGAGTTTCTCATGATGTCGTCACCGTTTTCAAGAAGAGGCGAATTTAGTATTTCACTGTCTGAACAAACATTCGAGATAATCGCGTTTAAAGTTGATCCTTTATTCATCCGACAATTTGAAACTTAAAGATGCATAAAATATGCCAGATTTAGGTATCAGAGGAAAGAAGAGCTTCTAATCTTCCTAGATGTAGCAAACTTTAAGAAAATTAGGTGATTAGTTTTGCAGAATTAATCAATTAAGAGAAGTGGCTGTTCGTGAAAACGAAAAAAAAAATAGACCAATTAGCAACACATTTCTCAAAACGTATTCATTAAAACATTCATATAAATCTAAAGATAAAATGGAATTTGCATCGGGGCGATGAGTATTCAATATTTGGTGTTTGCCCTTCATTAACAAACCTGCTTTGGGATATGTAACGACCCAACAGTCATCTTCTCTGACGTCATACGTCTTGAGTTCCTTAACCACCTCGTCTACTTCTGGGAATAGAGGCACTCCTTCGTAATCGCTTAGAACTCGAGGAAACTCGTCCGAAAACCGTCGGCTCAAAACTTCCCTAACTACAAGACAAAATAATATAAAAGTTGCTCCCCCAAAAAAATAATAATAATAAACTTTTGCAAGCAGATATCCCTTAATTTCTCAACAAGTTCCAAAACATAACTACTCCATCTTGATGGAGCATAATCAATTATACGTTTGGGTATATTCAGTTAAAAATGTCATGGAAATCCGTTTATGCAAACAAGAAATCTATCAAGGCCATGGGTTTTGCACCCATTCCAATGAGATGGGATTTCCCGGCCACAGTGAACTTAATTACATCAGAGTTAAAAGACCCATTACAATCCGAACCACTGATATCACTTACTGTGTTAATCCCATTGAAAAGAGTGAAACCCATAGCCTTTTATACAATCTGTTAAATCTCTGGTTTTCCTAAACGGATATCTGTGGATTTTCAATGATTATACACAAGAGTATAATTATTATTGAAGGATATCTGCTTGCACAACTTTTTTGGGGACACCCTGTAATTGTTTGGGGAAAGACACACAGTATATTGTATTCTCACTATTGACACACCTTATCATCTGCCCGTTTTATTGGTTTAAGGTTATGCGACATTATTGTGTTCATTAGAAACACATCGGGTTCCTACGGAGCTCTGGAAGTGCCATCCGACTTGTTCAGATACTGACTTATTTTATCTCCAGATGACGACCAAATACTGGCAAGATGACGACATCCTGATATAATTTGTTAGGGATGACGACATCCTCAAAGTAGGATGATGACATCTCGTCGTAATCTAATATTGCATGACGACATCCTGAAAATCGGGATGACGACATCTTAAGACAATCTCTTCTGGCATGATGATATCCTGAGATAGTTTTTTTAGGGCATGACGACATCCTGAAAATAAAAATAAGGACATCCTGAGATATTACGGGGTGCATTGAATCCATCATGGGAACGCACAGACATCATGACCTCTCATCATCAAATAAATACCATGTATATACAGCGATGGGGTGAATTGGATACAAGCCACACGTCCACCTGTGCGTTTTGAAGATGGCTTCAATACACCCTGTGATAAATGATGTCACGATGTCGTCACCCAGCTTCCAGGATGGCGTTATCCCATAACAAACTATCTAAGGATGTTATCATCCTACATTCAGAATCTCGTCATCCCATAATAAATTATTTCAGGATGAAGTCATCTTACTTTCAGGATGTCGTCATGCCATAATAAATTATATCAGGATGGCGTCATCCTATTTTCAGGATGTCGTCATCCCCTAATAAAGTATCTCAGGATGTCGTCTTCCTCAATTTAGGATGTCGTCATCCCCTAATAATTTATCTAAGGATGTCGTCATCCTACTTTTAGGATGTTGTCATGCTATAATAAATTATATCAGGATGTCGTCATCCTATTTCCAGGATGTTGTCGTCCCATAATAAATTATCTCGCGATGTCGTCATCCTACTTTCAGGATGTCGCCATCCCCTAATAAATCATCTCAGGATGTCGTCATCTTGCCTGTATTACGTCGTCATCCTGAGATAAAGTAAGTCAGTATATGGACAAGTCAGATGGCACTTCCAGAGTTCCGTATGTTCCTTCGCCAAGTTGCTACGGACGCAACATTGAAACAAACAAAAAACCGTCAACGGTCGACGTAACAATACAAGAAAACATGTTGATTCTTGAATGCCCAAATTGACACTGACACACGGCAACAGGTGATTTCACTTTAAGGGACAAAAAAAGAGAAAAACATCAACAAGTGTTGTCCATCCCAGGCCTGTGGTGTATACTTACATTCCTCGAGAGTTACATATTTTTCCATGACGATCCAGGGGGCCAAAATCAATCCTACGCGGATGCATATAAAACAATACAGTACATTTAATGCTTAGGTTGGTCGGCAATATACAAATATAACGTGGTTTGAGGGTGGACAGTCGATATTCGCTCCCCGAGGTACTTGAAGTTGACAAACTAGTTTGTCAATACCGAGGGGAGTTAATATCTGCTGTCTACCCGAAATAAACCATGTTATATTTGTTTTACTATACCATACATATTCAGCGCCGGTTTTTTTCGTTGCAGTATGCACCTCAAATTGTTTTTTTTTTTGAAAAACATGTCCAGTTCACCAAAAGAATCGTATTGATCAACTTCACTAGTTCTGTTCGTTTACAGTACAGTGCAGCTGTAAATAGAGTAGTTTGTTGTACGACATTCTTTTGTACAACATTCTTTTGTACAGGATGCATCTTTATTGTCCATCAATATATTCTTGTTCGGCATCATTGAGCTCGGGAAAATAACGCGCCGTGCAACCATCTCTTTGTGTGTAGCTCGTTTGGGCGATGTTCGCGCGTGCGTACTACATCCGTGCGACAGTTCCACGATTGCTTTGTAAAGCGCATGCGTAGAGGACTGTGGTAAACAGCAAAAATATCATCTGGCTCGTGATGGTGAATTGACCAGTGAGATTTCGGCTCTCGATTATGAATATATATGAGGTATAGTAATTTCAATTAAAAACATCATTGAACATTCAGCATCATCACCATATAAAGTGGAACAAACCAGTCTCGAGAGTGTTATATTTATGTGCATCAAACTTACGGACATACTAGTTCTGGTCAGCCGTGTGCGTTGAATTGTTTTCAAGAGCTAATCTTTGTACCTGCAGGCATTTGCAACTGTTCAACTGAATTAAGTCATTGTATATAATTATTTTTAGAAAGGTTATCGTCATTGAACTTTGGAGTAAAATATATTAGAGCAAGGGTCATTTATTTTTAAGCCAGGGGTCTTTTTTTTTTTGGAAATGACCATTGCAAGTGTTTAGTGGGTACTTTTTGAAAGGTTACAGCTTGAGGAATTTGAATTGGCTAGTCTTATGGTTACCTGGCGGTGGACCTGGATGCCAGGGGCAGATAAGTGACGTCACATAAGCAGTGTTTACCCTTACAAAAATGTCCCATGACGAAGCCATGGGATCCCCATGGGACCCCATGGGGAACCTATGGGAATCAAATGGATACACATGGTGGTTTCTTAAAACACCATGGAGATCTCTTAAAACACCATGGTGTCCCATGGAAACACCATGGTGTCCCATGGGAACACCATGGACAGCTAAAGAAACGCCATGGTGTCCCTTGGGAACACCATGAGCAGCTACAGTAACCCCATGGCACCACCATGTGGTCTCATGGTGGTCTCTTTGAATACATGGTGGTCTCTTAAAACACCATGGCGATCTCTTAAAACACCATGGTGTCGCATGGGAACACCATGGACAGCTACAGAAACGCCACGGTGCCCCATGGGAACACCATGAACAGCTACTGTAAACCCATGGCACCACCACGTGGTCTCATGGAGGTCATTCTAAATACAATGATGGTCTTTTAAAACACCATGGTGGCCCATCTAACGCCATGTCTAGTCAAAGTAATCACGCCATGATGTACCATGGGAACACCATGGACAGCTGTTGTAACACCATGGCACCACCATGAGGTTTCAAAACCACCATTAAAGCAGGTCCACCATGAAATGTTGGGGTGACCACCACGGGGGCCATGGTGACCAATGGCATCGCCAAGGAAATGCTTTTCTACTCAACGGATTTGCGCCCATGGGGAAATACCATAGGGATTAACACCATGGGATCGATGAACACCATGGGAACGATGAACACCATATGGTGATGAACACCATGGGGATGAACACCATGGGGATGAACATCGATGAACACCATGGAGATGAACACCATGGGAACACCATGGGGATGAACATCATGGGAACACCATGGGGATGAACACCATTGGAACACCATGGGGTGCACCATGAGACCTTTTTTGAAGAACTGTGTCAATTTTGAGTGTTCTAAATGCATTTTATTTTAAATTTTGCTATTGATAATGTAAGTCAAATGAAGAATGCAGTCTATTTTTATGTGGAGATTTGGCCGATAAAAATACTGTGGCTAATTTTCATTCATTTATTATTATTGAAAACAATTTATTATCAAAAATAATTAGGATGCTGTGATTTTATGGTACAACCTTACAGTGTAATTAAGAGTTGTATCGGTCTACAATGAACAGTTTTATGCAAGTATTTATTTTCCGATGAATTTGTGGACCTTTTCGGTGTTTTTTAATTGCATATTTCATAAATAAAAAATCACACAAAAATCCAGGCGGCCTCCAAAAAGGAAGCGTGCGGGGATGAGAAACGTGTTTGTTTTTTACTTCACCTAATTTGTCACAATACCCATCTGTATATTTGCATTTGCAAACTTTAAAAAATACGATAGTTATGATTACCAACCAATATACAATGTACTTATCACTAAAACTCAAATATTAAGAATTCACCCACATAAAACATCCATGTACATGTACAAACATTGCCCCAATATGTGCTGAACAGTACATGTACATGTACATAAAGCCCATGCATACTTACATGTATATTGCAGGGTACACTGTATCGATCCCACAACCATATGTGTAACCTTACCGCCCTGTGCAGTGCGTGACCCGTATAATTATGATCCATGCGTGTTTCCATGTACAGTGTGCATTATCCATGCAGGGGTCACGTTCTGCACTTGCAAGGTCACCCACAACACGGATCCTACACACAAGGATTAACGACTCGGCCAAACTCCTGGTTATATACTTGTGATATTACGGCCCGTACTGGTGGCAAATACCATGAATACGGAGGCTTTTTTTGGGGGGGGGTTATTGCAAATGTTGGCACTAACAGCTTTCGTAGCTTTCAGATTTGCAAGGCTTTGCGCCCGATCTGGCCTCAAAATTTGTCAAGCCAGCAAATTAAATTTTTTAATATTCATGAGTCTACGTTTTTGGTCTTTATTATTGAATTCTGATAAGTGATAACCCTAACTAACCATGGTAATGCCATGCCGAGCACAATATGTTCAGCTTTCAGATGAACAATGAAATGTCGCTTTTGTTTCATCGGTTCGCCATCTTATTTCTCTAAAAGCCTAATTAAAAACAAATTTTGGGTAAACGGTGTTCTCCTCGAAATTTGACGTTGATTTCCCGGGTAAATACTTCATCTACGACGACAAAAACTGCACAATATACCATCTGTTATATCCTGAAGTATTTATTTTTAAACAATTTTGGAACAATTAAATCTTAAATAAGGAGTAGTTTTCCTTACAGTTTTATGAATATTTTCGTTTAAGATGTCTTGAAAAAACCAACACAATAGGACACCTGAAAAGTTTGCGATTACGCGCCAACGGGTATTAATGCCTGTTATCACGCGTCTAACCAATTAAGGCAAGTCCGCTCAGTGCATTTTGTACTAGAGCTCGAACAGTCGTTTATCCTGGTGTCTAGGATCCGTGCCCACACTAAGTGTGTGGAAGGTATGCATGGGGCAGGACATGGCAGAATTCAAAACAGTGAATACTTGTATGAAATAAGTGCCTCACTTCTGCCTGTAAGCATAGATCAATTGCCAGTATAATATACTGTGTTGCTGTGAGCTTGAACATACATTAGATAGACATGTTACGTTTTCTGGATGATAACTGGACCGAGTGGATCGAGTCATGTTGAATGGATCTTGCAGTGCGTCTGTCTAAACACAGTACTGTTAATGTACCGATAAGTCTGGATTTTGATGTCT
Source organism: Patiria miniata (assembly GCF_015706575.1). Classification (NCBI taxonomy): domain Eukaryota; kingdom Metazoa; phylum Echinodermata; class Asteroidea; order Valvatida; family Asterinidae; genus Patiria; species Patiria miniata. The sequence continues at coordinate 13,225,878 of NW_024037068.1, forward strand.
CTACTCTCTAGCATGTCTAGCTAGTGCCAATGCAGCAATTTGTGTCAAAGACATTTACGTGCATCAGTTAGGAATTCCCAACACAACTTCATAGAATGCAAGTGGGGTCACAAAACTCTACAATTTGTCATTGGCATTATATAATATTCAGGCCAGTTTGCATTATTACTATACGTACAAGCATCCACGCATATTTAACATGAACACTTTTTTCTAGCGCTAAGCGCCGTGAAAACTGAATTTTCATATATACGTCGTGCCCACGGAGCAAAATTACCACTCATACATATGAATAATTAATTAAATAATGAAAGGTTTGCGGAAACACCATGTGCGAATAATTTCTCAACTAAGAGAATGGTTCTGAAAAGAACCAGAGGTATAAACTCGACGTTCCGGTCAGTATGCTCTGACCGTCTTCAGGAGAGTGCCTAAACTCTAAGAAAGTGAATACTTAAGTGGCAAAAGGGGAATCAATGGAGTGTGAAGTTGCATCCTGTGCAAGTTGCATCCTGTGAAGTTGCATCCTGTGAGGATGCCAAGTAGACAGGATCCCTGAGCAAGCTTAGTACCCACTGAAGTGGAACAGTAGGGTTGCAGTGTCAGTAGAGGGAGGACCTAGGGTATAGGAGACCCATCAGTCTAAGATATTAGCTGAGGACCTAGGGTATAGGAGACCCATCAGTCTGGTGTTTCCGCAAACCTTTCATTATTTAGTATCTCCACCATGCAAAGCCTCAAATCTTAATAATTAATTAGCCATAATTGCACAACCCTTTGACGTATAGTCATGAAATTTCTTGGGTATGTTTACGAACAGTTGCTCTATGCATTTACTGAGTTTCAAATTTGTTCGTCACTCGATGGCCGAGATCTTAGTGGGGGGGGGGGGGGGCGGAATCCGCCGCCCCCCGGCTGAAAGATGGTCAAAATAACCCGGCCCTTTTAGGGTTAAGATTTAAACATAGTAAAAGTTAAATGCAACTCATTACTTTATATGTCAAGTATGGAACTTGGACGAATTTCGGTAACACAATCTGCTCATGACCATGGGAAATTACTCTCCTGGTTTAACTTCTGCATTCATAAATTACATACAACTAGTCATTTTACAGGATGTTACCGCAAACTTCCATACGTAAGTGATTGGTTGTCTCATGCACTTACTCTTTGGTATTATTACAAACGTAGATTATTCTTTTTTTTATGAAACGTATATTACAGAAATAAGAAATAATTGAGTTTGACCGCACCTAAAACACAACTTAAAAGGGAAACTGCATCTGCTCATTATTTTCTTCGTTGAACACCATATTGATTCAACTGACAAAGTTGTTTCTTAATTCTTTTCTTTTCCAGCTTTCCTGACTTAATTTCCACCATTGATGCTGGAACACGTGTAGAAGAGACCCACCCCAAGGATCCCGTTCAATCGGATGCAGTGGAATCCCATCAAGCGATTACTACAAGAACATTAATACCGCAGGAACATTATCAAATATACATTACCACAGTGCAGGAACAGGTACTGCAGGAACAGGTACCGCAGGAACTATACAAAGGAACATTACCCCCGGCAACATTGCCACAAAAAACATTATACCATGGTCACTAAACCGCAGGAACATTTACCACAGGAAATTTACCACAGGAACAATAACAACGTACACAATATTCTAAAACTTGCGTTTTGCGTTCATAACTCCATTCTGCAACAAAGTCGTATCTCGCGCGAAGACGCTTCGTGCAACATGTGAAATATATAGTTGAAAATCAATTTTAGTGCGGACGCTATTTGAAAAACTTTCTGAAAAGAAATCTGTACTGGCATGGGCTCCGCCAGGATTTTTTTAAAGGGGGCAAAGCTCTCACCGGAAGGCATGAAGAGTTGGTTCGAAAGTTGCACTGACCATCATAGCTGCCACTGCTGCCGTGTGTATCTTACACTAATGATAATATGGCAAAGTGGGGCATTTGGCATAACTTTTCTATATACTTTTTGGTGCTTGACACTTCAGTACCAAGATGGCAAGATTTATCGTTTTAAAGATTTTATTTGCACATAAGGCCCCCTATTTCCCAAACTTCTTGCTCTCTGACTTTCATTTTCTCAATTTGTCATTTTTGTGTGGGCAGGCTGGCATTGACACCCCAGCGGACGCCCATACTGTTAAATGTGCGACGCCCCATGGGTACTGGAATGACAACTATTGCATGCTCCAATGACTCGATTTTTAAGGAAACACAACCTTCTTATCCCCAATTTTCTTCGCGCGGTGATCATACAAAAACAGCACATGTCTATGATAGGTTTGTGAACGGTCAAATATACCTGTTAGCAATCGTTTCAACAACATGCATTATCATTTCATAGTGAATTGTGTATTCTGTGCATTTTCTCGATTGTGCTTTTTTGTACAGTTTTGATCGCACTTGCTCATAGCTGTTTGTCAGTGTAACGATGTTCAGCTGGGAATGGGCGCAGCTTGCTCGACTAGTCAAAGGTGAGTCCGGTGCCGTGCAGCTTTTCTTTAATGAGGGCGTCCATGGCTTCGTTCTGTGCCACAGTGAACCAATCTTTCCAACCCCCAACGTTGCCTGTCGAGAAAAAAAAATCATAGAAGTCAGCAATAGTTCCAATTTAACCCGAAACACAATCGCTTCAACATCGTCCCCAGTGCTTATACTTTATTTCCAGCTTCGTTTCCAATAGTAAGCCGTGGGTAAGAAACTTTCTTCCTGTATCCAGATCCGATACCGCAATTGGTAAGCAATGAATCTATATCATGTACTTGGTGTTGTGCATAACGCGTTTTAACGTTCATTTTCATTATTACGTCCACTCCTTCCCAAAAATACTTCTTTTCTTTCTCAATTTGCTCATATTATAATGGAAATGTGATACTACATATTCGCTGGAGAAGATTGTGACATTAAAACTTTGAAAAAAAAATAAAGCCGTAGTTAGGCCTACCGAACTCACGCCGCGACGAAAACAAACGCATACAGAAACAAACGCTAACGTAAAGCACAGGCCGGTATCAGACTATTCCTAAATTGCATACGTATTTTGCACAAGCAGATGATACAATACCAGGATGAGAGAGCAGTAGCGGTGGGAGCGTACTGCTCGACACCCTGGAAACGAGGTTGCAATCGCTACGTTTGGACAGTAAATGGATTGGTTACAGACAACAATTTTTAAACGAAGCAATTATCGCGGAGAATCAACAGTTAATATGCAGCATTTTCGTTTGTCTCATTATAGTGATATGTATTTCTGTGTGTTGTTTTGAACTCAGTGTGTGATTATTAGTGTAGCCGATAGTGCAGAAATTGTGTCTTTGATAATGGCCGTTATTGCTAGTTTTTTACATATTATTATTTAAAGGACAAAACTGCCGTGGCCCCATAGCGAAAAATCGTTCTTAGGAAAAACTCCGACTATGTGCAAAATGTCATTCGTGTATCATCAAAGGCACAGTTCACACAAACATTTCCCTTATGAACCCCACTATATGTATTAAACAAGGACACTGCCCTTTCTATGGTTCAGATTGGATTTCACAACAACGACATTTTGATAGTAAAAGCCGGTTCGAACTTTAATAGTGTAAAACCGAACGCAAACTCATATTTCCAAGCGATTGTCGGGTTTGGCAAATTTCCCTTCGCATTTGCGTTTAGTTCGAACAGACCTCGACAACGGGGTCTTCCCAATGTTCCCCAAAACCTATGATATCCAAAATCCCTATAGGGTTAGGGTCCCTAACTCTAGGATCATTGGAGAACATAGGTATGCACTTTCAACAAGTACCTTTTCGCATAAAGGTACGTCCTGTTTTTATACTGTCCGGGTACAGTGTGTCCATGTTTGTCATGGGGTTCTTCTTCATGTTGCTGAACGTGCAGTGCTCCTCGATTGCATCCAGTATCGCGGCTGACAGGTTTTTGCCCAGAAACAGACTGACCCTCTCGATATTACCTCGCAGATCCTGAATGAGAAATTGGATTGTATTCAATTTGTTACAACTGATAATGTAATAACCAACCGATAACGTATGTATACAACAATTGATCAATACCGTATCACTAACCGATTATGTAACGAACATTTACCGATATTGAAGTAGAATGTACTGCACTATCAGTTAATTTGTGCTGCATATCAGTCCTAACCGATAATATAACAAACACTTACTACACTATTAGTCAATTTTGTTGCATTGTCGGTAAGTGATACAGTACCGGTCAATTGCTGTTAGAGTACTGGTTGGTGATACATTATCCAGTAATTATTTCATAATCATTTGTAACAGAAATATTAACAGGTTGTCAGATGTAAGTCTGAGATTATAAAATCAGTCATCAGTTTCATCAAAGCTCACGTACAGTGACGCCTAACTGGAATGTCATTGAAGCGACGCATCATTGAAATGTTTTGGGCATTGTTCATACTTGTGACCTGACTAGTCATTGACTTAACTTTGATTTAACTTTGATAACAAAATAATCGTCAATAAACAGACAAATTGACGAATATGTCCAAAACCGGTTTTGGGATATTCTAACATATTATGATGTGCTCTACATAGTCTGCAAAATTTTCAATACAAAAGATTGCACTGTTTATTAAATACTTCCATTAAACAAATTGGCTAACGAGGTATCTCTGCTTTGTTTCATATGTCGTAAGTCGGAAAGCTTCTAGGATTTTTTGTTCTATTGTATCGTGCATGCTACCCTTGCCTGTAAGCGTAATTGCAACTCCCACGTGAAGGGGCAACCGTTTCTACAGAAATTTCTGGTGACGATTTATCAGACAAATATCGATGGAATCATGTTTGCAAAAGAGTGGAATAAAAATAAAACATCTACTCACTTTCTTCAAATCTTCGAATCGCAACAGGAGAACATTCGGTTCGTGTCTTCTCTTCCAAAAGTACAAATAGTGATCCCACCATGCGCCGTACATAACTTTAAAACAACCAAACGAATGGAATGAGGAGACGTTTGTTTTGCACTACCTGCCCATTAATAAGCTTAGATAAAGTAAAATGTAAACGTTGAATAAGTACTGACCGGAGAACGGGTTTCGAACCCGTAACAGTATAATCCAGTGGTCGCAGGTTCAAATCCCCTTCGGTTAATCTCGTTACCATTTTAGATTATTTTACTTCATACATTCAGTTTGGTTCACTGTGTTTTGAATAATAAATAATATAACAAATACATCGTTTAAAACGTCACCCTTAACAGGTTCTTGCAATTTTGTGTGGCATTGGAACGAAGAATGAAGATGTATATATGTTTGTACATGCAAAAAGTAGGTAAGTATTCAGTCATGTCACGATGTGGCCCATCAGGTTGGCGTTTATCTCCAGTTTCTTTAGCTAAAACGACTGAGAATACTACTCCCCCTGGATGGGATGCTAGTCCATTGCAGGTTACTCCCCAGCTATTGCCGTTACCAATTAATACTCCTGGGTAGAGAGAGGCAGGTGGGGATGAAGTGACTTGCCCAAGGACACAACATATGGCCAGCAGCTGGAATCGAACCCCTGATCCTGTGAACATAAGTTACAGATCCTAAAAAGGCCACACTCCTCAACACTGTACATGTGTGGGAAGGCAATAAATGAAATGCAGCAAGAGAGAAATGTGCTCAACCTTTCCCGGTCATCGCCCTTTCGTAGAGATCCGCAAACGATTTCTCAGCTTTCTCCGGATCAAACATCTTCTCGAAGTGGAATAAGGACACAATCACGTCCTTTGGGTCGCGGATAACGTAGACAAGCTTGGCCTGTTTCTGCCATAGCTGCGGGGGCAGGAGCTGACCCGGTAGATGCGACTTAATGACCCGGGGTGACGGCATCTCAGCAACTATCTTCGGAATGGGTGGCATCTGTAGACGACAATTTGGAGACCAGAAAAGGTTACAAAATTGTTGAGCCAAATGGTACATTGTGATTGGTAATGACTGCGTTCAGCTGTGTATGCCTCCCTTGAGCTGTCAAGTGCTTCTACTGGTGAAAATCTATCACTATGGACCGATCCAGTAAGCTCCGCCCAGTGCGCACGTGGGCAAATTAACACGTGCTCCTCTCTAATGTCACGCTGCATTTTTGTTCTGCGCGCATCATACGCGCGCTAGCATGTCAGACTTTAGTGCACGCACGTCGGACATAAATCACGGCTGTGATTGGTCAGAACACAATGGGGCGGTGTTTACTGGATCGGTCCATTGTATTATACTGATGAAAACAATGACTGGTAGGATTAATAGGCATGAGACGATTGCTTGATGTTACCGAAGTAATTTGGAAGCACAAAAAAGCTGTAAAAAATTACAGGATTGAGGGGTTTCAATTTACAAAATTGCCGAAAAAGAGTTGCTTGGAATCTAGCCTTGTTTTTTTTTTTTTATAATCTGTTTTGGTTTTGGTTTGGCAAAAAAAAAATAATTTGTATTGGTAGGGCGGGATCCGAGGATTGTTAACTTTGCCTTATAGGGAGTACAGTATAGTTTAAAGGGCGTGAAAATCGGCACTAAATCATCTAAATAAAAGCATTGCAGTTTTTGGACAGACTTTTTTTTCCTCACGGTATTGGATGGCGGATCGGTGTTCGTTTTTTTGAGTGTATCAATTCGATGTTTTCAAAGGTAAAATGTTAAGATCGTTACTCATAAAACACACAACACTACATATTATTCTAATGACGTAATAATACACAATGAACACAACAATCAGTAGTCTTGTCAAACCTCACCACTGATGAGCTTCAAATTCACAAAATTGTTTACTGGCACGGTTAACATGATACAATTTATGGAAAATCACTTGAACAATGATAACATCACGATTGTTAGCTCAGAACACAAAAAAGGAGAAAAGAGATGTCCGTAAATTGGGATAAAGGTTAGATTAATTACGTTTCTGGGCGAAATATCAAAATCATATCACTTTCACGAAATTTTCTGTTGATTCTGTTAGGATGACTGATCCAGTTTAATACGTTTGTAAATTTTAAGCTCATTTTAATGAAATTTTGGAAAACTACTTGATGATACCAGGTCTGTCATGCCGCAATGGGAACGAGCTTTAAAGCCCCTTTGTTTTGCCCTTATCCCCGCACGCATAATGCGAACGGCACTGAGGTGAACCTACATTTTTCCATTGTCGTGCTCGCGCAGGAATCGTCTGATCAATGTACGGCACACGGAACATCGTAGGCCTCTCGTTAACAGCTTGCAGGTTCCCGTCATGCATCACGCAGGACACAATCTCTTGAACCCAAGTTGTACCTGTTCAAAATAGTTAAAAGTGAAAATGAAAAATGGAGTAGGACATGACTACCTCGAAATACGTTTATGCAAGGTCCCAATCCCTTCAACATACTGGGCGGGCTCATCCCCGAACGGTCTGGGGAGGGATTCTAATTTGAGTGCTCGCTAACCCTGAAAAAGGGTGTGTAAAATACTTTTGGCTATGTTTAATTTGCCCAATATTGGGAAGTATTAGCCCAAGCGTGTCAGCAGTTAGTATGTATATGAATAACTATGGACACAATACCCACTCACTTGCCAAATGGTTTGTGCAGTGTAGCACGGAATGTTAGGCAACAGTAATATACAAATAATGGATGTTGATGAGTGCAATGGTAATATTACTTTCATAAGATGACAGACGGAATGTTCCATTCCTCGATCGCGAAGCCGAGCGGAATGGCAGATTCCATCTGTCACCGAGTGGTATAATTATTACCATTGCACGAATGTGAAACATTCCTTGTTTTATACAAGGCCTCAATTAACATTCGTTGTCCGATTGGTAGCTTATAAACTGGTACTATGAATGTTCAACATCAGAGCTGCGTTATAGCGCATCAATAATGTAACTGTGCAATGGAAGTTATATTTAGCGTGGAGTGGAACTTTTTTTTTTTGCGGTGTGGTCGTACCGTGCGTTGGGACAATAATGCAATGGCACATGATTAGCGACCCATCAATGATATTACGGGAATGTATTCAGCCGTTGCTTATGGGATGTACAGTGTTGTAAAATATGACCCAAAGACAAACATTGTTTTTTTTTCCCTTGTAGGTATCGTACGGTTTGATTATATCCACGCAAAGTTCTAAAATGATATTCGTATTATCCTGTTTGTGGTATCAAAATGTTTGCCTCTCAATATGAACTCCGCTACATGTTTAACCTGTACTTTCCATGAGGACAAGGGTACCGTATGATGGCGCGGCAGTGATTTCAACCTGCAATCTGCAAACACTGCTAAGTCAGTTTTCAGAAACCAGTAATCAAACCTATCCTTAAACGTATTCATACAACACTATTCATAAGATGAAATTTTCATCAGGGTGATGAGTATTCAATATTTAGTGTTTGCCCTTCATTAACAAACCTGCTTTGGGATATGTAACGACCCAGCAGTCATCTTCTCTTACGTCATACGTCTTGAGTTCCCTAACCACCTCGTCTACTTCTGGGAGTAGAGGCACTCCTTCGTACTCGCTGAGAACTGCAGGAAACTCGTCCGAAAACCGTCGGCTCAAAACGTCCCTAACTACAACACAAAATAATATACAAGGTGTCCCCACCCCCCCCCAAAAAAAAAGTTGTGCAAGCAGATATCCTTTAATCTCTCAAAAACTTTTTAACGTAAGTATTCCATCTTGATGGAAAATATTAATTATACTTTTGGATATATTCAGTAAAAAAAATGTCATGAAAATCCGTTTATGCAAACACGAAATCTATCAGGGCCATGGGTTTTCCACCCATTTCAATGGGATGGGACTCCACAGTGAACTTCATTACATCAGAGTAACATGGCCCATGACAATCCGAGCCACAACTGTGTTAATCCCATTGAAATGGGTGAAAAACCCATAGCCTTCTACAATCTGTTAAATCTCTGGTTTGCCTGAACGGATTTCTGTGGATTTTCACTGATTAGGCCATACACTAGATTATAATTAATATGTTGATTAAGATGAAACATTCATGTTAAGTATATATTCGAGAAATTGAAGGATATCTGCTTGCACAACTTTTTGGGGGACACCCTGTAATTGTTTGGGGAAAGATAGACAGTATATTTGTATTCTCAACATTGACACACCGTATCATCTACCCGTGTTATTGGTATTAAGGTTATGCGATATTATTATGTTCATTGGAAATACATCGGGTTCCTTTGTCAAGTTGCTACGGACATAACATTGAAACAAACAAAAAACCCGTCAACGGTCGATGTAACAACACATGAAAACACCTTGATTCTTGAATGCCCAAAATGATACTAACGGTAACCGGTAATTTCACTTGAAGGGACAAAAAAACAGAAGAAAAAACAACAACAACAAGCCTTGTCCATCCCAGGCCCAAGATTTTAAATCGTATTGTGTATACTTACATTCCTCGAGAGTTACATATTTTTCCATGACGATCCAGGGGGCCAAAATCAATCCTACGCGGATACATATAAAACAATACAGTACAGTTTTTGTTTAGGTTGGTCGACAAATTAAATTAAAAACGTCACTGTACATTCAGCATCATCACCATATGAAGTGGAACAAACCAGTCCCGATAGTGTTATATTTATGTGCATCAAACTTATGGACATAATTCTGGTCAGCCGTGTGCGTTGAATTGTTTTCAAGTGCCAATCTTTGTATCTGCGGCATTTGCAACTGTTCAACTGCACTTCGCCATATATACAACTATTTTTAGATAGGTTATCGTCATTGAACTTTGGAGTTAAAGATTTTGTTGACTGTTCGGTGTTTAGATTAAATAACGTTTCATCCTAAAAGCGAACAATAAACTATAACACTGAGACATAGTTCCAGTACTGTTGTTGTTTTATGTTGACTGTGCTATTTTCGAGATTCAATTGGAACCAAACAATAGTGGCTTGTTTCAAGTCTAATACAAAGATATTCACTTATTAAAGAGGCCCCGAACAAAAGGAAAAAAATGCCCTCGCTTTATAAAGTAATGATTACTAAATAGATTTCAAATGTGCAAGTAAGGTAGCACTTTAAAACGACTAACAGAGTGAACGTGTGCATAATCATAAGGGGCATGATCATACATCTACCTACATATACCTCTATATAAACCTTGTATGATGATGCACCTCTTCATTGCATCTGATGAAGTAATTGCAGCTACGAAAGCCTATGCACACTTTCACTCTGGTAAGTCATTTAAAGAGGTTGTGGAATACTCGAAAACATTTCCGTCATTTTTCGGGTACATGTAGCCTAAGGTACGTGTGATGAAATAAAAACGACTATTGTGTCTGTCATGACATGAGTACAAAAGGTACTTTTGAGAGCTGTTTTTCAGGTCCTATTTCGACCCGAACGTGCAATTTGTGTAAAAGTCGTTGTTAGGGGCAGCAAACAAAACAAAGTAAATCGTGACGTAATAAACAGGACTCGTTTATACTACAATCAAAACGTTCGTGAGCTTCATTTTAATGTATAATGTATTTTCAACTGCATGTATATTTCGTCAAAGATGACCTAATTTTTTTTTAAATGACACCAACTCCTGATGAACCTTTGTTTTTTTTAATAAGATTCAATACTTACCTTGTGTCAGGAACTATGATGTTCCTGGAGAGGGGTGACTATGGTAGCTCATCACCATGCATGGGTGAAGAATTGCTTCTCCGAGGACCGACCAGTAATTGACACTCTCTTGGGTGTCAATTCAACAGTACGTGGTTTAATTGTGGTCAGTAGATCAACTCTCCATACAATCAAGATACAAAGAAAAACCCCTAATAAAAGTACAAAAACAAAGGCAAGAGTTGGAGATGTAATTACACCAGTGTACATGTACATGTTAAAGTTCTAATACAATTGCATTACCACAAATAAATTAGAGTTTGTTCATTCACTTACACAATGCCAGGTAAGGAAACAACTTCTCGGCTTCTGCCTCGAGTCTTATAGCATGCATAGCATGTTTATGACATGTACAGTGCAGCGGTCGCTGTCTATATAACCCTGTATTTAAATAATAACATTTACACATATATATGATAGGAGAGGATATAATATTTAAACCCTGTATTAATGCTTTTCACATGTATATTAATTATCTCCCTTTTTGACGGTGTCAACTGTTAGTGTATAAATGTACGTGTATTACCCTTGCACCGTACGACAGACGGCAAAGGCCCAGTCGTTTTGGAAACAAGGTCACAGGTCAACTTCGAGACACACACAATACGTATCTCACCTACATGTACATTAGTCCGAACATTTGGGACTCTCAATACTGTGTATGAGAGTCCCAAACCTTAAGGTATCCATATCATGCAAAAGTTTGTGCTGCATAATAACACCAGTGTGAATCAAATTTGCAAGCTTCTTGCTCACTACAGTTTCCTCAATAATCCCCGAAACTTCTGCCTCGCAAAGTTGCTGTTGTGAGCATTGCATCACAAACAAATTCAGCTTTTAATTCTAATTTTGCAGAGAGTTATCGAAATCCAAACGTGAGAATCACGTTGACAAATGGTTGATGTGTACTGCAATGCATTGTGCAAAAAAACTCCCTAGCTAGAACATTTTCATCTTGTAGATAAAGCAGCGCCCTTTTGTTGATCTGAGTGAATGTAGAATGTTTCATTTTTTAACAGAGGGCGCTGTGTTCATTTGGCTATCAATTAAAAAACAAGTAAGCTGCAGGGCACTTCCTACACCTACCCAGAATACATTGGGAATCACACACCCATCTCCAGAGCATGGAGATTGACGTGGATGGTTTTTGAACTGCCAAAAACTTGCCTTAAAATTGGATTTAAGGTCTCAAATTTCGCAGATGACATGCTTGCAACTGTATCATTTTGATGTATGTGTTGTGTGGCCATTAATTAGCCTAATGGTGAGTAAAAAAACGTCAGTAGTAATTTTGCACGTTTTTATGCACTCACGGTCCCAGTCTGCATGTACATGTACATGTACGTGCGTAGCAGCACCACACATTAGGCCCCACAGCCAAACTACATATACCATGGAGAAATGTGTTTTATTTCTCTATGCCTTGCTCTATGCATATACACTGTGACTTCTAGGTATCCTACATTCATTAATGATTGCCCTTACTAACTGTTAATCAACCCAAAAGATGGGGAAAAACGAAATATTTACCCAGGAGATCTTGCTCCCAACTCGTCATGATTTCATGCATTGTGCTGTGCATGCATAACTAGAGAACAGTGGTCGTAAGGAAGGGCGCCACTGGGACGCAGCAGGTATAACATTAATAAACGATTCCCCACACTTGCATTATCTTATTTAGCCATATTTAAGGGCGCAACTGCAGGTGTTTTAATTTCTTCAAATTTTGAAATGTTGCCGACCAACCGACCCGGCCTGCTTCCGAGGCAAAACAATGAAAGTGTTGCATTCAAAGCCTCCCCCACCCGTGTTCCTTTTACTTTCTCCACTGCTTGTAAAACGGACAGCAAATGTTTTACAAAATGTGTATAGAAAAATCCGTTCATTATTCAGGCCGTAATACCTCTTTAGCAATTTTGAACGGAATCTGTCCGCACGGAGTGCATGAGAAGGGGGAAACCAGGATTGTTTTGCAAGGTGGGATTCATCAGCAAATTAATCCTGAAATGTAGACATTTTCTTTTTTTGCTCGGACATTTGGCTCCGTAAAATCAATAGGTTGGGTGTCTGAGGTTTTTTCGCATTTAATATGGGACGTTGAACAATAGAGGACAATAGGGTCCCCAATTCCCGAAAGGTCCCCAATTTGGATTCGTATACAAAACATATGGTCTTCCTAAAATTTACTACACAATTAAACAAAAGAGGTACAATAATTTCAATGAGGGGCGTTGTTCAAATCCGACGATTACAAGATAGTGTATACTTACACTATCTGTCCGTATTTTGTGCACATGCGCATATTAATACCAGTATAATTGTTTAGGGGTCTCACAGCGGGCGATTTCAACTTTATTTTTGTTTGAATTTCTATGAAAAAAATAAAATAATTGACAGAGCTGGGGGCTTGGTACGAGATGTTACAGATCAAGAGAAGATCGCCTTTAGAGGGCGCCCTTATCCACAACACATTCCGAACATCTCTCACTAACATCTTTGAAATCATGGCGCATTTGAGTCTTTTTTTAACACAGGTGTGCTAAAAGAGAAAATTAAGAGGTGGTAATGTTTGGAAACTGCAAAAAAAAAAAAAAAATATCAACTTTAATTGAATGTTTTCGTAAAGCTACATTCTTTATCGAAACAAAGTAACATTTGATCAAGTCAGTTCGTTTTTTTTTTCGAAAATGGTCCGACATTCTTTGTATTACTGTTACGTTTTGGGCGTTTCCTCTGTTTAGTGTTCGACATTACAGTTAAATAACCGCACACTTTCGTGGTGTTTGGTATCTGCAATGACCTGTCCGATCAATGACGCGTCTAAATCAAGTGGATGCGGCGGGCATGCGTCTATGAAAAAGGGACATCAGCCAATTCCATAGGCGTTTTTGTGTAATTACCAGCCTCAGAATGTAACTCGGCCGTGGCTTAACTCAAACAAAACCTTTTAGCATATAGAGACAATTCTAAACACTTTCTTGCTATCACCTCATGCTAATAATGTTTAGCATGTAAACATGTTTACAAACTGATAACAAAACGCGTTTAGAATTGTGTTTACTCGCTAAACACACTTTTTGTAGTCCAGGCAATATTATCCACACAGAGGCAATCAGGCTATACCTCTGTCGATCCCAATGCCTAAATTGAAAACAACGTCCCATGGTCAATTTGACCTCCCTTCGAAAATTACTCATAACTCTGACACAAACACTATCAAATTTGGACGTTTGATGTCTCATTTATAAGTAAAAAAAAAACCCCGGGCGTATCTTTCAAAGAATGCAATATATAATCTATGTTGGTGACACATTCTACCTCTGGCATTCCGTTGTTTTTTGTTTTCCTTTTTGAGCTGACACACTTTATAGTGGTCAATTCTGATATATACACAAAAAAAGGAGATTTATAATTAATCACTGTGTACATAACTATCAAATATTATACATAACTATCAAATATTATACTAGTGACTTTTTCTAATGTATACATGTTTGTACATAATTGTAATGAATGACATCATTGAAATAAATGTTACTAAAGATACTAAAGATTACGTTGGATACAACATGCGAAGGATACTGCACTTCAAGCTTCGCGCTGACTTTTCTGTACTCTGTTGGGGTGGTTTTTATTATTTATATGTTGACCGTTCGAGAGGCACTTGTGCAAAGAGTCTATGTTTCGGCTATAATCATCCCTTATAATCTGCTGGCTGCCAGGTTGTGTGTATCCGGCACGTGATCTGATACACGGTACCTGTGGAGACATGTGTATAATAGGGAACAAAATATTGTATACGTCTCCACGGGGCAGTTTCTATAGGTGAATACAATGTCTCCACAAGGTTATCACGAAAGAGTTAATAATTATGTGGATTGTCAAAAACCAGGAATATCCAAGGTGTGTTGATTTGTCGCAAATTGAAGTATTTTATGTACAGGGTCATTAAGTCCAAATTTCAGCCCAGGAAATTAATTTTTATTAAAATAGGAGCATTTGGAAACTAAATTTTCAAACTCACACAAATGTTAGTACACGAGAACAAACAAATGACTCCACAAGGATACGAATTTAAATGACTCCACAACGACACAAATTTCAGTATACATGTACACATGAGCCTCTTCCGGTGGAAAAAGCAGTGTGCAAAAAAAAAAAATGTGGAAAGCCATTGCTCCACAACGGATGATCTGAACAATGGCTTATACAATGCATTCGCCATTGAAGGGGGCTTTCGTGACAGAAATGACAGCGTGCCCAGATTGGTCTATATAGGTGTGCTGTCTAGATAAACGGCCATTCCGTCATAAGTGGTTGGGGTTTAAACATGTAATATCATTTAACAAACAAGAAAATGAATAATGCTCTGTTCTGATTGGGTGATCCCTCCTTTCACTCGGTTCGTCGAAAATGTTAATTGGCTACTCGTATTCGAAGGTGAGCCCAGTACCGTGCAGCTTTTCCTTAATGAGGGCGTCCATGGCTTCGTTCTGCGCCACGGTGAAGTGGGTCTTCCAATCCCCAACAATACCTGAAATCAAACGAACATATTTTTTTTTTTTTTTGATGAATGGTTGGAATGCCAAGAAAATTAGGGTCAGTTTTGGTCACAAACAAAAAAATAATTAAGATAACGAAATTTACCATCTTAAGAGCCAATATTCATAGAATGGGGTGTCTGAAATCAATGTGCTTGATGTACCCCCCCCCCCTTATAAAATTACCCGGTCATATAATATGACGCGGCATCTGGGTTCTGTTTGACCTGATCATTTTCATAGTCAAGATGACACTTTATCGGGTCACAAATCACACTTCTGAGAAGGTTTCTGGGTCAAAATGACAAACAAACTGATGCAGAGAGGGGTCACATCTCCCATGGGGTATTAAGAGGGAACTTCACCAACATTGTGTGTTAATCAAGCTCAAATCACTGGCATTGAATATTGGCATTACAAATAATTTAAAACAAAAAATGCGTATGTTCTGAGCAGCCAATGATACAGTATAATATACCTTTTCGCATAGAGAGGTACGGGGAATCTTTCTGTGCAAACACGTAGTCCTGGTTTGTCATTGGGTTCTTCTTCATGTTGGCGAAGGTGCAGTAATCCGTAATAGCATCCAGTTTCTCGGCTGGTAGGTTTTTGCATAAGAACCGACTGATCTTCTCAACGTTACCTCTCAGATCCTACCACATAGAAAAGTTAACAAATTACAATGAACTCAGCACTTCCTCTACATGTAGTGACAGATCTACGAGTGGGCTTTAATAGAGGAATTAACACACCCATCTCCTGGGCCGCAGAAAAAAAATCAAAATAATCATGATGGAGAAAAACGCAGCTCATGTCTGCTATACACCCCCTTCCCCTGACAGTTAACCCCATTTCTCCCCCAACCTTCCCCCTCTCTTGAGCCAAAGTTGGTTCCGAACCCGGAGTGTCGTAGTTGAGTCCATCACAAGAGCGGTCAAAGGTAAATCGCAAGTCCTTTCACAAGCCGTTACAAGAAGCAGTGGATGAACAATTACCAATGACTACTTTTGTCAACGTTCGTAAGTATAGCTTGTGTCATGACACGAGACTGGAGGACTTGTGATGGAATTGTGATTGACGTGCAGGGACTAGTAATGGCTATGTATGGACTTGTAACGGACTCGACCACAATACTGGGTGTACTCAACTTAGTGAACGACAGTGTACGACTATGTGCGACACAACAATGGCAATGAAATGTTTTGCCATGTTTAGCGTTTTGCTGACTGAGGCTCATCAATACTTCAAACACTTTTCAACGCTCACCCTTTTCATGTCTTCATATCGCAGCAAGAGGATGTTTGGCTCTTTACGTTTCTCCCAGAAATACAAATAATGATCCCACCACGGTCCGTAGAAAGCTGAAAACACATTTCAAAACGATATCCACAAATACAATTGAAAATTGAAAACACGAAAAAGAAAAATGGCTCATCATTTGTATAATTATTGTCATTTGTTCTCTATTTGTCTGGTTGAGAATTAAGAAGTCGATGAGTGTAACCGAGCCGCCTATTCATTTAATCGTCATATCACTATGAACGTCATGGTATTATTTATTATTTTTAAGCGGGAACGATATCGATTTTGTTCTCAAACAGTGTTTAGTGAATGTATAGATTTATTGTCGCCTTGCGTTATTTACCACCGTTATACTGTGAAGTTTTTTATTTGAAGAAAGACTTATAGTTTAGTTTAGGCCCAACAAAAAGTTTCCGGTTTCTGGTATGCGCGCGCGTCGCCGTAGCCATGCGCGTCGGCAAAATGATTTTTTTTGTCCCAATAAAAGATGATGTCTCAAAACCGACAAACTCACTGGTTTGACTGGAATCCTGCTGCTGCACAATTTTAACGTGTTTTTAGATGGGGTTGTGATCGAGAATAAGCTTTATGTGGTCTCTCTGGACTCCCATATATTTGCTCTAAGTTTAGTCGGGCACCATTTGCAGTCATCAGCCGTCATTTGAAAAAAAAAAACCAGGTAAAACAAAAAAAGCTGCGTCGCCGCACCACTTTTTGGGCAAGCTCCATACCAGAAACTGGAGACTTTCTTTTGGCCTTACGATAACAAACATAATTATGTTATCCGTGCCTAATCAGTTTCCCTTGTGGTTTAATAATGACTTTTGGTTAGGTTGAGTTTTAATATACAACAGCGCGCATTCTGATTTAATTTGTTTGAAACCTAACCGATGATGGTACGTAACTGGTCGGTATTTCAATCAATTTACCACTTCCTGTGAGCATTCTGTCAAAGAACTCTCCGAAAGATTCATTCAAGGAGTCCGGCGTAGGGTTCATCATCTTCAGGAAGTAGAAGTAGGAGACCACGACGTCCTTTGGGTTGCGCATGACGTAGACAATCTTGGGTTTCTTCTCCCAGAGTTGAGGAGGCAGGAAGGGGCCTGGCAGGTGGGTCTTGAGTACCCGGGGTGACGGCATCTCCTCCGCTATTTCATGAATGAGTGGGAACTGAGGACAAAACACAAGTGTTAGGCTCGATAGTTTGGACTGTCTTGGCCTTATAGTTGACCTTGAAGGGATGTCTGCGTGGGCGTCGCCAGGATTTTTCCAGGAGGGGGGGGGGCATAGCAAATTTTCCCCAAAAATTCCATAACTTTTTCATTATATTCTCAATTTATCATTTGTTTATAGCGTGAGCAGGGGAGCATTTGCCCGACCTCCTCCTATCAAATTGACAGCAATATGGCTTCGCACCTCTTCCCCCCCCCCGTTTCTGTTTTATTTTATTTTATCCAGGGGGCGGCAAGCGCCCCCCGCCCCCGCCCCCTTCCTTCCCGACGCCCATGGATGTCTGGATTGCCGAAGCCCCTAAGTGAAGTCTGGATTGATAAAGCCCATAATAATAGACTCTGTCTGGATACACTACGACGATAAGAGAGGGGATTCCTGGTCTGTATTTTAAAGAACTGGGTACCGCCACGTGCAGGGCACGTACTTTCCATGCATCATGCCCATTAATTCGAGCCCCCGATCAACGGTCAATCTAACCCTACCCAAGCTCAGAAATAAGAGGTCGGCAGCTCTTTTTTTGCAGACGGCAACAGGTAGGCTTACCTGCGAATGGTATGGATAACATAATGGAAGCCAGTTATGGTAGCTTTAGCGTATTGATTACTACGCCTTCGAAACAAATTGGACATTAATTTGTCTTTTCTACATTTTAAATTAATGTGGCCTGACGTTGCGAACTTAGCAAGTTCTTCTTCAGAGGCTAAAACAGCCTCTGAAGAAGAACTTGCTAAGTTCGCAACGTCAGGCCACATTAATTTAAGATTTATATATTTCAGGTCCATCCAGTCAGTAAGCAGTTTGCAGCAGTTTTACTTTTTTACATTTTTCTACATTTTGTCATCTTCTATCACTCACATTTTTCGCTTTCCTTATGGGGTCTGGAAGGTTCATTTCCAGGAAAAGAACACGAAACATAGTGTTTTTCGTCTTGACTTCCTCCAGGTTTCCATCATACATCACGCAGGATATGATCTCCTGGGCCCAGGTTGTGCCTGCATGTATCGAAACATGAAATTCTCACACTTGATCGTGTTCGCTTTTTTTTTTGGAAAGATTGTTGATGTTCCAACTTTACCAAGTAAATAACACCGACAACAGCAACTCTGCAGTGCGCAAAGATGCGATGTTCTCTTCATCAGCTCTCCTGTGGGGTCCACACAATGCTAAACTTGGCCAAAGTTGGGGTTTGCCGCGTTTGGTCTATATTATGCGTATACGTACAATGTACGGGACAGATACATACAATCAAACACTAGCAAAATGTAAGAATGTGACGTACATGCAAACGGTCTCCCCTATATGAATATTCGTGAGAAGGGTACATTTGGACACTTTTAGTTAATATAGTGTGCCTGATTGTAGGATTTTATCAGCGCTCCCCATTGCAAATATGACACGACACCTTCTTGAGATTTAAATTAAAATTGATAATTGTCTAGCATTACATTAGTTATGAACTTTCCAATGAGTCATCGCACGAAAAAAAATCAGCCCACAAGTTATCAATTATTTAATTAAGAGTGGGACGCTCCTAATTCGTTCTGAATAGTGTGCACAATTTATGACATGGAGCGCGCCATTTAAAACCACTTAAAAAAACTGTATAAACAAAACAAAAACAAGCAACTGTATTTATTGCAGAACATCATATTCCTTTAATTTCCGTTCGGAAATGAAAATCGAATTTTTGAAAAAGCACGTATATACCAACAACTTTCACTGAATTAAGGTTAGTGAGTTTATCTCTTTTAATGTTAATGGTTTTGAGGTTTACCCCGACGCAAATCATGTTATGAATAGGTTTATGTTTACAATCAACATAACTGTCGTGTGGGGTGAGGGACTGGATGGGTTTAAAAGATACTCAGGGACAAACTTAATTTAAAATATCATGTTACATCGGATGAACAAGTAGTGGGGGCGAGCGTATACCACCGCGGTGTCAATTCACTAATGGCTCCTGCTTTGGTCGTTGGATAAATCCATACCTGCTTTTGGAAACGTGACCATCCACACATCATCCTGCCTGACTTTGAAATGTCTAAATGCCTCCAACACGGTAGTCATTCCTAGTGGCAGATTTATTCCGTCCACCTCGCTGTGAACGGATGGCTGGCCCGCCGGCTGATGTGACAGAAATTCGTGCAAGGACTTCCACATTTCCCGATCTGACACAATAAGAAGCAACATCCTTCCTTGAATGTTTGCGGTAACACTATACGTGGAAGTCTCTTCTGTGAAGATATGTGGTTCTGAAAAGAACCGGTTGGTTGTAAAACCTGACTTTCCGTTCAGTATGCTCTGATTGTCTTCAGAACCACACATCTTCCTAAAAGAGATTTCCACATGGTGTTACCGCGAACCTTCACTTTAGTTCATACTACCGCCCGCAAAATTTCAAATCTTATTATACTTACGATGAATCTGCTCATGCCTTACAGCTTCACTCGCCATTTTGCCTAACATGTTTAGCTTAAGGCGGTTTTACAAACTTTGAAGTAAGATTCTTCATCTGAATCTAAAATAAATACTATGGCAATCCTGGAATGTGTACATTCCGAGGAATACGTGAGAGAGGACGTGTGCTTTGTTGTCCTCATTACACCTGTTGTTGAGAACGGTCCTCGAACGTAAGTCTGTGTTTTTAGCCTATAGGAGAGGGTGAAAACTAAGGGAAACACGCAGTATTTAATTGTCTCAGGCGAAATGAACAAAGGACGACTGTCAGCACGCGTTTTGTTTATGGTGTAATTCGAGGACACACACGTGCAACATCATTGGTGAATCGAGGACAGGAACCAAATCGAGGACGACCTCGATTAGAAAACGTGTACACAACCAATGAGAGCTGTTGAAAATACGTTAGTACAGACAAAGGAAAATGGAAGAGGAACAAAGCAAAGTCCTCCATTTACACCATAAACAAACGTGCTAGTGCGTGTAATCTTCTGTTCCAAAATGAGAAAGTATTCGCTGTTAATAACGAATTGTGAAAGAAAAAAAATAATTGAGGAGGAACAATTGGGACAGTACCGGTACTTACATTCTTCCAAAGTGACGTACTTCTCCATGTCGAAACTCGAAATGTTTAGCCAAGTAGGCTGTAGCGTGCAAAAAGTAGTCTGCAAAAAGAATATATTTCACAAATGAATTATACGCCGCAGCTGTGGTTCTATTCTTGTTGTCAATGGTAATCAATGAAGAATTCAAGATAAGGTTTTATCCTGGGGGGCGGGGGGCGGGGGGCGGGGGGAGGGCGGGGGGACATGCCCCCCCCCCCCCCCCGCACTTTTTGAAGGATGGGGGACACATTATCAAATGTCCCCCAGCTTTTTGAACTCGTGTCTTATTTACAGGGCCTTATTATGTACTACAATTTATCTTTTGCTTTGAAATTATAAGCTAAAATGGTCAGAAATTGCCTCATATCGCACAACAAAGCATTGAGAATACATTTTTTCGGGGCCCTTACGCCGGCCCCGGCCGAACCCCACGCCTATAGCTGAGAATGTAATAGCTTGCTACAACCTCGAAAATGATTATCTGTTGCTAAGAAAATATTGGTTAAAGTGGTCAGAAATTGCCTCAGATCGCACCATTGAGCATCTACAATCATCTTTTCGGGGCCTTTAAGCGGGCCCTGAACCCCACGCAAGGGCTTCGTGCCTTCGCGCTCACATTAGTTCTAATCAAGGTATTCCCTCCCCCGACCCAAACTTTTGTGAAGTAATTGACGCCCCTGGATAGAGGGTATTGTTTTTTATTTCTGAGAGAGAAATAGTAGGGTTTAATATAAAAACAAGGACTGCACAGGAACAGCGCATAATAAAGATGGCGATATTGCCGAAACGAACGGAATTCTCCCTTCTGCTGTCCCGTTGCACCACAACATTGTTGATTCAGCACGCGGTTGACAGTAGTCATTGTATGCACGATTCAACAGTTGGAACTAAATAAACATGGGGAAAACGTTTGTGTGCCCGATACTATCGATTAAGCATAAAATGAAAAGAATTACAAAACACGGATATAACTGGCCTATTAAGGGGGATAAAAGGGGAAAATAGACAGAACAAACACCAACGTCCGAAATCTGGGCTTCGGCACACTTTTTACATGCACTTGTATTATTATCAATACATTGCGTGCCCAATTTCTTGACCAAGCCTCCAGTGATTTCTACTTTCAAGTTCAACCAAACAGTTTTACTAACGTACGTAGTGATCGTCTTCTTCTTGCAACAACCTTCACTTGATGTTATTATTTATGCACTCTTCGCCATTCCAACCCAGCTGTATGTCTCCAAACTTCGATGCGGTATCTGATGAAACCTCCGAAAATAACTCGACAAGCGCATGGATTTTTACTGCAGCGAACTCGTGTACAAGCTAACACCACTCACACATACACCCACACTTATCAGGGAAGCGTATCTGTTTTGCCTAGAAGGGTCAGTGGACATCAACAATGAAGTAGTTTTGATGGGACAGTTATGTATATTCATGAGAACGGAACAAGGACATCAACAGCATTGTTGTTGCTTCGTCAACCAGTTACATCAAAGCGTTTCAAAGAACGGACGTCGTCGAGCTACCACTCAGTATCTAAGTGGATAGCCAGAAGAGCTATGGATGGACATATCCCTGTTACGAATCCACGTCCTCGATGCTCATTTTCATCGCCTTTTTTTCTTCTGCAA
Organism: Patiria miniata; assembly: GCF_015706575.1. NCBI lineage: Eukaryota > Metazoa > Echinodermata > Asteroidea > Valvatida > Asterinidae > Patiria > Patiria miniata. Next base: position 13,248,316 of record NW_024037068.1, read on the forward strand.
ATTTAAGGTTGATTTGATTTTAGTTGAAGTGGAAAAAAAAAGAGAACGAGAACGTAAGGGTCTTGCAATGATTCAAGGGGAAAAAATGAATAATTGCCCCTAACCTTCCTAGGAAAAGAGAAATACACTTCTGGGAATGCTTATTGCGCATTCACGGCTGTTCCGTGTACGACTCAAAAACCCACAGCGAAACCTGCCCTCTATCCAAAACAAATTAACTAGCGACGGTGGGATGTAGCTGAACAGTTTCTTGAAATTATTGTCCCAAATTGTAAACAATCAGCCTGGGCCTGTTTTTTACCTCCGGTTTTACAGTTTTTGGGTTGGTTTTCTAGCAAACTACATATTTTAATCTTTCACATAATTGTTTCCACAGATGGCACTTCCTATCACTATACATCCGCGACTCTACGGAGACCTACATGGTCCATACTTATTCCCTGTGGTTCCAAATTTGTTTTTCTTCTCTTTTTTTTTTTTGGGGGGGGGTCCATTTTTATTGCAATTACTCTTCCAACGCCAATCCGCCCAGAGATGATAATTCTCAACAAAACTTTCAATATTACTGTCAAATGATAATCTACCAGTTTATGTTAGCCTAATGGACCATATAGTTTCTTATTTCGTGTCCTTGCACTTGCATTTCTACAGAAGTTACTGTATTTTCAACCAATTTAACCAGTTGACATTACTCCTCCTAACATTTCAAACCCCAACACAAATTCGCCTTAGCTGATCGGGTACATCAGCTTGTACTTTATAAACGACATCCATTCCAACATTTTTTTTTAACCACTTGGCGACGGGATTATTTTTTGCCCAAAATTTCTATTTTCAAAAAGGCAACATATAGCAGCCAACATTTTGATACACATTCAAACGCCAAATATACTGATTCACAAGAGACATTTCAACAATATTTGTACGATATTTCTTTCCGCAACCTAATATTTGTCAACACTCCGGGATATGCCCCAATTGTACAACAATAGGCAGTGCACGGCGGCCCAGTTCAAGTTCAACACACGGTCCACCTCCACAGACTTGCGTGACTTTGTGTGTATGTATGAACAGAAGAAATGAAGGATTGTTTAAACATCATCCAGAGGCGAGTCGAGGCGCGTTTGACGTTTTAACCCGTCAGCCGTGCCTGTGTATAGACACAGCCGGATCGTGTTAACACGTCATCCGACACGAACTGGTTAAAAGCATGTATTTCAGGACCATGCCGATTAAAACAAGCAAAGTAGAATCATTTAAAAGTCGCGCAATTAAGCGTTCGAGCCCCACCGTGGCCATGCGTGTTGTGCCCTTGAGTAAGGCGCTTCACCTCAATTACCTCTCAACCCAGGTGTTAAATGGGTATCGGCATTATTCAATGCTGGGAAGGTAACGACACACTGTGGAGGAGGTGTGGCGATCCCTCCACAGCAGCATATGAGTTTGGCCCAATCGCTAATGAAAGAGAGATGGGCACTCCGTTCCTGTGAACACAGGTTCGTCCCCCTTTACCCCCTTTACCCTTAAGTGGTTTAGACTGTGGTGAAAAAAAAAAGAATAAAGAAAGATATGCTCAGTAACAACGTAAGCCTTGGCTTGAATGCTGATAAAAAATAATGATGCTGATAAAAAACAATCAATAATTTATTTCAGCGAACCGTTGTTTCATTATACGATATGCATCTACAATTAAGCATTCGGGTCAAGGTTTCGGCTCCAAAAACTCAGTATGTTTGTATGTGTTAGAGAACTGGGTATCACCTGCTGTTTTAGCCTTTCTTGTGTACAATTTTGAAACTTTTCTATCAGTTTAACCGATTTTGTTTATAGCCACCTATACGGAATGTGTGATACACATCGATTCTGCATTTGAGTCTGGAAACTGGCTAAGTTTGAATACTAATCGATATAAGGCTACAGTGACGTCTGCGAACAAGTATAGGCCCTCTTCAAAACATAATTTTATTCACAAACGGGGTGAAAACAAAAATCAAAACAAAAATAAAAAAATCACCAATTCAATACAAAATGGTATTAAATGTACAAAATGTATGCAGTATAGTGTCATTATATTTCTTTAGAGGATTCCTTCTAATCGTTCTATCCTGAAAAAAATATTTTCTGCAAGCAGTTATCTTCTACTTTACAATTTATACAAACACTTATCAATTTAAAAACAGTAAGCTAAAAAAATGTTCACCACACATGTACAGATGCATGAAAAGAACTTCCCAACTGTAGGCCATTTCTATCAATCCCTACGCAGGCTAACGTTCAGATGTCATTGCAATTAATGGTCTATGGACCAACTGGAAGCGAGAACTCTACGACCGTCTAAATAACACGCATAGACAGCTTTAAGACCTGTTATTGCAATCCGACCCAGGTTCGATCAAGGACCGTTGGTTGCGTTGTGGCTGGTTCGTGACGTATGTAGGCCTTGTGCCCTAGTATTAAAGTATGTTACCCCGGTTCAGACAGGCGCTCCAAAGTCGCGCCGATCAAAATATATTTTGCATTGACTCGAGTCGACCCAATATATTTTTGATTTTAGACAGGTGAACTTAAAACACTGGCGAATGTTGTACAAACAAACCAACAAACAAACAAACAAACATACGACCTTGGCAACAAGCCGCCATTGCACAACACTTTTGTGTTTTGTGTATATTTTCGAACAGTACCACCGTATCTGATATTATTTTTCCTGAGCAATGTCTGACCGTGTTGACGTAGCAGGAGAGAGGCAGAAACCATGGAGGTCAACTGATCAATCTTAATCTGAATTATGGCCGAGAGAGAAATGAAGGACAAGAATATTGGCAACTATAGGTTGTTGCGTGGAGCAAAATAATAATGTCCCTACCTCTGCTTCTTGGTCGGTCTCCTGCTGCTTTACCACCACGACACAAAAACTTTGGTCGTATGCATGGATTGTGGGATATGTCTTATTGCCACTACTTCTTTACACCATTCACATACATTTGCATACATTTAGAGCATCATTATTCTTACTATAACTGGTTGTACTTTGTATTTATTGTTCAATGACTTGTATTGTTTTAGTTTATAACCCAGGGCCCCAAGGAAACAGTCGATCTTTCGCCATTTAGGGCGTCTAGCCGCCCCTAATGATTTCGGACGTCGGACTTCCCATGTCAATAGTTCAAATGTTGACTCTAAAATTGGTTCTGAAAAGCCAGTACCCTGGCGTTTCAGTACAAGCCGCGCATTAACATCTCTATTAAGTCAATCTTCCGCACAAACGTTTGACCGTGTAATTTGGTCACGATTTTTTCAGTACTTTCGATTGGAATATTTCGTTTATTCATGAGAAATAAACAATTACGTCAACTCAATACTTTAACTACGTTATATTTCGTCAACGAATATCATCAAGCTACAACATTAGTATATTGGATAGTGCGATTAACTATGAATGGCAAGATCCCTGGTTCCAATCATTTGATTTGTTTATGCTACCGTTTCTTCAAATTCATCGTTTTGATAATGTTCATTTAAGGTAAAGAATCCGAGAAAACTACTGACAAGTCCAACCATAAAATGCACATGTCGACTCCCATAAAATGCATTCTATGGGGTTTTATAGTCGAACTACTGGATGCAACATTGTCTTTGTTCGAACTTGCTCAACGAAGACAATTAGATTCTTGACCCTGCTTTCATTTGATTGGCGAATTAGTTGATTGGCTAACTGAAGTCGAAGGTGAGTCCGGTACCGTGCAACTTCTCCTTAATGAGGGCGTCCATGGCTTCGTTCTGTGCCACAGTGAAGTGGTTCTTCCAATCCCCGACGATACCTGAGAAACAAACGGTTGACAAGGCCGGGCAGAGGTTGAATTAGTAGATCACGTGCTGGCTGAATCACTGATTACATTCTCCGATTTGATTTGAGTAAAATGTAATCTTCCCTTTGAGCATGACAATGCTGTAATTGACAAGCATTCCTCGTATGGGGAGAGTTGCAACAGGCCAGCATATGTTACATTTACTTACAAAATGGTAAAAGTCGTGACATTAATACGGGCAACTTAACATGCAAAATGTACATTGAAACTTGGTGGGGTCCGTGGGTTGCCCATTGGTATTAGGCCTACGCCACGGGGCACACGGTCTGTACATGTTTAGGTATCGGGTTCGCGCTAACAACATGCTTCGAATCCCTTTGTGAGTTTATGCGCTCATGAAAATAACGATGTAGTTAATTCAACGTTTAATAAAAGCAGTTTGTTCTGTCCATCTCCTCAGGAGACCGCTTCCTGGAGACGGACACTGTATATCCATTGCAGAGGATTTGAGTTTGCAGTAGAAGGTCCAAGTTTTAAAAAAAAATGTCATTGAACAGGAAGGGTGTTCTGAAACAGTGGCTTTTCTGGTTCAATTTTGCTGGCGCGAGCACTTGAGATATTAATCTTAGGTTTTTTGGGGTTTTTGTTGGTGAACCTAAATCTGATATTTACATTGAAGAGGGACCACGAAGGGTGGGGCACATATTTAGAGCGGTGTAGGTGGAGGTGGGGCTGATGTGCCCCGTCCCCCATTACCATCCACCATAGTTATGAAACTGTTCTAAAACAGTCGACTTCACAATTACCTTTTCTCATGAAGGCCACCGGTTTCTCCTCCTGTGCGAACATGTAGTCCAGGTTGGCCATGGGGTTCTTCTTCATGTTGGCGAAGGTGCAGTGTTCCGTGATTGCATCCAGTGTCTCGGCTGAAAGGCGTTTGCCCAAGAACTGACTGATCTTCTCAACGTTACCTCTCAGATCCTACCAAACGGAGGAAATTTTACTTGCGATAGTCTTTTGTAATAGCAAAGCCTGTTACATTGTGCACCACTTAAGAAGAATACGCAAGCGATCAGCCAATACCGTTTTGACTCAATAAATGAAATGGAAATTTAATATAAAGGAACAAGTATCAGGTTTCGTCAAACGAAGTTCAATTGAGGGAAGTGCAGTGCAATGTGCTAATTTACGTATGCCTTTAGAGACCTATTACGGTTAGACACAAAACAAATACTTCTTTATGATTGGAGCTAATACCTTTTACGTCAAAAAGAGAGAGGGAAATATTAAGCTCCGGTTCAAATCTGCGGGTTCGGTGTTCATGAAGCAAAAATGGACACGTTTAGAGATAACTATAGAGTCCTTCCTAACCTTGTCAGGTGCAAAAAAAAATAAAACAAATAAAATGTTGAAGCCATGCAAAAGCTTAACTTTGAAGAAAAAATCATTGTTACCGCTGAGGATATTATTAATTATGCACTGAATTCATCTTCCAAAATAACCCTATCCCGAAGAACCACCTATAGACAGAGTCTGGTTCCCAGACCAAAAGATTCTGACTACATGTATTTCTGATGAATCTTAGGTCAGACAGCCTCCGTGGCTAAAAATAAACATGACGACATTGATGGCCCTTTTTCAAAGTTCGGCTTCGTTTCCGATTTCGCTTAATCGTTTGTAGCTTTTGCTGTTCTGATCAATTTTTTTTTTAAATAAATCACTTGCTTCGTAATATCATACAGTTATGATAATACAAGTTGATGTTTCTGTAAGATAAAATTGACTAATGTTGATCTGGAATCTTCAAAATTAGGCACCCAAATAGTACTTTTAGCAGGCGGAGCCGAATGAAGACCGAGTTTTGGAAAATCTCGGTAAAGGTCGTCAAATTTAAAATTGTACATGACGCAGCAAAAAGTTTGCCCATACGATCCGAGTAATTTGATGCACACCATCGTCGTTGAATTTCAAGTTTTTTAAATGAAAGCAATTAATATTAATTATCAACTCATTTAAAATAAAATTAATAAGCAATTAGCAGTTAATTAAACCTATATTATATACTCGGAAATACTCGGGCGCTATCCGATTGTCGACGAAACGACTTCGGCAAACTTCAGAAATTTTTGGAAAAAGGAGGAATTCCTCCCGTTTTAGTCACGTGACGTAGATTGTATACAATGTATTACCGGGGGCTACCGGACCTAAGATTCATCAGGAATAGTCAGAATCATTTGGTCTGGGAACCAGACTAGCGCGCGCACCGTTTCCTTGTGGGTGACGCACATACACCAGGGAATTTGTACTATGTGCACGCAGTGGCCGCGCTTCGCAGCACAATATTGCAGTCAAACAAGATGGCGTCGTTTGGACACCCTCAACTGTACTTTCTTTGCCGGTGATGAGGGGTACTTGTGAACTGAGCGGATAGTTTCGAGTACCGGGGTTTATTGTTCAACACTTACCCTTTTCATGTCTTCATACTGCAGTAACAGGATGTTGGGCTCGTGACGTTGCTGCCAGAAGTACAAATAATGATCCCACCATGGTCCATAAGAAACTGAAATTAAACTTCTTTTTTTTTAATAAACATATTGCGAAATCACATCTTAATGATTGCAGGGCGAAGCTTTGATGTTTCCCTTTGTACTGTTGTTTTTTGCTTTTTTTGTTGGGGTTTATTCCGGGTTTGTGATGTATAGCAATCCGTTTGCAGTTGATCTTTCGGTAACAAACCAAAACGTTAGCTCGTATAAAGAATTCGTTGGAATCTATTTAAGGCGTTTAATTTGTTTTAAAAAAAGAAGAGATAATTACCGCATACGTCCCGATATGTGCTCTTTGTATATATTTTTTAGAAAGCGTGTGTATTCGTTGCCACATAATTATTGACGAAAAAGACAACTAAGGCGACCACTATATGTAAAAACACTTGTTCTATCTCTGTTGATAATCAAGTGTATTCTGTTGTCTTTAATACCCACGGCATAAATAAGCAAGCATTATGTGATTGTATCGTTCTTCAATTCAAATAGACAAGCTCTTGTCAGCCGACTAGAATATTATACAATATTGGTAATACAAGAACATGGCGCGAACCAAACAAACAAACACCCCAACAAACAAACAAACAAACACCCCAACACCCCAACAAACACTCCCACGCCCAGCAGCCCGACAAACAAACAAATAAACAAACAGCCCAACAAACAAACAAACAAACAAACACCCCCACACCGAGCAGCCCGACAAATAAACAAATAAACAGACAGCAAGTAGTTAAGTTTACCGTCTCCCCTGAGCATCTTGTCGAAGAACTGCCCGAAGGATTCACTCAGTGAGTCCGGTGATGGGTTGGCCATCTTCATGAAGTAGAAGTAGGAGACCACGAGGTCCTTGGGGTTGCGCATGACGTAGACGATCCTGGGTCTCTTCTCCCACAGCTGAGGCGGGAGAAGCTGGCCCGGCATGTGTGACTTGAGAACACGGGGAGACGGCATCTCCTCAGCGATTTGAAGGTTTGATGGAAGCTATATTTTTTTTTTGAACAAAGAGTCTTAGCCCAAAATATGTATTTCCGGCATTTTTTTACAGTGTGTATAGAATGCCAAACGTAGAATTTCTTGCTATCAGTTTGTAAACATGTTTACCTGCTAAACATTTTTAGCATGAGTTGATAGTAGGAAAGTGTTTAGAATTGTGTTTACTCGCTAAACACGTTTGTGTAGGCTAGGCAAACACAGAGGCAATCGGGCCATGTTTGTCCCAACGCTAACATTCCAAACTTCGTCCCATGGTCATTTGTTGACGTACGCCTCTTGGAAAATTTTCTCACATTTGAGCAGAGTGCGCGCCATGCATTGCAATAGTAAATTGAACTTAAGTGTTACTTCGTGAAAACGAAAATTGTCACTTTTGCGCAAAGTTGCCATGGTAAGCCTTGATGAATGTTTATAAATGTAAGAAACTGAACATCGAAAAAATATGGTTTAACATGTGGCGTGTTACTTCGTGGTGTCGGTGCCAACAATATGTTTTGTTTCAGTATTGCACATTTCAATGTGTATTTTAATAACCCATTGTCATTCCTCTATAACGGTTTGTGATTTTGTTTTACCTTGATCTGTATTTGTAATTATGCACGGATTATGCACAATTTAAGAATATACGATCAAATGAACATTCAGTTTGGTGTTATTAAAACACCAATTGTGAATACCAAAATATACTGTCAACATTTGTAACTTACATTTTTCATTTGCCTGACACGCTCTGGAAGTTCAAGTTCCAGGAACAGAACTCGGAACATTGTGGGCTTCTTGTTGATTTCTTCGAGGTTTCCGTCGTACATGACGCAGGACATAATCTCCTGGGCCCAGGTTGTGCCTGTATCAAAGTATGCAAGCAGCATCCATCGACACTATCTTCGCAGTGAACATGTCATTGGTCAATAGTATGTACATATTAACTGCCTAAATTGAAGTAGTAAAACTAACCTCCCGGGGATTAAAGATGTGGTTACTCATTTATTTAAAGCAAGAAATCATCTCATCGACACTATATATGTAGTGGACAAGTCCTCGGTAAGGCCAAAAAAAAGTCTCCGGTTTCTGGTATGCGCGCGCGTCGCCGTAGCCATGCGCGTCGGCAAAATGAAACAGTTTTTTTTCAATAAAAGATGATGTCTCAAAACCGCCAAACTCACTGGTTTGACTGGAATCCTGCTGCTGCACAATTTTAACGTGTTTTTAGATTGGGTTATGGTCGAGAATAAGCTTTATGTTGCCTCTCTGGACTCCCATAGATTTGGACTAAGTTTAGTCGGGCACCATTTGCAGTCATCAGGCGACATTTGAAGCAAAAAAATCGGGTAAAAAAAAAAAAGCCGCGTCGCCGCACCACTTTTTGGGCAAGTTCCATACCAAAAACCGGAGACTTTTTTTGGGGGGGGGGGGGGGCCTAAATAGTATACAACTATTGACTGCTTCGTGTGGTTTAATTAGAACTACCCAATCTGGGATTTGTAATATTTATTTGGAACGTCGTAATATCACAATTGAGGAACTTTGACCACCGTGCCAAGTCTTCGTCGTTGCATGGAAATCGAACTCTGAATGGTCCCAATGATATATCCAGATAATTTCGTCATGTGTTTTATAATATAATATAATGTACGTGAAAATGAAGTTAAATACGATTGGAACATTTTGACATGTTTACTTCCCGCAGGTTTGCGCATAATCCTAGTGTACAGTTGCATTTTTTTTTAGAAAGGTCTCACTGCAAAACAAAACACCTCGTTCATCGAAATATGTGAAAGCAGTGTTGACAACATACATGCAATTTACGCATGCGTGTTTCAGTGACGTCACTTTATATACGTCTTTAAGAACGCGTGCAACATTACAAGTTTCTAAGTCTGGGGCCAATTTCACGGCACTGCTAAGCACAAAAAGTTGCTTAGCACAAAGAAAATGCTGGCTTATTAGAGCAGGTTCCCAGACAAAGCTCCGTGTGGTGTATATTGCTCGTGATTAGTATTCAGCTGTTGTTTGCTTAGCATGAAATATCACATGGAGTTTTGGCTGGCAAACTGCTTTTAGAGGCCATACTTTTTTTGTACTTAGTATTTGTACTTTTTTGCTAAGCATAGCCGTGAAACTGGCCCCTGGTCGCCGGATTACACTATACCAATACCTGCTTTGGGATACGTGACCACCCACACGTCATCCTGCCTAACGTCCCATTGCTTGAATGCCTCTGCCACGTCAGCTGCTCCTGGTGGTAGCTTGATTCCGCCCACTGCGACTTCCACCGGTGGCTTACCCGCTGGTAAAGCTGACAGAAAGTCGAAAAAAATCTTCCACAGTCCACGAACTGCAATGGATTGTCATTGAAACTAATCCCAGCTTGTCTTTAAAGATACAGTCTATCATTTGCAGATCCCCAAAAAGTAACGGAGTGGACGTAAATATTTTGCAAAAGCACACTTTGTTTAAAGAAAGTAATGAGACTAAACTACATGTGGAATTATTCTTTCTGGCAATTAACCCTAAAAGGGCTGGGGGCGGAATCCGCCCCTCCCCTCGACTTTTTCCGCGATAGCCTTATATTTTTTTTATTTTTTGCGACCCGAGCTGTTATGACTTTTTAGCCTCGAATCTTTTGATACCAAAGATATAAAAATTTCAGGCGCTACGTGCCGTGAAAACTGAATTTTCTCAATTACGTCGTGTAGACAGAGCAGAATTTCCATTCGTACATTTGAATAATTAATTAACCATAATTCTAAAACCCTTTGACCTATAGTCATGAAATTTCTTGGGTACACTGCAAAAACTGTGTTTAGCAATTAAACACTTTTCTAAACACTTTCTTAAACCGCAAAATTATCTTGTCTTAGTATCTTTCCACCATGCAAACCTTCAAATCTCATCTAAAATTTTTCTTGCTATCAGTTTGTAAACATGTTTAAGTACTAAACACGTGTAGCGTAAGGATTGATGGTGTGTAGCAATTGAGCAATAATGTTTAGCTTCTAAACATGTTTACAAAATGAAAGCAAGATTGTGTTTAATTGCAAAACACAGTTTTTAGAGTGTATGTTTATAATAGTTGCTCTATGCACGTACCGAGTTTCACAATTTTTCGTCACTCGACGGCCGAGAATCCGCCCCCCCCCCCCCCCCGGCTGAGAGATGGTCAAAATAACCCGGCCCTTTTAGGGTTAAGCTGTCGTTTTGAAAAAAAAGAATCAAAAAGAGAAGGCCTTTTCAGCGTTGCGTCTTAAGAAAATGGAAATGTCCGTTAATAGGTCGTATTTATATTCGGCGGAACGCGCGCAAGTGTTGACACGACGCACATACGCGCGCGGTTCCTATAATTCGTCGGTTCAGTGCGCGAGATCGAGATCGCGTAGTTGCAATCGGCTCAGTGAGAACGTGTCTGACGCTGAATTAAGGCCCAATTCAAAACATGATTCAAGCAACTTTTGATTTTCGGAATCAGGTTGGCGAAGATTGGCGGGACACTGGTGAAGTTCCTGCGACATATATTTGGAATAAATTCAGCTACAGAAATCAATTTGGCAGCATTGAAAAGCCAACGATTTGCGCTTTAACAGGATGTACTTGAAAAGTCAAAGGTGGGGGTTATTCCTCATTATGCAATGGCAGGTCACAAATGATAGACGCTACCTTTAATGGTGCATGCGCCATCACAACGTCACTACATACTGAATTTGAATGAAGGTATAACAAACTCTTTTCTTCTATATTTCCCATTGATTTGATTTTCATGAAAATATAAACGATGAGATTTTCTTTAGGTGTAAGACAACTCTGTTAAAAGCAATTCGGAAAAGAAGGGACATAAAGGGGTTAGGAGAAACAAACAGAATACTTGCATTCTTCTCCGGTGACGTACTTCTCCATCTTCCGACGTCAAATGAAACGACCAATCTGTCTACAATTGAAGAAATTCAACAAAGTATACCAAAAAAAAGACTATCAATTATAAGGCCAAATAAAACAAACGTGTTCAGCGTTAATTGTGCCTTTAAAAAAAGGAAGGAGTAGGCCCCTTTTTCCAAAAGACCGGCCGTGCTATTTTTCAAGATAACTGCCAGCTTTTTTTAAAATGGCCGCCAGCTTTTCGAGTCTAAAAGTACGACTTTTATTCCAAAGAAGATCATTAAATTAATATTTTTTGTTTGTGGTCTTTTTTTTTCTTCAATGAAATCATAAGGAGGCGGCTTCCAAAAAGGAAGCGGTCGGGGACGCTTCATATGTTTTTCTTTTTAATTTTGTGATTGGGGTCCGCGCAAGTCAGACACCTCATATAGGTCCTACGCCACATAAGTCCGACAAATCTCATCCCCCAACCAAAGCCCCATACGTCCGACGCCTCATTTGTCCGACGTCCCATGGTTCCGATGCCTCATAAGTCCGACGCCTTATAAAAGTCCGAAGCCTCTTTATTCCGAAACATCGTTTGTCCGTTGACGGAATTATGGGGCGCCGGACTTATGAGGCGTCGGACCTATGGAGCCGAATTGAAGTGCTTCAAAGTGAAGTGTTTCAAAACAAGTCCATAGTCAAGAAAGATGGCGATAGTCAAACGTGTCTGCTTCGGTCCCATATATACAGTGAAATCTTGATTTAGTCGAACTTCAAGGGAACAAGTTCACAGTTTGACTTAAGCAGAGTTTTAAATTGAGCAGGGTCGTATATCATTAATTGTTTTACTACTGAAGGCAATGGATTCTTTGTTTGACCTAATAGTTGTTTTGAGTTATCGGACTTTGACTTATTGAGATTTCACTGTAGGCCTAGTTCATTCTGTAATCGACGCTTGTCTAACTGTAAGTCTATATTAAAGTGACACAATCCTATGTTTTGTCCAGTATCTCAGTATTGCGGATTGTAACGTTCAATCCTCGAAAGCTTGCACAGCTGGGTGTGGGAGACGAAGTCTCAACATAAAAATGCAGGACAATGTTGTAGTCTTGTTGTAATCACAAGTCCATCAAAATTCGGCCATGAATGATTAAATCATCCAGCCCAAACTCAACTCACAAGATATACTAATGTAGTGAGCTCTGAGAAAGGCATTATTCTCTTCTGTTGATCATGTCTGGACGTATTGGTGGATTGACTTGTTATTTCATGACCGGCCTTCAACTGTGATTCATGATCCGGCACACATATATAGTGAATTCGCTACGACCGATTAGGCCACAAAAAAAGTCTCCGGTTTCTGGTATGGAGCTTGCCCAAAAAGTGGTGCGGCGACGCGGCTTTTTTTTTTTTTTTACCTGACTTTTTTGCTTCAAATGTCGGCTGATGACTGCAAATGGTGCCCGACTAAACTTATTGCAAAATGTACGGGAGTCCAGTGAGTCCACATAAAGCTTATTCTCGATCATACCCCCATCTAAAAACACGTTAAAACTGTGCTGCAGCAGAATTCCAGTCAAACCAGTGAGTTTGGCGGTTTTGAGACATCATCTTTTATTGAAAAAAAAAACTTTTTCATTTTGCCGACGCGCAGGGCTACGGCGACGCGCGCGCATACCAGAAACCGGAGACTTTTTTTTTTGGCCTTAGGACTACATTTTATAAAACAGGATTTCCTAACAAAATTATGGAGAAAAAAACATGCGCCCTCTAGCTTGAAGCCGTACGTGCAACATTAACATGGTGAGAACGCGCAATGATAAAAAAAAGGACCGCTCCAAACTTTAAGTACTGTGCTAATACGTTGTCTAGAATTTGAAACTGGTTTATCTGAGAACTTAAACCCAGATGAAATGCTTTCCTGAATTTCGGACGGAATAAACTGCTGGTACACAGTACATAGCTACACCGTCCCTTTGACACAAACGTGTATACTATACTAACGTCCGACAATATTTAAACCTATTTTCTTCTGATAGATTCTCTGGACAATACCCATTTGAAAAGGATTTACTGCAGGAACGGACAGCAGTATTCCTTTCAAAATACAGCCCCCTAACATTAACGGCTGAAACTATAGTACTCACTTGCAAAATGTTGTGATTCACTCAAGAGGCCACCTTACATTTATTCATTTATATCGCCACGTCAAAAGCCTGCACAAAACACCAATGGATCAGGAATAGTACAACGGAAACAGTTGCGTGAGATGTCAAATAAAAAAACCTGTTTCTCGCTATATATTCACATTTTGGTGGAAATGCATGAAAACAGTTCACAATGTACATGTACTGCAGTTTGCACATGTACTGCTTACCGGGTGTTGTTTCCTTGTTAACGTCACCTCCTATCGATACCTACTTTTCATCAGTAAACCTTACACAATATCTATTGCTTATGTTTTGACACAGAATTACGAATGGTAAAAGATGCGCCCTTGACAAGTCGCAAAGACTATTTTGACCGCGCTGCCTGTGGATAAACCAAAACATATTTTTCGATGGCCTCGGCCTCGAGTTGAAAGAGCGTGTGTGCACGATAACACAATGAAGGTTCAGAATAGGAATAGGTCAAATATGGCATACAATAGTTCAGTTGTGAGTATAACGAGATTGAAAAGAGATGGAAAGAGTGTTCTATGGTATTGTTGTGGCGCTCTTATGTAATACCAGACGTGGCGCTCTTATGTAATACCAGACGTGCGCTCTTATAATACAAATTCTTCTAATACCCTCCTAATCTTGTGTGGCTATATAAGCACGCCCGTATTCATTGTTCGTTGCAGTTGGCTTCAGGGCGTTGGCTTCATCATGACTTTCTGTACCATTTTCTGTAGTCATATTAAATTATTTGGAAGCGAAGTTTGAGTGTCCTGTGTTTGGATTTGAGTTGTCCAATGTCTGTTTTTATAAATTCCTAATTCGCTACATCACAAGCATCATAAGAAATGGTGGAAGATCCGCACCAACTCTGTGTTTCTACACCGAGCTTTCCCGGTCCTTCATTCCGGACTCTGACGGCCAACGCCCCGGTCAGCTGCCCTTGCCGGGCACGGTAAGTTTTTTTTTATTTTTCAAAGTGGCATCAGTTTCGTAGGTTTCATTTTCTTTTGTAAATAAAGTATTAAAGGGTATACTGGACACAGTTGTAGAATTATACAGTAAATGATATAAAGTGGCGGATTGTCCAAATTAATTTCATTTGATTTCTGTGTTCAAGTATCAATCCTTCAATGTTTATGGAAGTCGATCTAGAAGAAAAACCAACAATGTCGGGCACCAAATATGATTTAGCCTCTAGTGGACTAAAATATTCAGGTCTTCCCGAAGAGGACGTAGACGAATTTATTTCTAGATTTAGGACTTTGGCCTCATTAAGAGATTTTGCAGATGCCAAAAAAGTCTTGGCTTTACAGTCTCGAATATTTGGCCACGCCCGAATTTTTCTAGAAAGTGTGCCGAATGAAGACAAAAATTCAGTAGAGAGTATCCAAACGATTTTGAAGAAACATTTTCAAGGTGACTCTTGGGTGTGGCAAGTTGAAACAAAATTGCTTGAACGAAAACAACTACCTTCCGAAACATTGGATGATTATGCTTCAGATATTATGCACATGTGTCAACAAGTTAAGAAATCAAGTGCAGAGTGTCTTTCCATATTTGTACGTGGATTATTACCATCCATTCGGGCATTTGTATTTTCCAAACAACCGAAATCATTCCATGATGCTCTTGATTATGCTAGACTGGCTATTTCTGTGCAACAAACGGCTCACGAGCCGGATAGATTGAAAGCAAATGATACTAATCCTAGTGTTTCCGTAAATGCCATCCATTCCACTCTGCAATCCCTTACAGTAACCATGAATTCAATTGCGAATAGGTTGGATAGGTTGGAACAACAGAAGGAACAAAGTCCAAAGAAACCAATTTCACCTGGTAGAGCTAATCCTCAGCAATCCAATCGTTATCCATTTACTTGTCACAGATGTGGTCGCACAGGTCACAAATGGCGCTATTGCCGAGCTACTTTCGATGTCTTAGGTAATCCTTTAAACTAAGGAGCCCACCTGTTAATGTCAAAACTTCAAAAATTCAAACACCGACAGGTGGGGAAGCCTCAGACAAACAAAAAGAAGGCCTTGTGAATTTACAAGTAAACAGTAGTTCTGATTGTGTTGAAATTAATTTGAGTTCTTCAAGTACAATTGATGTAAGGATTTATCATGTACAAGTTGAAGCCCTTATTGATACTGGTGCTTCCATTAATCTTATCGATAATGACTGGCTTTTAAAACATCTTCCTGCCATGCACCATTTAATCGAAAAACCACGTTTGATGAGTGCTAAAACGGCTAATAATTCTGACTTAGACATTACAGGGTTTATTACCTTACCAGTGGCTATGTGTGACACCTGTTTTCAAATAGAATTCCATGTTGTGTGTAGTCTTACCTCACATATGATTCTTGGTTCACATTTTCTAAGCGAACAGTGTGCTAACATAGATTATAGGTCACGTAAACTACGACTCACTAAGAAAAACCAGTTGCGTGTTCTTAAGAAGCAAACAATCCCACCACGCTCTCAAACCGTAGTTTGTGCAAAAGTTTCAAATCAACTTCCTGTAAACACTGTTGGTTTATGCCTTGGAGGTAGACATATTACGTCACTAGGTGTAATGGTGGCACGCACCGCAAGTCAAGTTACAAATGTCAAGGGTCAAGCAAATGTATTGGTTATGAATATTTCTGAAGATCCAATTACTTTGTATCCACGTACCAAACTGGGAACGTTCAATTTAATCGATCCCTGTGAGTTAGTACCAATGACAACGATAGATCTTAAGGAACATGAGGCATACGTTGCAGAAGTTAAAACTTCTTCTGACAGTAACAATCCAAGTTTGAGTGAAGCTTGTTGTGAGAAAACAGTGATTTCTGGAAAACAGACAGAAGAAATTCTCTCCAAAGTCATGTTGAATACAGATCACATGTCTAATTCAGAAACAGCTGCGATAACTCAGCTAATATCAGATTATTCTGACATTTTCCAAGTTGGTGGAGGACCTAGAGGCCGATATTCAGGAGTTAAACATACTATTAACACAGGAGATCACCCCTCGATTAAGTCTCGGCCCTATAGACAACCACCTCACATCCAACAGGAAATACAAAAACATGTCAAGAGTATGTTGAACGAAGGCATTATTAGAGAAT
This sequence comes from Patiria miniata, assembly GCF_015706575.1. Taxonomy (NCBI): domain Eukaryota; kingdom Metazoa; phylum Echinodermata; class Asteroidea; order Valvatida; family Asterinidae; genus Patiria; species Patiria miniata. The sequence goes on from NW_024037068.1 coordinate 13,264,800, forward strand.
CCACTAGCCCATGGAGTTTCCCAGTATGTATGGTACCAAAGAAAGAGCAGGGTTCATATCGTTTTTGTGTAGATTTTCGTAAGCTAAATAAGATCAGTATTATGGATAATTTTCCATTACCGAACATATCTGATGCACTTGATAGCCTAGGCATCATGAAACCACAGTATTTTTCAACTCTAGACCTAGCAGCTGGATATTGGCAAATAGAACTTGAAGAATCATCCAAATCCAAGGCTTGCTTCATTACGCAAGATTCTCTGTATGAATTCCAGGTACTTCCATTTGGTTTGCACTCTGCCCCTGCCACATTCCAAAGAGCTATGCAAGAAGTGTTGAGAGGTCTTAATTGGAAATCTGTGCTGTGTTATCTAGATGATGTAATAATCTTCTCAAATACATTTGCAGAACATATACATCATTTGAAGCAGGTGTTTGATCGTTTTCGTAACTCTGGTCTTAAATTACAGCCAAAAAAATGTGTTTTTGCCCAACAAAAGATCAAATATTTGGGCATGGTTCTGAGCAGTGAAGGGATTGAAACCGATCCTGATAAGGTAGAAGTTGTCAAAAATTATCCTACACCAAAGAAAGTTTCAGAAGTAAGATCATACCTTGGATTTGTAGGGTATTACCGTAAATTTATCAAGGACTTCTGTAGGATTGCAGAACCTCTCACTAACTTGACTAGAAAAGATGTGCCATTTATTTGGAGTGAAAGTTGCCAAACTGCATTTGAGACTCTCAAACAACACCTGGTTGAACCACCTATTTTAGCGTTTCCCAGATTTGACGGTACAGAATTTTACCTTCAAACAGATGCGTCTGGAAAAGGACTCGGCTTTATTCTAGCCCAAGTCCAAGACGATAAAGAAAGGGTCATTGCCTATGGTGGTAGAGCATTACATAATGCAGAACGCAACTACACTACGACTGAATTAGAGGCTCTTGCAGTTGTCGAAGGTGTAAAGAAATATGCACAGTATCTCCAGGGAGTAAAATTTACTGTTGTTACTGACCATTGCGCATTAAAGTGGTTATTTGACAGTAAACATGCTACTGGTAGATTAGCACGTTGGGCACTTAAATTACAGTCATATAACTTTCAAGTTGTACACGTCAAAGGCCGAAATTGTCATGTAGATACACTTAGTAGAATTGACTATGATAGATCCTGTACTGAATGTAGTCGGTGTCATGTTTCTAACAATACTGTTCCGACACAAATGGATACCAGTTGGGTAGAAACAGATTTTGATGATATTGATGATGAAGTTTTGTGTTCTGCTGATGAAGTTAAGTCATCCAGTCCGAATGTTAATGTTGTAAAGAATTTAAGATATCAGCATGGAAAGAGGATACCGAGTAACGACTGTGTTGAAAAAGAGGCTCCTCAATTTCCAACTGGAATTAATCTTGAAAATTTCAAACAAGCATTAGCAGTAGATGACTTTTCTGGTACGATGCTAAAGTTTTTAGAAAGAAACGAATTACCAGACGATGACAAAAAGGCCAGAAATCTGATACTACAAGCCGATCAATATTTTGCCAAGGATGGTTTATTATATCATATTTGGCATACTCCGTCAAATCGACACATGCCAGAACGGAATATATATCAGTTGTATGTACCCCAACTGTTTGTAGGCACAGTACTTGATAATTGTCATGACAGTGTCCTTGCCGCTCATTTTGGATTTCATAGAACTTATAGCAAAATCCGTCAACGTTACTATTGGAAAGGAATGTACAAAGATGTAGATAATTGGGTGCGTAGTTGTATTTCATGTGCTCAGAGAAAAACGCATAGACACAAGGTTTTAGCACCGTTGATTACAATGAAAGTCCCTGGGCCTTTTGAACGAGTAAGTGTTGATATTCTGGGGCCATTACCTGTTACAACAAATGCTAACCGTTATGTTCTCTGTTTCACAGATCACTGTACGAGATGGCCTATTTTGGTTCCATTGAAGAACATAGATGCATCCACAGTAGCTAGAGCACTCTACGACAATGTTATTTGTGAACATGGGTGTCCAGAGACTCTACTAAGTGACAGAGGATCAAACTTTCTTAGCAAGGTGGTATTAGAGGTGTGTCGAATCATGCGAACTCACAAATTAAATACCAGTTCCTATCATCCTCAATGTAATGCTATTCAAGAAAGGTTCAACTCAGTTATCCTTGATACCATTTCTCACTATGTAAATACATGTCATAATGACTGGGATCAATACTTAACCTCCGTACAGTTCGCTTATCGCACTACTCCTGCTGAAAATTCTGTGGGATTCAGCCCCTTCTTCCTTTTATATGGTAGAGAAGCAAGGTTACCCTTAGATGTGACACTCCTTACAAATTCCAATTATCCAGAGAAAACACTTAGAGAGCACATGCATCACTTGGTTTCCCAACTTGAAGTTTTTCGAGATGTATCCAAGCGTCATGCAGAGCTCAATCAAGCCAAAATGAAAGAGCGTTTTGATGAAAAAGCACAAAAGGTACCATATCAAATTGGAGACACAGTTTGGATTTATATTCCTGCATTCCAAAAAGGACTATCCCGTAAACTTATGAAGTTTTGGGCTGGACCGTATCTTTTAGTAGAACAGACATCTCCAGTAAATTTTCGAGTTAGAAATCTTGAAAATAATAAATTACTGTCTTCCCCAGTACACGTGAACCGAATGAAATTTGCATATAACAGATATGTTCGCCCAAGTAATGATTCTGTTCCATTTGATCCAAAGCAGAATACATCAATACTAGGTTTGCAAGAAGATGACTGCCCACAAAACATTTTCCATCCTCTCACGGCAGTACATCAGTCCAGTGAGTCGGAATCTTCTGGAATTCCCTTTGTTCCAGGATTACCGCAGATTTCAGAGAAACCCAAAGAATATGAAATTGAGCGCATAATCAGAGGCAGGTATAAGAATAAGCGACTTGTGTACCTGATCAAGTGGAAAGGTTTTCCTCACTCAAAGAATACTTGGGAACCCGAAACAAATTTGAATGCTGCGGCATTAGAGTTCCTTAAAACACATCCAGTGAAGATTTCAGGTAAAATGTAAAATAAAATTTAAAAAAAAAGAAAAAAAAAAAAAAAAAAAGAAAAAAAAAAAAGAAAAAAAAAGAGAAAAAAAGATATTAAAATATATAATTGTGTAATCAATTAGCATTGTAATTGTTTTGATTGCATATGTTGTGGCCTTGATATTGCTGTCTTGATTTTGTGATCGACTTTCTCATTTTTATGCCATTTTGATTATTAGAAGAATCAAATTAATTTATGAAACTTACTGCTGATGTCACTATAATTGTATTTTACTCTTGCATAAAAAGAAGTGTTAAGTTGTTAAAAAGAGTAAAACCTGTAGCAAATAAAAGTCGACTTTATAAAATAAATAAATATGAATTTAATTTAGTTTACGATGCTTAAGTGATAATTCAGCTTCCAGTGGCGCCCTGGATGGGATCGTTGAGGATGTCGGACCACGTGAGGAACCTGCGGCCTGATCAGCCTGATGAGTGACTGTGTGTGATGTGATGAATGACGAGATGGGAGAACGTGTGGAGGTCCTACGCGGTTAATGGAGACGACTATGAACACCATTTACGACACGCAACGATCGACCCAGTATGGAATAAATTGGCTGATATTATAACTTAAAAACAAATATAATAATAATGTAATTTTGAATAGCTCGAATTTTGTTCATATTTTGTAATTAAATTGTCAGGAGCCAATTCAGTTAGGGGTGGCGTATGTTGTGGCGCTCTTATGTAATACCAGACGTGGCGCTCTTATGTAATACCAGACGTGCGCTCTTATAATACAAATTCTTCTAATACCCTCCTAATCTTGTGTGGCTATATAAGCACGCCCGTATTCATTGTTCGTTGCAGTTGGCTTCAGGGCGTTGGCTTCATCATGACTTTCTGTACCATTTTCTGTAGTCATATTAAATTATTTGGAAGCGAAGTTTGAGTGTCCTGTGTTTGGATTTGAGTTGTCCAATGTCTGTTTTTATAAATTCCTAATTCGCTACATCACAAGCATCATAAGAGTATATACATGTACGCGCCACGACAGAAACTTGCTGTATCACGTAAGCCTTGCTATTATTGTACTCGCCCCGTGAGATCTGTCTTTGTACATGTACATGCGTTGGCCTCGGCCATACTACATTCACCATTGGTTTTATACTTTCTTATCCACACTCCCGTGTTTAATAACCTACAAACTTTTTTTTAACCAGAATGAAACATGATTAACACATTTTCTGCAAACGGTTTTGCTTGAGTTTGTTTTTGTTAGTTTAGAAGTGTTTGTTTCTTCTGCCATAAACCTAAAAAAAGCACGCAAAAAAAACCCCACTTATTTGGAGCTCAGATAGGTCTATGAGCGGATTTCCTCTGGCCAACAAAATTTCTCGCTGTCATAAATTTGCTCCCTTAAGCTGACCCTCAAACGCACACATGACAGCATTATAATCCCGCTTAAAAAAATGTCTACTCTCTTAATAAAAAGTGCCCTTCAAAAACACAAATACCCCTCTCGCAATAACAAAATGTTGCCCCTCTCGAGATGGGAAATTGGCCATCAAAAACAATAGTGCTCCAATCGCCATAACTTCTATCAAGATGGAAAACTGCCCCTCGAAAGCAAAATATTAGTGCCCAAAATCGCAGCATTAAACCTTTGCCCCTGTCAAAGGCCTTAAACAAAATACTAGTGCTCCTCACGCGACTAAAATGGTCACTAATTAAGTAGCCACCAAAAGGATCAGTGCCCCTCTCACGATAAATAAAAATGGTCCCTTTGTATAGGTCTAGGCTTACTAGTCACATGCAAGGGCAGACCCACAATCCTGGCCAAATCCCGCTTGGCCCCCAACCCCCCGGCCCTCTCATTGCGCGGTGTGTGCTCCATTAGATGGAGAGAACAACATTGACCGGGGAGCAGGAGAATGGGTGACCGTGGCAGGCTCAGGAAAGTGTCCCAACCATTTGGCCGGGATGGCAGATAGGTTACTGCCGATGATGCGGCGGACGCCGATGGGTTTCTTCATGAAACGTTACCTTATTTGAGAACAATCTTGCAATATTGAGACTTTTTCAGTAATAGGTCTACACTGTATTATTTTTTTAGTAAGGGAATTAACATTTTAAAAATGTTTAACGCAAACGCGTAGTGGACATCAATGTGGTTAGTAAATTGTATTCAGTGTAACACGTATTCATTTCAATGTGAACAAAATAGTTTGACAATTTTCTCCTCTTTCACACCAGCGGAATGTCCTTTTTTTTTCTCGGAGCAAGTACCCCGTTTTGGTGATGCCCCCAGTTTGAAAAGCGTTCCGCCGTCCGCCGTCCATGGATACGCGGTTTTTTCCCTCAAATTAGTGCCCACTAATAAATCAAGAGGTTTTTATAGGACACATGTGATCACAGTGGGCCAGAATGGGATGAAAGTGCGCCAAAAATAGAAATCATTAAGTCTTGTGCAGGAAGGTTCACCTAACTGGGTTTTCCGACCCGTAGAATCCAATGGTGATAGTTACATCAGAGTATGACGTCAGCAAAATACCGATTTTTGATTGGTCCTGATGTAATGGACTGTATATCGCGGTACAATTGTGACCAATAATTGCTTTTCAGTAAAAAAAAAATAGAACAAAAAGGGGAAATTGCTAACATCGTTGTTTTTTTACGATTAAATATGCTAAATTTTAACTTCATAATGTCATGACGTCATCTGAAACAGATATTCCATTGATGGTTGCGTCATGTTCAGTTGTGAAGGAATGTACAAACTTTTACATATACTTTTTGATATAAACATACACAACAACCCCGTTATCGAAACTTTAATAGAAATGAAAAGGACTTTTACTCACATGCTATGAAGTGTCACTATCTGATGACTCACTACCTTGATCCTGATCAGGGCTGTCACTCTCAGAAGATAGGCACAGTTCAGGATTGGTTGTCATGTCTACAACTTCTTGAGGAAGAGGTCTTGATTTTCTCCTGCGATACACAGACCTGCTGCTGACCACAATATCACCTGTCACCATAAGCCTGTGAAAGACGTTACTCATGGTATGAACTCTAGATGTTTTCCTTGCATGTCTTAGGCGGAACATCTTGTTATCTTTGTTTCTTGCCTCTTGAGCTTCTTCGCTCATCATCCCGATTGGGAGGACTGAGGAGGACATAATGTCTGCTCCGTGGATAAGTACCACATGAACACTAACTGGCATTCTGAACCAGGGATACAGCTGGATGTATATATTTGCTGTGTCCTTACAATATGACCCGAACTTTTTGTGGTCTATGGGTAGACCACAAGACAATGCAATGAGAATGACGTGGAGTTTGTGAATGAGGCTCTCATCCAGTCCACAGATTGAAGAGAAGATCTTCTCTGCTTGAAATGCTCTGCGAGCTGTATTCCCGTCATTAGTGCTCCCACCTCCTGGCTTTGGTTTATCCACTGTCAATCCAAGTTCAACTTTGAAACGTTCCTGTATCTCCTCCTTTCTATTTTTCATCACTGCTTTGTCGTGATCAGACTGCACTTGCATTTTCTTCAGTGAAATTCTGTAAGCAATGTGAAGCAGCATTTCAAAACAACGTATCCATTTATGGAGTGGGCATAAACCGAATCTGTATTTATCTTCGACCGGTTGCGGTAGCTGATCGATGTTATTGAAGTCTTTGGGGGTTGCACCACATATGTAGCATCGCACTGATGACTTGGTGGATGTGATTGCGTTGATTACTTTTTGATCCACCATTGTCAAGTGCAGATCATAGTGTACTTGAACAATTACATTTGTTGTCTGTTCTCCTGTTTCATTTTCAATGTCCAATTTCACAGTGATTGGTTTGAGAGCTTGAATTTCTTCTTCGATACACCTCTGTTCTTCTTGAGACAGTTCTGTAGTTTCCTTCTGGTATTGGAGATGCATGGGTCTGCAAAATCTCGTCGATGCTGGAACTGGATTCACCCAGATAACTAATTTGTTTTTCCACTTGAGTTGCAAGGGAACAAGTGTCGTGCAGAACAAACTAGCGTCTGACGTATCTGTGGACTTGAAACTTTGTTTGTACTCACTCTGGCCTGATGAGCCATCAAAACCCCATTTACAGGTCAAATCGAAGGAGATAGGGTCTTCATCTTCCAGACCTTCAAGCAGTTCATTTACTTCTTCCTTCTGTTGTTCGATAATTCGGAGAGCAGTGAGGTCCAGAAGGTTTTGCAGTGAAACCTTTGCTGATTCCTCAGTAACTGAGATACCTTCAGGGTAACATTTTTGTTTGGCTTCTCTAACCACGTTGTATGGGGGATAGATGTCTGCATGCTTATCTTTAGCAGAAGTCCTCAATGTTTGATAAGAAGATTTGGTCATCCCAGTCTCTATCAAAAGAGCTAATGCCTCATCTGATGTGAAAGGTTCTGGGTCGGTAGATCCCTTTGAGATTAGTTTTCTCAGCTTTGTTGGTTTGGTTGGAGTCATTATTGTAAACTTTAAAACATACCTCAAATCAGGGTTTTTTCCATACGTCCCCTGAGAAGCTGCAAAGAGCAGTTCGCTTTGTCTTCGCTCTTGAAGGAGTGTCTGTGCTTTCCTCTGCTTGGTACGCTTAGACGAAGACAACCAGTCTTTTTTTGGACGACCCTTTGACGTACTAGGCTCGGATGATGTGGCATCCTCAACGAATGTTACCGTTCGTTTTGTTCCTCTTCTTGAGAGCCAGTCATCCACTTTAGTGTCAAAACACAACTCTCCTTTCAGCCAGTGTGTGTTCTTACGCTCAAAACTATTTTTGTTTCGGCTGCTTTCTGCCCATTTCCTCCTCAGTTTGTAAAGGAAATCCCGAGTGCTTTTCATCACTGACTGACGAATCTCCTCTGGAATATCACATTGTGGAACATTGAACACATCCATGAATAATTCTAAGTAACCACGGCAAGAGTTTTCAATGTTTGATGCATCATCAACAGAAGTGGCAACTTCAAATAATCGCTTTCTTGGTAAAGACGCCATAGTGCACTGTGGCACAGCTTACAGATACATATTTAAAGACGACTAACGGCAGTACTACTCATCACAACATATGAGACACCAAGTATATGAGACACCAAGTACATTGTAATTTCAACTGCGCAATCAGACATCTAATAGGGGTATCATATTACACAACACCGACTTTTCCGGCGAGCGCAGCCTTGCTCGGGTGTCGTGTTTCTCAGTGAAGCGCGCCACATGTAATATGGAGTTCAGAAAAGGGGCGAAAACGTACGGTGATCGCTTCAGAAAAACTGCTCTAAAATCGTGTATCGCAGGTTGTCGCAGCTAAATTTGGTACCAAAATGATGCAAACAAGTTGCTCTATTATAAAATAAGTAGACTTTAGGCAGCAATCGACGGCAATCCTTAGTTTCCGTATTGCTGAACACAGGAATCATAAATTTCATGTCAATTTTGACACAATTGTCAGTATTTATTCATAAAAAACTTCAACAAAAATAAAAACCGATTTAATTTCCTTTAAATATGAACCATAAACTAGAGCCAAGTGAAAATTTAGCTCCGTAGCTCAATGCAAATTGTCTGATTTTGCTTTATGAAGATTTCTGCAACTATTCACATTTTATGGCAAATTTCTGTGGATTTGCATACCTTTAAGAGGCCATGACAAGTCAATATACATATTTTTTGCTTAATTTCCCCATAAAATGGTCCGATGGGGTATGAGCAACCTCAAAAGTGTCGAAAAAATTAAAACTAGCAGGGTCACGTTTCACCCTTTTTGGCGCACTTGTGTGACGGGTCGACTGTGTACATTCGCTCGTAGCCCCGTCTTCTAAACAGGACGTTTAGCGCTGATCTCATTGAGCTCTCATCGACCGGATATCACTGCAAAAACTGTGTTTAGCGATTAAACACTTTCTAAACACTTTCTTGCTATCACTTTGTAAACATGTTTCAATCTAAACACGTGTAGCGTAAGGATGGATGGTGTTTCCCTTACAAAAATGTTCTATAGAATTCTTTAGAACGTTTTATACAGTTCTATAGAACTCTACAGGCTCGCCAATTCTCTATAGAATTTCTATAGAGGGAGTCTATAGAAATTGTTTACTCTATAGAATTCTATAGATTTCTAAAACAATTTTTTTCTATAGACCCCAAATTTCTATAGAAAGCTATAATTTCTATAGAGAAGTACTTCTATACAAAGATAATTTCTATAGAGAAGTATAATTTCTATAGAGAAGCATACATTCTATAGAGAAGTATATTTCTATGGAAAAGTACAAGATTATCATTTAATATTAAAAAAAAATAGAAGCTATACATCAATACATTTCCAGCGAGGAAATGAGGTTGTCTGTTAACCATTCATGCTACATGTAATGTATTCACGATCTTGAGTTACTACTCATGATTTGCATAGCTTGAACCATGCTATATAACATAGCGTACTTTTTTATGCAGGAAAGTTTTCTTTTTACAACTACGACTATTCATGGAGGAAGGAACTATTCAAGCACATACAGAAATAATTATTTAGTTTTAAAATGTGAAAGAAGAAACTTAGTTCCATCTGCATTTTTATTGTAATTAATCCTTCAAAAAGAGCATACATCACATTACATATCATACTTCATGTAGCAATAAAATCATCAAGTCAGGATACCCCTCCTTATGCAGCCCGCCCCAGACGCACTGGATAAACTAGGAGTTAGAATAAACAGAAGGCTACATACTTATCCAATTCCCCCCCCCCCCCCCCCTCTGGCCAGCCCCACACCCAGAAGTGACCACCTGCTAAAAGCAAGGTCAGGTTACAACCACTTGTATTGCCTTCCGCTGGTAACCAGTCTCACCCAACATGTTTTATAGTTCCATGCACGGCATGTACATGTACACACGACCTTGCATACCAGTCAGTACCAGAACAGAAACTGCCTGTGTAGCAGATTTGAATTCAGTCAGTTGGACCAAAGTGGACAATGGAGCTATGGTGGGAAGGATCGAGGAATGGGTTTGCTGGAAACAAAAAATACATGATGTATTGTCATGATTGTACTTGTTTGTACAAGAAGTTTGAGATGAAATTGCTCAAACCATGAATGTTGGCAGTAAAGTGCATGCCTATGGAAACTTTCAAGAATTAATTGCTGTTCTTGCAAACACATTTGATGGATATTTAACTGTGTGCCTCCATGGTGTAATGTTGCCTACATCTCCGGATGATCATGATTTGCACGGTGCTGTACTACTCTGCTAGAATTACGGAAGACGTGAAGGGTCTGGGTGAAAACGATGGTGACTGGTGAGTTAGAAGATTTGATTTAAAACCACCTTAAAGGGAATATACATCATTTGCTTTTGCTGTAATTTTCATAAATGGATGGAATTGGGGGGTTGGAAATATATAGCAAATATAGTTACACTGACTTTTTTGAGGTTTTGTGTTTGAAAATGCTATAAAAACCAAGAAAAACGATCATTTTCCTGTAGTCTGGTTCCCTGACTCCATTTAAGAAGAAACAGAGCCTTTAACATACATTGGGGAATTGTAAGGTCAGGGAACCAGTCTAGCTGGCTCGTACCCATTCATAGGTTTGTAATCGATTGCAAACAAGTGTGATGGTCAATTGGGGCCAGTATTTGAAAAAAAGCCAGTTGTTTCCAACGCTGATCGGCCGATCAGCGTTGGAAATTGATACAAAAATACCACTTTTCTTGAAAATGACAGTATACCAGGTGCCATGATTTTACAGGATGCTTTACACTGTCATTCACTAACAGTCCAGCAAGGTATTTCAAAATGATTTGGTAGTTTTATTTTTTGATGTTTGCAAATGTTGTATTTTCCCTTTAAATTGTTGCAGAATAGAATAGTGACATTATATCAATATTTTATAACAAACTGTCAATGTTGTTGTCTCAGTCATGACGGTATACAGTTCGTGATTACCAGATTCCTTCCTCAGCAAAATTGCAAGAGAACATCAATTTGTAAGAACTACAAAAGTACATGTAACTTGTCATGCTTGTTTAATATGGGTCAATTCTGCCCGTCCCATGTTCTGGGTCGCTATAACTCCTTTTTGACATTTGGGATGTTGGTCTGTCGTACTTGGCTACGACAGACCAACATCCCAAATGTCAAAAAGGAGTTCTAGCGACCCCGTTAGTGGGACTACTTCTGCCCAAACTCCCTCCCTAAACCATGGAGAAAGTATTCCTCCATGACTTAACTAGGGTCGAATCAACAAATAAGAATCAGCTGACTTGACATGTTTGAGGAATAAGATTCTGAATAAGAACAGCATTGAGGAATAAGATTCTTAGGTCATCATAGCCATGTTTGTTAGTGGACATTAATTTCATTAACATCACACTTTTTTTGTAAAAATTATCATTTACAAAATGAACAATTCATTTTCCCCACTGCAGACTTCCTCAAATGATACATCTAGAATTCTACATCTACCTGTCTCCATGATCCTTTGCGCTATGCATGGATATGATCTACCAAAAACTACCGAGATGAGCTGCAGTACGTGCATGTACAAGACAAAGACTGTCTGACTGCTTCTGCCCCGGCTCTGCAAATTGGAGGCAGCGCCATGCATCCTTAACAATCAGTTGGAATCATCATCCTAATCTACAAGATGTCAGTTCCGGAAACTACAATGGACATTACTTTTAAAAAGATTATCATAAAGTTTGTTCCATACATATGTAACGTAGAAAAATGACTCACTAAGAAAAAAACCTGGTTCCAATGATTATGTCGCGATTTAGCTTTTTAAACTGGGACAAAAAAAAGAAAGAAAAAGGAATCAAGGAAACGAAAATAGACTTCTCACAAAATTTAATTTAGTCTCAAAAAAAAAACTTCCAACAAACAAAAAAAGAACAATTTCTATCCTTAAGCGCAAAAACTAGTTTCCAGAAATACTTCAAGGCAAAAAATCTCAATCAGGATCAACAACGTATAAAACACTCAAAAGAATTTGCCAGGGATAAAAAAAATTAACAATTTGATAAAAAAAACTAAGTTAAAATAATAAAACCCAAAGAAGAAAAAAAAAGGAGAAAACAAAAGGAAAACCCACACAGCACTAAAGGAAATGACTCTAAAAGCACAGGAATGAACTAAAAACCTGCAACAAGAAAATAAGAAACAAATGGCAATTTAAAAACAGTTCTTATAAAACAAAACTCCTATGAAACTACAGTCCATGTACTAAAGTATGCTCTAAGCAACAAAAGGGTCCAAATGCAAGTTTGCCACTGTGTGCACAAAGGGATTAACACATATAAACTTCAAGATCCTGCACAGTCCAATGGGCCTCATAATGATATGCAAATCCTCTGGACTGTCTCAATAAACTATTACTTCTAGGAAGGAGGGAACTAAGGATTAAGGCATGGTCTAGGCTAAATGAATACAGGTCTATGTCTATGTGTTTATAGCTCCATGGTACAAGTACATGTATGTACATGTAGTCAAAAAGAGCAACTAAAAAAATCTAGAAAAATATGAAAATCCACTCAAAATGCAAGAAAAAGGAACTTAAACTCTGTGGATAACATACACATGAAACTTAAATGCAGGTAATCCTAGACTCAAGCAATTAAAACTTGGACAAACTTATATTACAAAACTTATTAGAATAACACAACTTCAATATTTTCAAAGAATGGACACCTTAAAATGTTTAGAAATGAGCCAAAAGAATAAACAAGTTGGAATAAAAACTTAAAACAGTAATCAAAAGTTTCAAGGTTTCTAAACAAAAAGGCTAGTTAAAACGACTTCTAAGAAAAGAGCGGAGACACAAACGATTTCATGTATAGGAAAAAAACTCAATCTGAAAAGGAGCTAAAATGATACTGAACTGGATAATATGAGTATCATAAAGGCAAATATAAAACTGGAACTATACAATAATAGAAAAGTAATGAAAACTCACCAATGACTGGACTAGCAGACAAAAGAAACAGCTAGGAAGACACTCTCCAGGTAGGAGGAAATATATGACTATGTTAAGTTGTCTCACTGCTGGTCTGCTGGGTAATAATGACTCTGGCATGACAATGCGGCAGCTTTTATATGGGGGGACTTGTGGGCTAAAATAAACAAACAGGGGGTCACACTACCAGGAAAAGGGGGGGGGGGAACATCCAAACTAAAACAAAAATGATTTTCTTTTTCTAAGGGGAGCTACTCCTAGTTAATACACTATCAAAATACACAAGTAAAACTTGGCACTGCCACACTCACGCCATCTTTAAAATGTTGGCTCCTGACAACACACAAAAAATTACATACAAAAATACTTCTATATACAAAATTAATTAATCTCAGAATCGGACTGGTGATCGGATTATACGCCTAGGTCTAGTGAAAATCTCCACAGATTCGTCGGAGCTAGAGAGACAGTCATCTTCAACCGAACCTGGGGTAGCTGGTGGTGATCGTGTGAAGACTGGAAACTAGCTGATGTGGGGGAGAGGCTGGAGAAGGCTTGTCTTGGGATTCGTGTGAAGGGAGAACTGGGGAGGGTTCGTCCTGGAATCCACTGGGAGGCGAGACTGCGGTTGACACCTCATGCTGTCTCACTCGCTTCAAATGCTGCCGCATGTATCCCATTGTCTCATTATGTAGACTTGGCCAAAAGTACCGCTGACGCACAACCTTTAGCACTTGTCCATAGCTGCATGTTTCCATGTTGTGATGGAGATGCCGGAAGATGTCTTCCCTCATACCACGAGGAAGTACAGTTAAGTACCTGGCTTGAGTACCGCGCCCTGTCCTGAAGAAAAGAACACCACCTTTCACCTCCAAACAATCCCATTGTTGAAGAAGTCTCTGTACCACTTTTGGCTGATGGGCCATCTTTCTACGGCTGATCCTCCTCGGACTGGCCCGCTTCATATCCACCACCTTCTGTATGGCTGGATCTTGCTGCTGGGCTGCCTGTAGACTTGGTCCACATCTGGTGCCTCCATCACCATGGCTAGACTGGCCAACGGTCGGGGCAATGGTAGGGACTTCTCTAGGGCTTCTTGGGGTGACTTCAGGGGCGTGCAGAATCTGAGGCTCTGGCTCTTTCGTGGGGACTTGGGGTATGGGGACCTCTGCAGCTGACGGTGGGTTGGGGATTTCTGGAACCGGTGAGGCTTCTGGAACTACTTTGGAGTGGTGCAGGGCATACTCCAGCCTGCGAACGTAGTCTCTCTGCCGTTGCTGTTCACCAATCACTTGAGAGATCGTTGCCTTCAGTGCGTTGATTTCCTGGAACTGTTGTAGGATGACTTGCTGCATACTGGCTTGAAGTTGCAGCAGTCCCAAAATAGTTGACTGTGGGTTGACATCAGTCGGTTCATTTTCTCTGACTTGATTGTGACTGTCAGGCAGTGGGTCAAACCCACACAACTGAAGCGGAGTCAGGGCCTCCGTCATGGTGTTTTAGTCACCCTGCACTTCTCAAGTTCATTAACCAAAAAGCACTGTGTGGGTTTCGATTAAAAAAATGTCAAAGAAGAAAAAAAATGTCCCAGCTAAAAAAACATAAATGGCTAAATTCCTAAAGAAAATTAATCATCCCGGGTTTCGGCACCAAAAATGTAACGTAGAAAAATGACTCACTAAGAAAAAAACCTGGTTCCAATGATTATGTCGCGATTTAGCTTTTTAAACTGGGACAAAAAAAAGAAAGAAAAAGGAATCAAGGAAACGAAAATAGACTTCTCACAAAATTTAATTTAGTCTCAAAAAAAAAACTTCCAACAAACAAAAAAAGAACAATTTCTATCCTTAAGCGCAAAAACTAGTTTCCAGAAATACTTCAAGGCAAAAAATCTCAATCAGGATCAACAACGTATAAAACACTCAAAAGAATTTGCCAGGGATAAAAAAATTAACAATTTGATAAAAAAAACTAAGTTAAAATAATAAAACCCAAAGAAGAAAAAAAAAGGAGAAAACAAAAGGAAAACCCACACAGCACTAAAGGAAATGACTCTAAAAGCACAGGAATGAACTAAAAACCTGCAACAAGAAAATAAGAAACAAATGGCAATTTAAAAACAGTTCTTATAAAACAAAACTCCTATGAAACTACAGTCCATGTACTAAAGTATGCTCTAAGCAACAAAAGGGTCCAAATACAAGTTTGCCACTGTGTGCACAAGGGATTAACACACTAAGGACTGCAAGATACTGCACAGTTCAATGGGCCTCATAATGATATGCAAATCCTCTGGACTGTCTCAATAAACTATTACTTCTAGGAAGGAGGGAACTAAGGATTAAGGCATGGTCTAGGCTAAATGAATACAGGTCTATGTCTATGTGTTTATAGCTCCATGGTACAAGTACATGTATGTACATGTAGTCAAAAAGAGCAACTAAAAAAATCTAGAAAAATATGAAAATCCACTCAAAATGCAAGAAAAAGGAACTTAAACTCTGTGGATAACATACACATGAAACTTAAATGCAGGTAATCCTAGACTCAAGCAATTAAAACTTGGACAAACTTATATTACAAAACTTATTAGAATAACACAACTTCAATATTTTCAAAGAATGGACACCTTAAAATGTTTAGAAATGAGCCAAAAGAATAAACAAGTTGGAATAAAAACTTAAAACAGTAATCAAAAGTTTCAAAGTTTCTAAACAAAAAGGCTAGTTAAAACGACTTCTAAGAAAAGAGCGGAGACACAAACGATTTCATGTATAGGAAAAAAACTCAATCTGAAAAGGAGCTAAAATGATACTGAACTGGATATATGAGTATCATAAAGGCAAATATAAAACTGGAACTATACAATAATAGAAAAGTAATGAAAACTCACCAATGACTGGACTAGCAGACAAAAGAAACAGCTAGGAAGACACTCTCCAGGTAGGAGGAAATATATGACTATGTTAAGTTGTCTCACTGCTGGTCTGCTGGGTAATAATGACTCTGGCATGACAATGCGGCAGCTTTTATATGGGGGGACTTGTGGGCTAAAATAAACAAACAGGGGGTCACACTACCAGGAAAAGGGGGGGGGGGAACATCCAAACTAAAACAAAAATGATTTTCTTTTTCTAAGGGGAGCTACTCCTAGTTAATACACTATCAAAATACACAAGTAAAACTTGGCACTGCCACACATACACCAATGAACATGCAAATGATATACAGGTATGTCACAGCTTGATAGAATGACTCTTGGAAATTACGATCAGTACTTTCCTTCAAACTTCCAATTCTAGTTGTCAAACGTGTCTGAATACCATTGCCTTTCAACAAAGGTCTATGCATGGTTTTACAAACTGAATATAGGCATGGATTGTTGCAACCATCACAAGTCTTTCATGCATGTGTCTTTCATGCCAAATTTATAGTATCCTCTCAGGAAAACAATTCATATATAAATGTGTTTATTTTATTTTTTTTTAGCCCAACTTCTGCTATTTTTTCACCACATTAACCGTGTACACTGTACAGACTGTGTTCATTATTGGTGCCTTTGATTTTAATACACTGCACTGGAAAGATATCTGCTCATCCCCTACATGCACAAATTTGTAAATTCGGAAGAATTTTTTTTTAAAAGAACAGAATATGTCTGTCCAACTGTAATTGTGTCATGGTTGTTTTCCTGATTTTATTTAGTATAAAGAGTAACGCCATGGTTATGTCACATTTTGAAGTTAACCGAAATCTATATTAATTTTCAACCAAATTTTTCTCAATGAAAATGTGTAAAAATGTCTGCAAGAGTTGAATTAAATGTTCTATAGAAAAACCTACATGTATCATATTTCTAAAGAATTCTATTAAGCGAAGCTTATAGAAAAGGGCCAAACTTCTATAGAACTTTATTGAGTTCTATAGTCTATACAATGTTGCAAAACAAGCTACACATTTTCTATAGAGTTCTATAAAACGTTTTTAGAGAATTTCGAAACCTCTATACAATTCTATAGAGTTCTATAAAATAGTTCATAGAAAAAGTTCCAAATTTTCTATAGAGTTCTATATAATATTTTTTATAGAAATTACAGAAATTCTGAATAAAATTCTATAGAGTTCTATAAAATAGTTTATAGAAAAAGTTCAAAATCTTCTATAGAGTTCTATAGAATATTTTTATAGAAATTGGAGAAAACCTCTATGAAATTCTATAGAGTTCTATAAAATATTTCATAGAAAAAGTCCAAATTTTCTAAAGAGTTCTATAGAAAATTTTAAATAAAACTAGCCTTCTTTCTATAGAATTTTGTTCATTTTTCTATAGAAATGGTATAATTTCTATAAAATTCTATAAACCGCTGTATAGAATTATGGCCCATTTTTCTATAAAATTTCTATAAAATCTCTATAAAACCTTATAGAAGACTTCTAAAGAAACTCTATAAAATTTCTATAGACAAAATTCTATAGAATGCTTTATAGAATTTCTATAGAATTCTTTCTTATAGAATTCTATAGAACTTTTTTGTAAGGGTTAGCAATTGAACATTGATGTTTAGGAATTGAACACGTAATGTTTAGCTTCTAAACATGTTTACAAAGTGAAAGCAAGATTTTGTTTAATTGCTAAACACAGTTTTTAGAGTTTAGATTTTGCGTGACCTGTGAGTAGCATGCGGCACACAAAGGGGTGCCCCTCGGAAAAGCACCGCAAAAAGGAGTTAAGAAAAAAAAATAGAGGCGCAAAACCATATTGCTGTTAATTTAAGGGGTTGAGGGGGGGGGGCAAATGTCTCTGTCCACCCTCAAAAAAATACTAATCGAGAATATGCTGGAAACTAAAGAGCAGGGATTTTGAATGGAAAATGTGCTTTGCCCCCCGGCCCCTGAAAATAAAAGTCCTGTCGACGCCCATGCATGTACACTCGGCTGCGATAACAGTGACTCCATCCGTACCGTGTACCAACGTGCCTTGTCATTGTTGAAAGAGGGGTCTACGTGCCT
Organism: Patiria miniata; assembly: GCF_015706575.1. Lineage (NCBI taxonomy): Eukaryota > Metazoa > Echinodermata > Asteroidea > Valvatida > Asterinidae > Patiria > Patiria miniata. The sequence continues at coordinate 13,282,822 of NW_024037068.1, forward strand.
GTTTCCCTGTTGCACCTATTAACAGAGTAAAGCAATTGTTGGAGCCCACGGATTGCGTGTGTGGTTGAATCATAAGCCCGCAGTAATTGTTGCACTTGCTGCACCGTGAGTATAGTTGTGTTAATGTTCGGTTGTTTACAACTTGTTTCTCGCTATATATTTGGTGGAAATGCATGAAAACAATTCACAATGTACATGCACTGCGTGAAACTGGTGTCTCATGTTTCCTTGCTAACGTCACCTCCTATCGTAACCTAATTTTCACCAGTGAACCTTACAAAATATCTATTGCATATATTTTAAAACAGAATTAAGAATGGTAAAAGATGCGCCCTTGACAAGTCGCAAAGACTATTTTGACCGCGCTGCCTCGGCCTCGAGTTGAAAGAGCGTGTGTGCACGATAACACAATGAAGGTTCAGAATAGGAATAGGTCAAATATGGCATACAATAGTTCAGTTGTGAGTATAACGAGATTGAAAAGAGATGGAAAGAGTGTTCTTTGGTATATACATGTACGTGCCACGACAGAAACTTGCTGTATCACGTAAGCCTTGCTATTATTGTACTAGCCCCGTGAGATCTGTCTGTGTACATGTACATGCGTTGGCCTCGGCCATACTACATTCACCATTGGTTTTATACTTTCTTATCCACACTCCCGTGTTTAATAACCTACAAACTTTTTTTTAACCAGAATGAAACATGATTAACACATTTTCTGCAAACGGTTTTGCTTGAGTTTGTTTTTGTTAGTTTAGAAGTGTTTGTTTCTTCTGCCATAAACCTAAAAAAAGCACGCAAAAAAACCCCCACTTATTTGGAGCTCAGATAGGTCTATGAGCGGATTTCCTCTGGCCAACAAAATTTCTCGCTGTCATAAATTTGCTCCCTTAAGCTGACCCTCAAACGCACACATGACAGCATTATAATCCCGCTTAAAAAAATGTCTACTCTCTTAAAAAAAAGTGCCCTTCAAAAACACAAATACCCCTCTCGCAATAACAAAATGTTGCCCCTCTTGAGATGGGAAATTGGCCATCAAAAACAATAGTGCTCTAATCGCCATAACTTCTATCAAGATGGAAAACTGCCCCTCGAAAGCAAAATATTAGTGCACAAAATCGCAGCATTAAACCTGTGCCCCTGTCAAAGGCCTTAAACAAAATACTAGTGCTCCTCACGCAACTAAAATGGTCACTAATTAAGTAGCCACCAAAAGGAACAGTGCCCCTCTCACGATAAATAAAAATGGTCCCTTTGTATAGGTCTAGGCTTACTAGTCACATGCAAGGGCAGACCCACAATCCTGGCCAAATCACGCTTGGCCCCCAACCCCCCGGCCCTCTCATTGCGCGGTGTGTGCTCCATTAGATGGAGAGAACAACATTGACCGGGGAGCAGGAGAATGGGTGACCGTGGCAGGCTCAGGAAAGTGTCCCAACCATTTGGCCGGGATGGCAGATAGGTTACTGCCGATGATGCGGCGGACGCCGATGGGTTTCTTCATGAAACGTTACCTTACTTGAGAACAATCTTGCTATATTGAGACTTTTTCAGTAATAGGTCTACACTGTATTATTTTTTTAGTAAGGGAATTAACATTTTAAAAATGTTTAACGCAAACGTGTAGTGGACACCAATGTGGTTAGTAAATTGTATTCAGTGTAACACGTATTCATTTCAATGTGAACAAAATAGTTTTACAATTTTCTCCTCTTTCACACCAGCGGAATGTGCTTTTTTTTCTCGGAGTAAGTACCCCGTTTTGGTGATGCCCCCAGTTTGAAAAGCGTTCCGCCGTCCGCCGTCCATGGATACGCGGTTTTTTCCCTCAAATTAGTGCCCACTAATAAATCAAGAGGTTTTTATAGGACACATGTGATCACAGTGGGCCAGAATGGGATGAAAGTGCGCCAAAAATAGAAATCATTAAGTCTTGTGCAGGAAGGTTCACCTAACTAGGTTTTCCGACCCGTAGAATCCAATGGTGATAGTTACATCAGAGTATGACGTCAGCAAAATACCGATTTTTGATTGGTCCTGATGTAATGGACTGTATATCGCGGTACAATTGTGAACAATAATTGCTTTTCAGTAAAAAAAAAAAAAGAACAAAAAGGGGAAATTGCTAACATCGTTGTTTTTTTACGATTAAATATGCTAAATTTTAACTTCATAATGTCATGACGTCATCTGAAACAGATATTCCATTGATGGTTGCGTCATGTTCAGTTGTGAAGGAATGTACAAACTTTTACATATACTTTTTGATATAAACATACACAACAACCCCGTTATCGAAACTTTAATAGAAATGAAAAGGACTTTTACTCACATGCTATGAAGTGTCACTATCTGATGACTCACTACCTTGATCCTGATCAGGGCTGTCACTCTCAGAAGATAGGCACAGTTCAGGATTGGTTGTCATGTCTACAACTTCTTGAGGAAGAGGTCTTGATTTTCTCCTGCGATACACAGACCTGCTGCTGACCACAATATCACCTGTCACCATAAGCCTGTGAAAGACGTCACTCATGGTATGAACTCTAGATGTTTTCCTTGCATGTCTTAGGCGGAACATCTTGTTATCTTTGTTTCTTGCCTCTTGAGCTTCTTCGCTCATCATCCCGATTGGGAGGACTGAGGAGGACATAATGTCTGCTCTGTGGATAAGTACCACATGAACACTAACTGGCATTCTGAACCAGGGATACAGCTGGATGTATATATTTGCTGTGTCCTTACAATATGACCCGAACTTTTTGTGGTCTATGGGTAGACCACATGACAATGCAATGAGAATGACGTGGAGTTTGTAAATAAGGCTCTCATCCAGTCCACAGATTGAAGAGAAGATCTTCTCTGCTTGAAATGCTCTGCGAGCTGTATTCCCGTCATTAGTGCTCCCACCTCCTGGCTTTGGTTTATCCACTGTCAATCCAAGTTCAACTTTGAAACGTTCCTGTATCTCCTCCTTTCTGTTTTTCACCACTGCTTTGTCGTGATCAGACTGCACTTGCATTTTCTTCAGTGAAATTCTGTAAGCAATGTGAAACAGCATTTCAAAACAACGTATCCATTTATGGAGTGGGCATAAACCGAATCTGTATTTATCTTCGACCGGTTGCGGTAGCTGATCGATGTTATTGAAGTCTTTGGGGGTTGCACCACATATGTAGCATCGCACTGATGACTTGGTGGATGTGATTGCGTTGATTACTTTTTGATCCACCATTGTCAAGTGCGGATCATAGTGTACTTGAACAATTACATTTGTTGTCTGTTCTCCTGTTTCATTTTCAATGTCCAATTTCACAGTGATTGGTTTGAGAGCTTGAATTTCTTCTTCGATACACCTCTGTTCTTCTTGAGACAGTTCTGTAGTTTCCTTCTGGTATTGGAGATGCATGGGTCTGCAAAATCTCGTCGATGCTGGAACTGGATTCACCCAGATAACTAATTTGTTTTTCCACTTGAGTTGCAAGGGAACAAGTGTCGTGCAGAACAAACTAGCGTCTGACGTATCTGTGGACTTGAAACTTTGTTTGTACTCACTCTGGCCTGATGAGCCATCAAAACCCCATTTACAGGTCAAATCGAAGGAGATAGGGTCTTCATCTTCCAGACCTTCAAGCAGTTCATTTACTTCTTCCTTCTGTTGTTCGATAATTCGGAGAGCAGTGTGGTCCAGAAGGTTTTGCAGTGGAACCTTTGCTGATTCCTCAGTGACTGAAATACCTTCAGGGTAACATTTTTGTTTGGCTTCTCTAACCACGTTGTATGGGGGATAGATGTCTGCATGCTTATCTTTAGCAGAAGTCCTCAATGTTTGATAAGAAGATTTGGTCATCCCAGTCTCCATCAAAAGAGCTAATGCCTCATCTGATGTGAAAGGTTCTGGGTCGGTAGATCCCTTTGAGATTAGTTTTCTCAGCTTTGTTGGTTTGGTTGGAGTCATTATTGTAAACTTTAAAACATACCTCAAATCAGGGTTTTTTCCATACGCCCCCTGAGAAGCTGCAAAGAGCAGTTCGCTTTGTCTTCGCTCTTGAAGGAGTGTCTGTGCTTTCCTCTGCTTGGTGCGCTTAGACGAAGACAACCAGTCTTTTTTTGGACGACCCTTTGACGTACTAGGCTCGGATGATGTGGCATCCTCAACGAATGTTACCGTTCGTTTTGTTCCTCTTCTTGAGAGCCAGTCATCCACTTTAGTGTCAAAACACAACTCTCCTTTCAGCCAGTGTGTGTTCTTACGCTCAAAACTATTTTTGTTTCGGCTGCTTTCTGCCCATTTCCTCCTCAGTTTGTAAAGGAAATCCCGAGTGCTTTTCATCACTGACTGACGAATCTCCTCTGGAATATCACATTGTGGAACATTGAACACATCCATGAATAATTCTAAGCAACCACGGCAAGAGTTTTCAATGTTTGATGCATCATCAACAGAAGTGGCAACTTCAAATAATCGCTTTCTTGGTAAAGACGCCATAGTGCACTGTGGCACAGCTTACAGATACATATTTAAAGACGACTAACGGCAGTACTACTCATCACAACATATGAGACACCAAGTATATGAGACACCAAGTACATTGTAATTTCAACTGCGCAATCAGACATCTAATAGGGGTATCATATTACACAACACCGACTTTTCCGGCGAGCGCAGCCTTGCTCGGGTGTCGTGTTTCTCAGTGAAGCGCGCCACATGTAATATGGAGTTCAGAAAAGGGGCGAAAACGTACGGTGATCGCTTCAGAAAAACTGCTCTAAAATCGTGTATCGCAGGTTGTCGCAGCTAAATTTGGTACCAAAATGATGCAAACAAGTTGCTCTATTATAAAATAAGTAGACTTTAGGCAGCAATCGACGGCAATCCTTAGTTTCCGTATTGCTGAACACAGGAATCATAAATTTCATGTCAATTTTGACACAATTGTCAGTATTTATTCATAAAAAACTTCAACAAAAATAAAAACCGATTTAATTTCCTTTAAATATGAACTATAAACTAGAGCCAAGTGAAAATTTAGCTCCGTAGCTCAATGCAAATTGTCTGATTTTGCTTTATGAAGATTTCTGCAACTATTCACATTTTATGGCAAATTTCTGTGGATTTGCATACCTTTAAGAGGCCATGACAAGTCAATATACATATTTTTTGCTTAATTTCCCCATAAAATGGTCCGATGGGGTATGAGCAACCTCAAAAATGTCGAAAAAATTAAAACTAGCAGGGTCACGTTTCACCCTTTTTGGCGCACTTTGGTTTCGGCCTGGCCCACTGTGTGACGGGTCGACTGTGTACATTCGCTCGTAGCCCCGTCTTCCAAACAGGACGTTTAGCGCTGATCTCATTGAGCTCTCATCGACCGGATATCACTGCAAAAACTGTGTTTAGCGATTAAACACTTTCTAAACACTTTCTTGCTATCACTTTGTAAACATGTTTCAATCTAAACACGTGTAGCGGAAGGATGGATGGTGTTTAGGAATTGAACATTGATGTTTAGGAATTGAACACGTAATGTTTAGCTTCTAAACATGTTTACAAAGTGAAAGCAAGATTTTGTTTAATTGCTAAACACAGTTTTTAGAGTTTAGATTTTGCGTGACCTGTGAGTAGCATGCGGCACACAAAGGGGTGCCCCTCGGAAAAGCACCGCAAAAAGGAGTTAAGAAAAAAAAATAGAGGCGCAAAACCATATTGCTGTTAATTTAAGGGGTTGAGGGGGGGGGGCAAATGTCTCTGTCCACCCTCAAAAAAATACTAATCGAGAATATGCTGGAAACTTAAGAGCAGGGATTTTGAATGGAAAATGTGCTTTGCCCCCCGGCCCCTGAAAATAAAAGTCCTGTCGACGCCCATGCATGTACACTCGGCTGCGATAACAGTGACTCCATCCGTACCGTGTACCAACGTGCCTTGTCATTGTTGAAAGAGGGGTCTACGTGCCTGTTTCCCCGTTGCACCTATTAACAGAGTAAAGCAATTGTTGGAGCCCACGGATTGCGTGTGTGGTTGAATCATAAGCCCGCAGTAATTGTTGCACTTGCTGCACCGTGAGTATAGTTGTGTTAATGTTCGGTTGTTTACAACTTGTTTCTCGCTATATATTTGGTGGAAATGCATGAAAACAATTCACAATGTACATGCACTGCGTGAAACTGGTGTCTCATGTTTCCTTGCTAACGTCACCTCCTATCGTAACCTAATTTTCACCAGTGAACCTTACAAAATATCTATTGCATATATTTTGAAACAGAATCAAGAATGGTAAAAGATGCGCCCTTGACAAGTCGCAAAGACTATTTTGACCGCGCTGCCTCGGCCTCGAGTTGAAAGAGCGTGTGTGCACGATAACACAATGAAGGTTCAGAATAGGAATAGGTCAAATATGGCATACAATAGTTCAGTTGTGAGTATAACGAGATTGAAAAGAGATGGAAAGAGTGTTCTATGGTATATACATGTACGTGCCACGACAGAAACTTGCTGTATCACGTAAGCCTTGCTATTATTGTACTCGCCCCGTGAGATCTGTCTGTGTACATGTACATGCGTTGGCCTCGGCCATACTACATTCACCATTGGTTTTATACTTTCTTATCCACACTCCCGTGTTTAATAACCTACAAACTTTTTTTTAACCAGAATGAAACATGATTAACACATTTTCTGCAAACGGTTTTGCTTGAGTTTGTTTTTGTTAGTTTAGAAGTGTTTGTTTCTTCTGCCATAAACCTAAAAAAAGCACGCAAAAAAACCCCCACTTATTTGGAGCTCAGATAGGTCTATGAGCGGATTTCCTCTGGCCAACAAAATTTCTCGCTGTCATAAATTTGCTCCCTTAAGCTGACCCTCAAACGCACACATGACAGCATTATAATCCCGTTTTAAAAAATGTCTACTCTCTTAAAAAAAAGTGCCCTTCAAAAACACAAATACCCCTCTCGCAATAACAAAATGTTGCCCCTCTCGAGATGGGAAATTGGCCATCAAAAACAATAGTGCTCTAATCGCCATAACTTCTATCAAGATGGAAAACTGCCCCTCGAAAGCAAAATATTAGTGCACAAAATCGCAGCATTAAACCTGTGCCCCTGTCAAAGGCCTTAAACAAAATACTAGTGCTCCTCACGCAACTAAAATGGTCACTAATTAAGTAGCCACCAAAGGGAACAGTGCCCCTCTCACGATAAATAAAAATGGTCCCTTTGTATAGGTCTAGGCTTACTAGTCACATGCAAGGGCAGACCCACAATCCTGGCCAAATCACGCTTGGCCCCCAACCCCCCGGCCCTCTCATTGCGCGGTGTGTGCTCCATTAGATGGAGAGAACAACATTGACCGGGGAGCAGGAGAATGGGTGACCGTGGCAGGCTCAGGAAAGTGTCCCAACCATTTGGCCGGGATGGCAGATAGGTTACTGCCGATGATGCGGCGGACGCCGATGGGTTTCTTCATGAAACGTTACCTTACTTGAGAACAATCTTGCTATATTGAGACTTTTTCAGTAATAGGTCTACACTGTATTATTTTTTTAGTAAGGGAATTAACATTTTAAAAATGTTTAACGCAAACGCGTAGTGGACATCAATGTGGTTAGTAAATTGTATTCAGTGTAACACGTATTCATTTCAATGTGAACAAAATAGTTTTACAATTTTCTCCTCTTTCACACCAGCGGAATGTGCTTTTTTTTCTCGGAGTAAGTACCCCGTTTTGGTGATGCCCCCAGTTTGAAAAGCGTTCCGCCGTCCGCCGTCCATGGATACGCGGTTTTTTCCCTCAAATTAGTGCCCACTAATAAATCAAGAGGTTTTTATAGGACACATGTGATCACAGTGGGCCAGAATGGGATGAAAGTGCGCCAAAAATAGAAATCATTAAGTCTTGTGCAGGAAGGTTCACCTAACTAGGTTTTCCGACCCGTAGAATCCAATGGTGATAGTTACATCAGAGTATGACGTCAGCAAAATACCGATTTTTGATTGGTCCTGATGTAATGGACTGTATATCGCGGTACAATTGTGACCAATAATTGCTTTTCAGTAAAAAAAAAAAAAAGAACAAAAAGGGGAAATTGCTAACATCGTTGTTTTTTTACGATTAAATATGCTAAATTTTAACTTCATAATGTCATGACGTCATCTGAAACAGATATTCCATTGATGGTTGCGTCATGTTCAGTTGTGAAGGAATGTACAAACTTTTACATATACTTTTTGATATAAACATACACAACAACCCCGTTATCGAAACTTTAATAGAAATGAAAAGGACTTTTACTCACATGCTATGAAGTGTCACTATCTGATGACTCACTACCTTGATCCTGATCAGGGCTGTCACTCTCAGAAGATAGGCACAGTTCAGGATTGGTTGTCATGTCTACAACTTCTTGAGGAAGAGGTCTTGATTTTCTCCTGCGATACACAGACCTGCTGCTGACCACAATATCACCTGTCACCATAAGCCTGTGAAAGACGTCACTCATGGTATGAACTCTAGATGTTTTCCTTGCATGTCTTAGGCGGAACATCTTGTTATCTTTGTTTCTTGCCTCTTGAGCTTCTTCGCTCATCATCCCGATTGGGAGGACTGAGGAGGACATAATGTCTGTTCCGTGGATAAGTACCACATGAACACTAACTGGCATTCTGAACCAGGGATACAGCTGGATGTATATATTTGCTGTGTCCTTACAATATGACCCGAACTTTTTGTGGTCTATGGGTAGACCACATGACAATGCAATGAGAATGACGTGGAGTTTGTAAATAAGGCTCTCATCCAGTCCACAGATTGAAGAGAAGATCTTCTCTGCTTGAAATGCTCTGCGAGCTGTATTCCCGTCATTAGTGCTCCCACCTCCTGGCTTTGGTTTATCCACTGTCAATCCAAGTTCAACTTTGAAACGTTCCTGTATCTCCTCCTTTCTGTTTTTCACCACTGCTTTGTCGTGATCAGACTGCACTTGCATTTTCTTCAGTGAAATTCTGTAAGCAATGTGAAGCAGCATTTCAAAACAACGTATCCATTTATGGAGTGGGCATAAACCGAATCTGTATTTATCTTCGACCGGTTGCGGTAGCTGATCGATGTTATTGAAGTCTTTGGGGTTGCACCACATATGTAGCATCGCACTGATGACTTGGTGGATGTGATTGCGTTGATTACTTTTTGATCCACCATTGTCAAGTGCAGATCATAGTGTACTTGAACAATTACATTTGTTGTCTGTTCTCCTGTTTCATTTTCAATGTCCAATTTCACAGTGATTGGTTTGAGAGCTTGAATTTCTTCTTCGATACACCTCTGTTCTTCTTGAGACAGTTCTGTAGTTTCCTTCTGGTATTGGAGATGCATGGGTCTGCACAATCTCGTCGATGCTGGAACTGGATTCACCCAGATAACTAATTTGTTTTTCCACTTGGGTTGCAAGGGAACAAGTGTCGTGCAGAACAAACTAGCGTCTGACGTATCTGTGGACTTGAAACTTTGTTTGTATTCACTCTGGCCTGATGAGCCATCAAAACCCCATTTACAGGTCAAATCGAAGGAGATAGGGTCTTCATCTTCCAGACCTTCAAGCAGTTCATTTACTTCTTCCTTCTGTTGTTCGATAATTCGGAGAGCAGTGAGATCCAGAAGGTTTTGCAGTGGAACCTTTGCTGATTCCTCAGTGACTGAAATACCTTCAAGGACATTTTTGTTTGGCTTCTCTAACCACGTTGTATGGGGGATAGATGTCTGCATGCTTATCTTTAGCAGAAGTCCTCAATGTTTGATAAGAAGATTTGGTCATCCCAGTCTCCATCAAAAGAGCTAATGCCTCATCTGATGTGAAAGGTTCTGGGTCGGTAGATCCCTTTGAGATTAGTTTTCTCAGCTTTGTTGGTTTGGTTGGAGTCATTATTGTAAACTTTAAAACATACCTCAAATCAGGGTTTTTTCCATACGCCCCCTGAGAAGCTGCAAAGAGCAGTTCGCTTTGTCTTCGCTCTTGAAGGAGTGTCTGTGCTTTCCTCTGCTTGGTGCGCTTAGACGAAGACAACCAGTCTTTTTTTGGACGACCCTTTGACGTACTAGGCTCGGATGATGTGGCATCCTCAACGAATGTTACCGTTCGTTTTGTTCCTCTTCTTGAGAGCCAGTCATCCACTTTAGTGTCAAAACACAACTCTCCTTTCAGCCAGTGTGTGTTCTTACGCTCAAAACTATTTTTGTTTCGGCTGCTTTCTGCCCATTTCCTCCTCAGTTTGTAAAGGAAATCCCGAGTGCTTTTCATCACTGACTGACGAATCTCCTCTGGAATATCACATTGTGGAACATTGAACACATCCATGAATAATTCTAAGCAACCACGGCAAGAGTTTTCAATGTTTGATGCATCATCAACAGAAGTGACAACTTCAAATAATCGCTTTCTTGGTAAAGACGCCATAGTGCACTGTGGCACAGCTTACAGATACATATTTAAAGACGACTAACGGCAGTACTACTCATCACGACATATGAGACACCAAGTATATGAGACACCAAGTACATTGTAATTTCAACTGCGCAATCAGACATCTAATAGGGGTATCATACACAACACTGACTTTCCGACGAGCGCAGCCTTGCTCGGGTGTCGTGTTTCTCAGTGAAGCGCGCCACATGTAATATGGAGTTCAGAAAAGGGGCGAAAACGTACGGTGATCGCTTCAGAAAAACTGCTCTAAAATCGTGTATCGCAGGTTGTCGCAGCTAAATTTGGTACCAAAATGATGCAAACAAGTTGCTCTATTAGAAATAAGTAGACTTTAGGCAGCAATCGACGGCAATCCTTAGTTTCCGTATTGCTGAACACAGGAATCATAAATTTCATGTCAATTTTGACACAATTGTCAGTATTTATTCATAAAAAACTTCAACAAAAATAAAAACTGATTTAATTTCCTTTAAATATGAACTATAAACTAGAGCCAAGTGAAAATTTAGCTCCGTAGCCCAATGCAAATTGTCTGATTTTGCTTTATGAAGATTTCTGCAACTATTCACATTTTATGGCAAATTTCTGTGGATTTGCATACCTTTAAGAGGCCATGACAAGTCAATATACATATTTTTTGCTTAATTTCCCCATAAAATGGTCCGATGGGGTATGAGCAACCTCAAAAGTGTCGAAAAAATTAAAACTAGCAGGGTCACGTTTCACCCTTTTTGGCGCACTTGTGTGACGGGTCGACTGTGTACATTCGCTCGTAGCCCCGTCTTCCAAACAGGACGTTTAGCGCTGATCTCATTGAGCTTTCATCGACCGGATATCACTGCAAAAACTGTGTTTAGCGATTAAACACTTTCTAAACACTTTCTTGCTATCACTTTGTAAACATGTTTCAATCTAAACACGTGTAGCGTAAGGATGGATGGTGTTTAGCAATTGAACTTTGATGTTTAGGAATTGAACACGTAATGTTTAGCTTCTAAACATGTTTACAAAGTGAAAGCAAGACTTTGATAATTGCTAAACACAGTTTTTAGAGTTTAGATTTTGCGTGACCTGTGAGTAGCATGCGGCACACAAAGGGGTGCCCCTCGGAAAAGCACCGCAAAAAGGAGTTAAGAAAAAAAAATAGAGGCGCAAAACCATATTGCTGTTAATTTAAGGGGTTGGGGGGGGGGGGGGGCAAATGTCTCTATCCACCCTCAAAAAAATACTAATCGAGAATATGCTGGAAACTAAAGAGCAGGGATTTTGAATGGAAAATGTGCTTTGCCCCCCGGCCCCTGAAAATAAAAGTCCTGTCGACGCCCATGCATGTACACTCGGCTGCGATAACAGCGACTCCATCCGTACCGTGTACCAACGTGCCTTGTCATTGTTGAATTACATCCGTCAGTGTTGACATTAAGTATCAAGGCATTATTCATTTACATTATGCAACAGTGTTTACAGTTTAACAAGCGTTGCATTGAAAGAGGGGTCTACGTGCCTGTTTCCCCGTTGCACCTATTAACAGAGTAAAGCAATTGTTGGAGCCCACGGATTGCGTGTGTGGTTGAATCATAAGCCCGCAGTAATTGTTGCACTTGCTGCACCGTGAGTATGGTTGTGTTAATGTTCGGTTGTTTACAACCAATTAAGTTCTCTGACTCAGGTCATGCCTGAATTTAACATTTTTTGCACGCTTGCTTGTTGTCTTTTGGATAGCCCCACTTGTGTGGCCTCCGTATTGCTGCGCTCCAACGTACAGCGCAGCAATACGGCTATGTTTTGTACGTAGTGGTCAGTATATAGTGGATTGCATCTCACTTTAAGGTATGGTCAAATTTTGTTTCACTCCGCAGTAATCTAATTAACGTGAGGAGAACTTCCACCATACGGCACAATGGATAAGTACGTAACACTTGAGCAATGTAAGTATTCGTCTGATGGGTGTAGATTTACTTAGGCGTTTAGTTTATATGCCTTATTCACCAGATGTATGAACCACGTGCTTCTACGGTGCAACATCGACGTAGAGCCAAGCCGTTTCTAAAAGTGGAAAGCAACACAAATAATATTTTGCACGTTGTGGCGTTGCTCATTGTGGAAACTTGTGCAACTTATAGTAGCATCTTGAGAACTTGACGTGATGGCGCCACCATAAAGGGGTTCTAATTTTACTTGGACTGGTCCCAGGGCTTTGACTTTTATCTTCGAGATCAGGACCGATCCAATCATAATACTGATCAAACTCAAAAGAAGACTGTTCAATCGAAATCCAACCCGTTGAAGTTTCAGCTCTGTGGATATAGCACTTGAGAGAAAACTGTGAACATCCATACATTTTAATAAAGACAACACATTTTATCACGATACACGATTTTGTCAGCTAGACAGAGGGTAAACTCCAATCAGTGCAGGGCACTGCTTTCCAAGGAGGCCCTCAATATGAGAAATATGAGACCCATTATAGCACCTTTAAGGGTTACAAGGTGCTTCGGCGCATATTGCAGCCACTGCCAGAATCACCGAGGCAAACCCCTTCTCTTAGTGATAAGTTTTACTGGGGTCTTTAACGTGCATTACACAACACATGGGACCTATTGCTTTACGTCCCAACCGGAGGACGAAGCAATATAATGGTTAAGTGCCTACTGCCTTGCTTATAAGGGCACAAGTGTCTGCAGACCCGGGCTCGAACCCACGCCACTGTTGCCTCTGAAACACCAGAGCAATGGGCCCGGTGTTCCTAACCGCTAGGCCATGACAGTCTGATCTATCCATATCGTCCAGAGAGTACAACCCTCCAGGGTGGAGCATGTCGTACTTGATCCTGTGTGCCTTTTAGCCCTGTCTCCTTTTGCTTCACCTCTATTTTTTTTTCGAATGGGGTACAGATCAGGGAATGTTCCGCAAGACGCGATCAATGATGGCACAGGCCAACCTCCCGTCCCGCCCAAAACCCGTGGTTGACGGTATCGTGCTTCCTCCGGGGACTGACCAGACCGTGAACGACCTCAAGAAGTTCGAGGTCAGAGAGGACGACGTGTGGATCGTGACGTTTCCCAAAGCAGGTAGTACTTGTAAACCTCCAACCTCTTCCCCACGGGAGCCGTATGGCAGGCTCCCACTAGCTGCTACCTTGCCCTGGTACTGGATCATTTTCAAAAATCTTGTGTAGAGTATGTAAATTAGTGGTGGGATAGTCTGGTCCAAGGCCATGCTTGAAATCAATGTTATTTTTACATGCGGTGGCCAGGGTTTGGGACAGATGGAAGCAATACGTCGTGCAGTGGGAGCAGCAAACAAATGTTATTATACCAATTATTTTTTTAATATCAGGCTTGAAGTAGAAAAAAAATAAATCAGCGTATTGTATGCTTTCCTATTAACGTACCCGTATGACAGCAATATTGTCAGTAAAAGTACCCGGATTGCGGACAATATTACGTCCAGGCATTTTCGCTGGATCAAAAGCGTAGACACTCACAGCTGTCAACCACCGTGAGAGCGTAGCGCGGTACTTTAGAACACGGACCCCACGCAGCGCGCAGCCGGCCAGGTATTCCGTCACTGTTGTCAACAATCAAAATGGCTGCGTCAAAATTGCCAAATAAGAGAAACGAAGACAGCGTCTTTAATACGTTTTTCTTGCGAATCAAGTCAGCCTGAATATCAATAATTATATTGGATGGCTTTTTTTCGGGTTATGCAGGAATATATTGCACTCGCTATTACTATATATTCTTGTATTCACCGCAAAGCCATCCAATATTATATCATTAAACTTGCAGTATCACTGGTTGAGTCTCGATAGTCCGAAGTCCCATTGGTCAAATGAAACCTGATTTGTGTAGTTCCACTGGTTCAGGTCGACTGACTCTATGACCCTAACCCTAACCATAATCCAATGGTACTTCGGACCCATGATACGTCGGCCCAATGGGACGTCGGACCAATGGGACGTCGGACCAATGGGACGTCGGACCAATGGGACGTCGAACCAATGGGACTTCGGACCAATGATAATTCGGACTATAGAGGCGTCCCCGTATCACCACACCCTGTTCCCCCCAGAAAATAACAAACAGATCCACCTTTGAGTTCAACCGATTGGTTTATTGACATGCTTCTGTTCATATTGTGAAGTGTATTAACGTGTTTTCTAAAACATAAGGTGATTTTCCTCCTACCACCAGGGACAACATGGACCCAGGAGATCATGTCCTGCGTGATGCATGATGGGAACCTGGAGGAAGTTAACAAGAGACACACTGTGTTCCGGGTTCCCTTCCTGGAGTACGGCTTCCCCGAGCCGGTCCTTCGGATGACAAATGTAAGTCAGGGTTACTAGCCTACTGGATATATTGTGGCGGACGCAATATGCGCTGTTTGTTTTGGGTGTATATTTAGTTAAATACCCCCAAAAAATATTTAAACTAAATAAAAAACTCCTATCCTGTTGTGTCCACCGTATATGAAAGAGACTAAAGGACGAAATACATAACATGAATACACAGGCGCGGATCACGGGGGGGGGGGGGGGGTTGACAAATGTAAGTCATTTTTTTTTTGGTATTTAACTAAATATACACCCGAAACATGATCCCGGTAAACCATCATAAATGGTGGCAAATCCAGGTCGTAGTAAACAATTTCTGCCAGCCTTCCTCAGGGCATCTTGTATACCGAAGGGAACACTGGCAATGCTGCGTTGGGCATGCTCCCCAAGGATATCATCCACAGCACCTACCATATCAATGACTGCTTTGCCAAAGCCTACAACGTAGACATTGTGGTCAACCTGGTACTGTTTCCCGCTGATGGTCAGGCAGTTTCATGGTAACAGAGGGCCTTGGTAACCAAGCGATGAGGCAATACAGCATCCACACCGGCAGTAAAGATGCTTTTTGCATCTTGCTGCAGTTTGTCTGTACTGGTATCCATGTTAAGTCTGTTACTTGCGCTGAGGTTCCGTGACTTGGAAGTCATGCATCCACACGAGAACAAAACGTTCAGTGATGTCTTTCTAAGATGGATTCCTGAGATGAAATGCAGGGTTGGCATTTATTCCCACGGCACCGGTGAAGTGTTTCATCTATCTAAAGGGGCAAGGGGGTGCCTCTGTCTGTTCAAAAGATCTCCATGGTCAACAGCGGGAAGCAGTACAAGGTTTACCGCAATGTCCACGTGGTAGGCTTTGGCAAAGCAGTCATCGGCAGCCATCCAATGTATCCCATTCTCAACATTATATTCAATTTTAAATCACCCCCTATATAGATGCCTCCAATTTACAAGATAGTCGCTGAGATGCCATCTCCCCGGGTCATCAAGTCGCATCTACCGGGCCAGCTACTGCCGCCTCAGATGTGGACAAAGAAACCCAAGATCGTCTACGTCATGCGCAACCCCAAGGACCTCGTGGTCTCGTTCTTCTACTTCACGCGAATGGTGGACCCTTCCCCGCAGAAACAGGCCCAAACTTTTGGGGATTTCTTCGATCAGGCACTGGAAGGAAAAAGTAAGTAGCCTCACACGGCACTGCCACAGGGTGACATACACTCCAAAAAGAGTTGCTCAATATTGGGTACAATTACCACCTTTTCGAGAGTAAAAAGGGAACATGGTCGTCAACTTGTGTAGTTTGTTTTACACAACAGGTAGAGTGTAGAAAAGAACTAATTTTAGTGTACCTTTTTTACCGTAATTGTGTTACATGTTTGCCAACAAAGTTGTGTAAGAACGTTTACCCATGTGACAACCATGCTCCCTTAAACTCAGTTAAACTTTATCCAACCCTCATTTTTACCCAGGTGTTGTGTCAGTTTTTTTTACCCAGATATTGGGTTCTTTGATCAGGCGCTGAAAGAGTAAGTAGGTCACTCGGCACTGCCACACGGCGTCAACAACTCGGTACTATTATGATTGTGTTTCAATGGATTGTCCGTTTATTAATATGTCTGTCTGTTTTTCGATGGTTTGCAGCTTTGTGGGGTCCGTGGTGGGAACATTACTTGCTCTTCTGGAGGAAGAGACACGAACCAAACATCCTCGTGCTGCGATTTGAAGACATGAAGAGGGTGAGAGCTAAGGAGAAATATCGACAATTTAAAAAAAAAGGAAGTTTTATGCAATAATCTGCTCTTATCTATCGGATTTCGAAAAGAGTTTGAGTTATTGCTGTTATAATTTATGTATCTATTTATTTCTGGTTGTGAAGCCATGTAATTCTCAAAAGCGTAAAAGGCGCCACCGCTCAAAGGCGCCTTTTGTAAGGTCGGTGGGGAAAAAAATGTTGAGAAAAACCAAAAACAAATATGTTCAGTTCTGGTGGTAACATCACAAATTTTGGGCAAAACCGAAGGAAGGAGGTTCATGGAAACCCTATCCACATGCATGGACACCTGGGTGGATTCGATCCCGGGCCACAGAGGTGGAAGGCGAGGCGAGAGCCAAGCAAACCTGACTATCTACTTCCGCGCATTTATGCAGGACCTGAGAGGAATCGTCGAGCAGATCAGTCAGTTCTTGGGCAAGAGCCTCTCAGCCAAGACACTGGATGCCATCACGGAACACTGCACCTTCGCCAACATGAAGAAGAACCCCATGGCAAACCCGGACACGCTATTTGAGAATCAAGGTGGACAGGGCACAGGCGACAAAACGTCTTTTATGAGAAAAGGTACGAGTCCGTCCGGTATGCACCCACATTTTTTTTGTCAAATTCAAACGGGCCAGAAGAGCCCGGTACGTTTGGTGTTTGATTTATTAAGGCGCCCGCTCATTATTAGGGTTCAATCCTTGTCACGCGGTTCATTACTGATAGTGTGCATTTCCGGAGTTATCAACAGAGGGCGCGTATTAAAAATTATCTCCAAGTAAACTTGAATCCTCGATCCTGATTGGTTGATCCATGGCAACAACAGTGTAATATGAGGCTGTATTGCACGGTCCATACCGCACTCTGCGTATTGCGCTTTTCCAAGATGCGAGCGACATTCCAGCTGCATGCGCTAAACTGCTAAACGGTTCGTGTAAAGCAATGTTCCAACTGTACTGCGCGTCAAGTTTGCTTGAAGAAAAATTCGCTATCACAATCGCACTCGTGCAACACGGAAAATGTAGTGCGTCTGTGTCCCATAATATCACTCGGCCTTCGTTCTGACCATACCCCGATTGTGGGGTGATGTTCCTTTCAGGACACATCACCCCACTATGTTCACAATAGAAAAACATCACCCCAGAAGAGAATCTTTAGAAAAAGGGATAAAGGGAACACAATGCTATCACCCCACAATTCCGTCCGGCTAGACCGTCCGGCCTCGTGGTATGTGGGACACAAACGCACTACATTATTCCGTGTTCCACTCGCGCTCGTAGGATAACTTATATTGTAGGCATTCTTGATGTAAATGTCAATGTAAGGAAATAGTTATTTTGTCATTAGTTAAACCGGACATTAGGGAGCCACCGGACATTAGGGAGACATCTTAAAGTCTACCCAGTGTCACAACTCCTATTGAGAGGCAAAATGTCACCGTCGCAAAAAAGGCTTGATCGATTGATCGTGGTCCAAAACATAAATATACAAACATTCGTGGGGTAGAATAAAGGGAAAATAGGGGTTAGGGGTCATTTAAGTTGGAAAAATTGTGTGCACAATCCTATTCGCTTTATTCACGAGTCCGTCGGCCATATCAAATTGAAAGCGAGGTAAAATCGTCGTTATTGGAACTTGCGAAGAGAAATACAAGCAATAACGTAAAGTTAATTAATTAATAACAGTCTGTTCTGATGAATAGTTTAAAATGTGTGATGAAACATACCTTATATGTTTGAAAGTGAGGCTAGAATACATAAATAGCCTGGTACCATCTCATTCAACAGTTCACAATGTATAAAATATATTCGGGGAACACAACCAAAATGGCTTCCTTGTCCATGGGAATGTAAGTAACTGGTAATATTAATATTACAAAACTTTGACCTTTGGGCGACATTCCCACTAATCAAAAGAATCCCTTCATCACCGCTATTCTTCAGCAAAACTTTATTATGCTATTTTGTTTTACCCAAGGCTCTTTTCAAGCAACCTTCGACGAAAGATTGTATACATATAGTTACTGACACATTCAAATGTCTCCCTAATGCCCCATGCTACCTAATGTCAATAGCATATTTACCTGAGAGTGTGTTCCTCAGGTATCATTATGTAATAATTATATGCCATGTGACGACCATATAATTTAAGGCCTTGTCCTGCAGAAACGTGTGTTCAGAAAGACTTTTTAGGAAGACTCCCATATGTTTTGTACACGACCCCAATCGCGGACATATGCTGGGAAAAGAGGACGATATCGTTCTCTTTTGTTCTCTGGTATTTTTCGTCCACGGTTTGATAAGATGAACACGTACACGTGTCTGTGGGAAGTGGCCTCATCCACCCAGTAGGCATATCCCATGAAACCACACGTTCATTTTCCCCTGTGTTCTCCTCGTTTGCAGGCAAGGTTGGTGATTGGAGGTCCCACTTCACTGTGGCACAGAACGAAGCCATGGACGCCCACATTAAGGAGAAGCTGCACGGCACTGGGCTCAACTTTGATTTTTAGCACCAAATATTCAGGGTGTATTGTATTTAAAAAAAAAAAAAAAAAAAGTAATCGAAAAATTGGCTAGTATGTAAAAGTTATGAACTTCAAAAATGTCAAAGTTGTATCTGTCGTAAAGGGTCATTCATTAGATACCGTATTTGCCTTTCTTCGACATGGATGATTGGGCACCATTGATTTCAAAGAAAAGCCGAAAAACCTCTTTTTCCAAGTTTGCTGAATAAGTGGTGAGTTCAGCTGTCCAAATAATGAGCTGTCGCTATGGAATATTAGCAGTGCGGCTGCTAAGGGTTACCAAACACTTTATTTTGAATGAAATACATGCACACAGACATGTTCATGTTCTGTTTCTGTACATCATCTGGTTAGGATCCGCACAATGTTGACCTCTTAACGAAAAGCAAATGCGCTCAGTGGTTTATAAATGTTCGAATGTAGCACTAATAAATGTATTAACTCAGTTTAAAACTTGCAGAATGCAGTTTACCAGATTTGTGCCAATTTGAATTGATGTTGCCGGCAATGGCTACATAATTTTTAAGTGTATTGTATTGTTTAACGTGCACAAATATATAAACTACCAAAAAAGGCTAAAAAAAATACATAATTCCCTAACAAGTCTCCTATCCAACTCCACCCTATCCTGTTATTTGTTTCATCTTGTTTGTATTATTAAGTGTTTTTTTCTGGTCATTTTTTTTTCATTTGAGTGTTAATGCCATTGTGTTTTCCCATTTAGTGTTAAGCCCGGTTCATACTTCACGCGAAAGCGAAAGCGAAGCGAAATTCGTGACGTCAACAATGGCGGAGTGCTTCAAATGTATTGTTGACGTCACGAATTTCACTTCGCTTTCGCTTTCGCGTGAAGTATGAACCGGGCTTTATGTTGTTATCTTGTAATGTCGTTTGGGTCAAATAAATAAATAATAATAATAATAGCCATAATAATAATATTACTCATTTGGCTGCAATAGGGTGACTTTCCCATAGACTTGTGCACAAACCTAAACTGTCACCTAACCCAAGTTTACCTTATGTTTTTTCCACGAAATTTAGTATTTATACTAATTGGACCATGAGGAATCGATCTAGATGGTTTTCGACAGCAAAATTCCTTGTCCTAAGGGTCGTTTACATAAAAGGGCGACAGTTATTTTGTCGCCTCAATAAGGTGTATCGCCCTATTGTTGACAGAGTTCGCAAAACCTGTCGCCCTATTACAGCCATAATAATAGGGTTACGTAAAAAGGTAATCCAGTTGATCGCCCCGCCCGCTTCCTTTTTGAAGCTGCATCAATTGTTCACAAAATGTCACAAAATGGTTGAGAAGTTCAGATGCTTAATAGCTTTACAAGTGTTGAATAATCACTTTAAGAAGGTTTTGTCGCCAACTATCAAGAACAGTCAAATAAAAAGGGCCTCCACCTTTTAAAAGCACATATCGTGTAAGCTAAATATAGCCATGTTGGGCTTCTTTTCTCAATATGAGGCCAATGAGGCGGAATAAATAAAATGTTATGCCTCATAAGTCCGACGCCTCTAGGTCCGACGCCCCACAAGTTCGAATTTTCAGACCGAGGCGTCGGACCTATGAGGCGCCAGACTTATGAGCGGACCCCCATAGGGCCTACTTCACGCAAATGCGAATGCGATGCGAATTTTATTTTACGAAGCATTCGCTGCCCGGAATTCCCCGGTGTTGAAATGTGTTCAACTTTTATGAATTCGCAGCGCGTTCGCTTTCGCGCCGAGTATGAACTCGACTAATAACTCCATCAATACAATTGAATGTTTCGTTTTGAGAGGCTTATCTTTGAGCTAAAATCAGATTCTTCAGGGGTACATTTGAATTAAAAAAAAACTTAAATCGTAAAAATAACAATCAAAATGCAAAGTGTGCTTCATCTCTACGAAACATTGGAGAGGGGTCTTGCAGTTTTCGGAATGGACCACCGTGACGGGTCGACTGTACACTGCGATAACAGTTGACCCCGCGCCTTCCCTGCACCAAAGTACATTGTCATTATCAGTCAGTGCTGACATAAGGTTCGATGGCTGCATGCAACAAGGCTTACAGTATAACAAGCGTTGCATTGGACGAGGGATTGCACTTTGCCTTCACTTACACAACGGAGTACGAAGTACAGGGAGCGTTCGTGTGTGGTTGAAACATTGGCCCGCAATATTGTTGCACCGGCACGGTGAGTACGTTTGGGGTCTATACGATGTTTCCCAATACCTATGTTCCCAATACCTATTTATGTTCCCCAAAATCTTTAGGATTAGGATAAGGGTTAGGGCTAGGGCTCGGGTTAGGGTTAAGGTAAGGGTTGGGAACATTGGTATTGGGGAACATAGGTATACACGCCTATACGTTTGGGCACGGGTGTGGGTAATGTGCGGTTGTCTAAAACTTTCAGTTCTGTGAGTCCTGAATTTGAAATTCTTGCATGTTTATGTTTTTTTTATAGTGGATGTCATCTGACTATCTACTCAAATTTCACTCCGCAGAAATATAATAAACGTGAGGGAACTTCCACCGCACCGCACAATGGATAAGTACGTAACCCTTGAGGAATGTAAGTATTCGTCTGATGTGTGTAGATTTACTTCGGTGGTTTAATAGCTCTTGCCTTCTTCACCAGGTGTATAAACCACCAACCTGCTACTTAAACCAGGCAAAATAGTTCTTTTTTAAGTGAACCTCATTCAAAGTGCATTTTTTTTTCACCAAAAGTGCATTTCTATTTTCCCTAGAGTCCCTAGAATAACATGCTAAAAGTCCTAAAATAAATCCAAGTGGTGGAAATACAGTAGGCTTATGCCTATTTGTTTATGCATCAATCATTAATACCGACGGTACGTGTAATATATTTAATCCCATATCTGGGTATATATTTTGTTAATGTTTGAAAAGTATATATTTTGTTGGAAATCTACTGTAAATTATTACATGTCCTTGCTTAAATAACATTTTCTAAAGCATATCAGAGACCGGATGATTATGAGGACATAATAAAGAAGAAAAAAACTGGCTACCATTATACGTCTACCCTAAAGTTGCAGGAATTTACTTTTTTTTCTCGGATATTATCAAGTAGTCTCGCCAACCGTCAATATTGATGAGCTTCAAATTCACAGAGTTACTTACTGGCATAGTTGTCGTTACAAATATAAAAGAAAAATCATTTGAAAAATGGGGGGGGGGGAAATGTCTTGATATTTAGCTTATTAACCAAAACGGGGGGGGGGGGGTTGATTTGTCCGTAAATTGGGCTAAAATGTAGGCGAAGTGTTGCCTAACGTCCAAAAATCAGTCAATATTGCCAGGTCGTTGGAAATCGCATACATTTCTTGATTTCTTCTGCATGACAGTAATCCAGACGGAACAATTTTAATAATTTGAAGGGGTGTTAAGGCCAGTGCGATCTTCAATCCAAGTAAGGTTTTTGATGATAATTCTGAAGGTACAATTATTATATTTATTATTATTATTAATTATTCCGGTGATGAAACCAAAGATTCCTCAAAAGCACCCTAGGCAGTCGAGTCAGTAGCTCGCAAGCCTGAAGAAATCTGTGGAGAGAAGACAATACGAAGAAATTTCAGTTATACAGGTGTAAGGAACAGCCCAGAAGAATATTCTGGGGAAAACCCACGGAATCAGGCAAGGCCTGAAAACCCAATCCACACTTTGGCCTAGGCTGGACTATTACCCGGGTCACAGCAGTGGAAGGCAAGGAAAGTGACACAACGCCAACCTGACTCCCCTTTAAGGTATATACCTTTTGTATAAAAATAATTCCGATGATACTGTATGCCTTTAAGCGCATCTATGTGTTTCCGAATGGCGTACAGATAAGGGAATGGTACAGAAGATGCAACCAATGATGGTACATGCCAACATCCCGCCCCGCCAAAAACCCATGGTGGACGGTATCGTGTTTCCTCCGGGGACTGACCAGATCGTGAGTGACCTCAAGAACTTCGAGGTCAGAGAGGACGACGCGTGGATCGTGACGTATCCCAAAGCAGGTACCGGTAGTATTTGGAAACCTCCAACCATGTCCACTCGGGAGCAGTATGATCATAATGATACGCTCCCACTACTTGCCCTGGTACTGAATTATATTTAAAAAAAACAAACAAAAAAAACCCACAAAACAAACAAACAAAAAACAAAACAAAAACACACAGTATAACAAGTTGCGGGATAGTCTGGTCGCCGGCCATGCCCGAAATCAGTGTTTGTTTTTGTATGCCATGTCCAGGGTATAGACAGAAGCGACGTGGAACGGGAACGGCAGAGAAAGACTTTTTGTCAAACTTGTAATGCCCGTGCAATTTTCATTTAATCAGATTCGTATAAATAAACTTTATTGCTGAATCAATTTGAGTGTTGTGATATGGAAGCTGTGTAAAATCCTGTTCGTCTAAGGAATTGGGTTCAGGGTCCCCAACATGTTGTGATCAAGTAACATTTTTTAAAATTGACCTCGTGGTTTCATAGTGATGTTAAAAACAGTCAGGCGGACACTTTTTGGGGGGACATACTGTATAATGGAACGTAAGAAACATGTCTCCTGACGATGACTAGAGCAAGCAAGTCGAAACGTTGAGACTAAAGACAAGTTCGTTTAGAACTTAAAGCAGGATTGTTCTTATCAGAACAAAAACTATATAGCGAAAGTTGATAATAAGCAGGACAAGTTCTTTTCAGAACTAAATATCTTCTAAGCAGTAGTTATTAGCACATGGTGTTACCGCAAACCGAAACGATACCGATACTCCACCATGCAAAGCCTAAAATCATATGTAAGAAACATGTGAACTATACTCCCATCAGTTGAAGCCTAATGTGAATTGGGGTGTGAATCGGGGTGTTGATTTTTTTTTTTTTTTTTTTTTGGGGGGGGGGACACATACTCTAAAGTTAATGTTGTAGTGTAAGGTGTTTTCGAAAACATAGGATGATTCTTCCTCCTACCACCAGGCACAACTTGGACCCAGGAGATCATGTCCTGCGTGATGCATGATGGGAACCTGGAGGAAGTCAACAAGAGACACACTGTGTTCCGGGTTCCCTTCCTGGAGCTCTGTTTGCCCGAGCCGGTCCTGAAGATGAAAAATGTAAGTCGGGGCTCACAAGTTTTGTGGGGAGGGGGGCTCAAATATTTTGTTGTCAATTTTTTTTTTTTGGGGGGGGGGTGGGCGGTCTATTTTGACGTTCGTGGCGCCACTTACACCCCATTATACTTTTTGGAAAAAGAAAACATACATATCACCTAGGCAAATCGTGGGACAAAAACATTAACCCCCCCCCCCCCAAAAAAAATTGACAACATTTGTGGGGAAGGGGGCTCAAGCCCCCGAGTCGCCCCCCCCTTTTTTTTGGCGCGCCACTGGGCTAATGGACAGAGTGCATTAACGCAGACATGAAAGGGTATCGTGAAAATTTGACACTTAAAATAAATGTAAATAAATGTTTCTTCTAACACACCTTGACAGATATGTCTAGGGTCGTTCAAATGGGGCAAAAACGATTACATATAGGGCCCATAATTATGGGCGGATTGTGCGTATTTTTCCCCTCCAATGTAACTCGTTCCCAACATTAGATTCAATATTGGAATCACCCCTAGATGCCTCAAATTCACAAGATAGTTGCTGAGATGCCATCACCCCGTGTCATCAAGTCGCATCTACCGGGCCAGCTACTGCCGCCTCAGATGTGGACAAAGAAACCCAAGATCGTCTACGTCATGCGCAACCCCAAGGACCTCGTGGTCTCGTTCTTCTACTTCACGCGAATGATGAACCGTTCCCCTCAGAAACAGGCCGAGAGTTTTGGGGATTTCTTCGAACTGACGCTGGAAGGAAAAAGTAAGTTGGTATGTGGCACTGCCACGTACGTCCACGGCGCCCATAACTCGGTACTTCTATCGGTGTGTCTGAATGTATTATCCATTTATTAATCTGTCTGGCTTTTTCGATTGCAGCTATGTTCGGTCCGTGGTGGGAGCATTACCTATATTTCTGGAGGAAGAGACACGAACCAAACATCCTCCTCCTGTGGTTTGAAGACATGAAGAGGGTGAGAGCTAATGAAAAATCGGGACACTTAAAATAATAATAATAATATTACCTATCGGATTTGGACAATGAGCTTTATTTATGCTAGTATTATTGTTGTAATTTATTTCTGGTTGTGCGGCCAAGGAATTATCAAAAGCAGGAAAGCCGCCAATGCTCGAAGGTCGGGGGTAAAGGTTGTTGAGAGAAACCATAAACAATTGTTCAGGTCCAGGGGTAAAATCACAAATCCTGGGCAAAACCTAGGGAATGAGGTTTGAAATAAAAACCCTGTACACATGCATGTACACCTGGGTGGATTCGAACCCGGGCCACAGAGGTGGAAGGCGAGGAAAGAAACTGACTCCCTATATTATACCTCCGCGTATCTATGCAGGACCTGAGAGGAATTGTCGAGCAGATCAGTCAGTTCTTGGGCAAGAGCCTCTCAGCCAAGACACTGGACGCCATCACAGAACACTGCACCTTCGCCAACATGAAGAAGAACCCCATGGCAAACCCGGACACGATTTTTGAGAATACAGGTGGCCAGGACACAGGCGAAAAAGCCTCATTTATGAGGAAAGGTGCGAGTTTTCGTAGCAGCATGCATCCATTTTTTTTATCAGATTCGAACAGGCCCGTAATTGGTGTTCGAATTATTAAGGCGCCCCGTTCTTTATTTGCCTTTGCTCCTTGTCACGTGGTTCGTTTATTATGGGAATGTACCTGTACCCTTAAGGAGACATTGTTTTCGTCATTAGTTAGACCCCAAGGAAACACCGGACATTAAAGATACATCTTAACGTCTTCCTAATGTCACAACTCCTATTTAGAGGCAAAATATCAGCGTTGCAAAAAGTCTGCATCGATTGCTCTTTACCAAAAGGTATGTGATCAGGGGATGAGGGGTAATTAAAGTATGAGCAGAACCCTCTCTTATTATATTTTCCTCAGCTATCAGTACTAGTAATATTTGTTGTTGCCCTTCATCGACGTATAAAGACTACATATTCAGCGTGTTATCTCCAGTGAAAGCTAGAAGAAGAAAAACAATCACTCGGGTGGGACTCGATCGCACGATCGGCTGCTTTCTGGTGCAGACCTCGTCTTACGACTCGACCACCGAGCTAGCCGGTCCCGGCTTGTCCACAACAACAACAACATATTTCATAACCACCTTTTTGAAAACATTCCCTGAAAACATTCACCCTAAACCTGACAATCAAACTTTTTGACCAAAGGATTTTTGAGCAACTTTCGAAAAAATGTGGTAGTTGCTGGAACATTCAATGCTTCC
This sequence comes from Patiria miniata, assembly GCF_015706575.1. NCBI lineage: Eukaryota > Metazoa > Echinodermata > Asteroidea > Valvatida > Asterinidae > Patiria > Patiria miniata. Next base: position 13,309,290 of record NW_024037068.1, read on the forward strand.
TCACATCAAACAATTTTCTAGTGAAGTGTCTCCTTAAGGTACCATTCTATCCCATGAAACCACACCTTCAATTTTCCCCGGTATTCTCCTCGTTTGCAGGCAAGGTTGGTGATTGGAGGTCCCACTTCACTGTGGCACAAAACGAAGCCATGGACGCCCTCATGAAGGAGAAGCTGCACGGCACTGGGCTCAACGTCGACTGCACCTAGGAATTGGAAAACCCGCACCGTGTCTGGAAAACACTATGCTTTGGGTGTGGAGGATATAATGTAGAATCAGTCAATCAACATTTTTGCACTTTTAACCATCTTATGGAAAGTAATCAGTGCATGGAATTACAACCTGACTCGATCGACGTTGTCAACTATTCAAGGCACTTTTGTTTGGGGCGCCCTCCACAGGCGCAGCAGTATCAAATAAGGTGTCCCGAAATGTCACTAGAGACAATTTAGACAATTGATTAGTTCGTCACGGTACCTGGGTAACGTGACAGGGGCCATCGACATTATCATGATTTCAATCCCTTGAAAACCAGTTAGTGACAAGGATTTAAAAAAAAAACCGGAGGCAATCACATCCAGGGAAAATAATAATATCTGGGGTTAGCAGTAGTATCCACATTCAATTTTTTTTTAATGTTAATTAGTTTAGTTTAATAAATATTATGTCGAGATTATTCTGTATCATTGTGACAAATCTGAAGATGTTATGTGACCGTATCAAACTGTTGGTATTGGCTCAATCGCCACGATTGGTCTACATCATTCAAAACTACAACCAGTCTTAAACATAGTGTTTAATACCGACCAAGCACATGTTTATTGTCATTCATTAATACCTTTCTGGTAAAAAAAATTAAATTCTGTGCACAAACTAAAGCAAGTCCAAAATATAAAATTTCCAACGATTTTGTTCAACAGTTTTCTGTCTGTTTTTCGAAAAACCCGTCTAGCTATTTAATGGAGTGTGCAGCTCGAAAATATCTCTCAAAACTCATCGCATGCTGCTTGCTTTCATATAATACATGTGCAGTTATGTTTATTTTGTTTTTCTGCTATTTTGTTGATGACCTTTAATTGTGTCCAGATTGTCTATTTAATACATATGGATTTTGTTTACTTCATTTTTGCTGCTGTTTTGCTTGTTTCGGCCCGCTGGGCGTAATAAACTATGGAGTGAAAAGTAATACTTTAAGGTTTTTGTTTTTAGTTTTCAGTCATTAACGTTAAGTATTGGCCGTATTTATTAATTTACGTTTTAAATCACTTCGGGATTTTATGAAAGATTTTGATTTTTTTTTATTTGCAGGGTTTCAGAAATCAAGAAACCCTCGAATGTGTTTTCCAACTTTTTGCCTGCATCTGCATTTCTTTAATAGGCTTATACATACACATACTCCGATACTTGTCCTTGTCTTTCAAGAAACACATGAAAAAGATGGCCAACTTGTGAAATGTAGTTTGAAGAATTACGCTTTCTAGATGCTTACATTTCATTTTTGTTGGTTATTCAGACCCCAAACGCGTACGTACGTATTGCCTTCACATTAAGCGAAACGGACTGGTGACTGGTAATCGGCTTGGACCCTTCAATTTCGCATTCACAACGAGAAGGGAGCAGTGATGAAATCCATTTCAGCTAGCGTCCTACACCACACGCAGCATAGGGGTGTTTAGAAACGGGATTACTTAAAATAATGCTCAATATAATCATAAACATTTAAGTTTGATATGAAAGTTAGCAGCAAAGCTTTCTTGCATGTATTATAGGATGTTTTAAGAGTGTGTACAGTTGATTCCTAATTGATTCCTAATTGAATTTCATCAGTCAGTGTTGACATTATTAAGCTTCGATGGTTGCATGCAACAAGGCTTACAGTATAACAAGCGTTGCATAGGACGAGGGAGTGCACTTGGCCTTCACTTACATAACGGAGTACGGAGTACAGGGAGCGTTCGTGTGTGGTTGAAACATTGACCGGCAATATTGTTGCACCGGCACGGTGAGTACGTTTGGGGTCTATCCGATGTTTCCCAATACCTATGTTCCCTAATACCTATCCTATGTTCCCCAAAATCTTTAGGATTAGGGCTAGGGCTTGGGTTAGGGTTAGGGTAAGGGTTGGGAACATTGGTATTGGGGAACATAGGTATTCACCCCTTTACGTTTGGGCACGGGTGTGGGTAATGTGTGGTTGTCTAAAACTTTCAGTTCTGTGAGTCCTGAATTTGAAATACTTGCATGTTTATGTTTTTTTATAGTGGATTTCTTCTGACTATATACTCAAATTTCACTCCGCAGAAATATAATAAACGTGAGGGAACTTCCATCGTACCGCACAATGGATAAGTACGTAACCCTTGAGGAATGTAAGTATTCGTCTGATGGGTGTAGATTTACTTGGGTGGTTTAATAGCTCATGCCTTCTTCACCAGGTGTATAAACCACCCACTTGCTACTTAAACCAGGCAAAATAGTTCTTTTTTAAGTGAACCTCACACAAATTGCCTTTTTTTCACCAAAAGTGCATTTCTATATTCCCTAGAGTCCCTAGAATAACATGCTAAAGGTCCTAAAATAAATCCAAGTGGTGGAAATACAGTAGGCTTATGTCTATTTGTTGATGCATGAATCAATAATACCGACAGTACGTGTAATATATTTAATCCCATATCTGGGTATATATTTTGTTAATGTTTGAAAAGTATATACAGTTGTATATATTTTTTGGTAATTCTATTGTACATTATTATATGTTCTTGCTTAAATAACATTTTCTAAAGCATATCAGAGACCGGATGATTATGAGGGCATAATAAAGATAAAAACTGGCTACCATGATACGCCTACCCTAAAGTTGCACGCATTTACTTTTTCCTCAGATAGTATCAAGTAGTATCGCCAAACGTCAATATTGATCGGAGCTTCAAATTCACAAAGTTACTTACGAGTATAGTTGTCCTTACAAATATAAATGGAAAATCATTTGAAAAAAAAAAAGTCTTGATATTTAGGCTATAAACCAAAACGGGGGGGGGGGGTGAGTTGTCCGTAAATTGGGCTAAAAGTAAGCAAAGAGTTGCCTAACGTCCAAAAATCAGTCAGTATTGCCAGGTCGTTGGAAATCGCCTACATTTCTTGATTTCTTCTGCATGACAGTACACCAGACGGAATAATTTCAATAATTTCAAGGGGTGTTAAGGCCAGTACGGTCTTTCATCCAAGTAAGGTGTTTGATGATCATTCTGAAGGTACAATTTGTATATATATTATTATTATTAATTATTCTGGTGATGAAACCAAAGATTCCTCAAAAGCACCCTAGGCAGTCGAGTCAGTATCTCGCAAGCCTGAAGAAATAAGAAGAAATTACAGTTATAGAGGTGTGAGGAACAGCCCAGAAGAATATTCTGGGGAAAACCCACGGAATCAGGCAGCGACTGAAAACCCAATTCACACTTTGACCTAGGCTTGACTATTACCCGGGTCACAGCAGTGGAAGGCAAGGAAAGTACCACGACGCCAACCTGACTCCCCTTTAAGGTAGACCTTTTGTATAAAAATAATGCCAATGGTCCCGTGTGCCTTTAAGCCCTATCTCCTTTCGCTTCCCCTCTATGTGTTTCCGAATGGCGTACAGATAAGGGAATGATACAGAACAAGCAATCAATGATGGCACAGGACGATCTCCCGCCCCGCCAAAAACCCGTAGTGGACGGTATCGCGCTTCCTCCGGGCAGTGACCAGACCGTGGGTGACCTCAAGAACTTCGAGGTCAGAGAGGACGACGCGTGGATCGTGACGTATCCCAAAGCAGGTACCGGTAGTATTTGGAAACCTCCAACCAGGTCAACTCGGGAGCAGTATGATTATAATGATACGCTCCCACTACTTGCCCTGGTACTGAATTATATTTAAAAAAAAAAATTAAAAAAAAATACACCCCACCCCAACAAACAAACAAACAAACACCCCAACACCCCAACAAACAAAAAACACACACAGTATAATAAGTTGCGGGATATTCTGGTAGCCGGCCATGCTCGAAATCAGTGTTTGTGTATGTTTGCCATGTTCAGGGTATAGACGGAAGGGACGTAGAACGGGAACGGCAAAGTAAGACCTTTTGTCAAACTTGTAATGCCCCTGCAATTTTCGTTTAATCAGATTCTTATCAAAAAAACCTTTATTGCTGAATCAATTTGAGTGTTGTGATATGGAAGCTGGGTAAAATCCCGTTCGTCTAGTTGACTAAGGCAAGGAATTGGGTTCAGGCTCCCCAACATGTTGTTTTGATCAAGTAACATTTTTAAAAATTGACCTCGTGGTTCCATAGTTATGTTAAAAACAGTCAGGCGGACACTTTTTGGGGGACATACTGTATAATGGAACGTAAGAAACATGTCTCCTGACGAAGACTAGAGCAAGCAAGTCGAAACGTTGAGACCAAAGACAAGTTCGTTTATAACTTAAAGCAGGATTGTTCTTATCAGAACAAAAACTACATAGCGAAAGTTGATAATGAGCAGGACATTTCTTTTCGAAACTAAGTATCTTCTAAGCAGTAGTTATTACCACAAGGTGTTACCGCAAACCGAACGATACCGATACTCCACCATGCAAAGCCTAAAATCATATGTAAGAAACATGTCAACAATACTCCCATCAGTTGAAGCCTAATGTGAATTGGGGTGTGAATCGAGGTGTTTTTTTTTTTTGGGGGGGGGGACATAGTCTAATGTAAATGTCATAGTGTACGGTGTTTTCGAAAACATAGGTTGATTTTTCCTCCAATCACCAGGCACAACTTGGACCCAGGAGATCATGTCCTGCGTGATGCATGATGGGAACCTGGAGGAAGTCAACAAGAGGCACACTGTGTTCCGGGTTCCCTTCCTGGAGCTCGGTATGCCCGAGCCGGCCCTGAAGATGAAAAATGTAAGTCAGGGTTATTCAGCCTACCGAAGATAATATAGCAAACGCAATAGCAGATTGGTGTTTGTTTTGAGTGCCCCTCTGGTTAAATGTATTCAAACTGAATAGAACCCTCCTCCTGTTTCCACCATATCTGAACAAGGCTAATGTAGTGACGCACCCATGATTTGGTAGGGGGGGGGCCTTACAAGTTTTGTGGGGAGGGGGCTCAAATGTTTTTTTTTTTTTTGGAAGCGGACTATTTTGACGTTCGTGGCGCCACTTACACCCCATTATACTACTTGGAAATAGAAAACATACATATCACCTAGGTCAAATCATGGGACAAAAACATTAACCCCCCCCCCCCAAAAAAAAAAAAATGACAACATTTTTGGGGAAGGGGGCTCAAGCCCCCGAGCGGCCCCCCGCCCCTTTTGGTGCGCCACTGGGCTAATGGACGGAGTACATGAACGCAGACATGAAAGGGTATCGTAAAAATTGGACACTTAAAATAAATGTAAAGAGAAAAGATACATTTTTCTTTTAACACACCTTGAGAGATATGTCTAGGGTCGTTCAAATTGGGGAAAAAACGATTACATAAAAGGGCCCATATATGGGCGGATTGTGCGTATTTTTCGCCTCCAATGTAACTCGTTCTCAACATTACATTCAATATTGGAATCACCCATAGATGCCTCCGATTCACAAGATAGTCGCTGAGATGCCATCACCCCGTGTCATCAAGTCGCATTTACCGGGCCAGCTACTGCCGCCTCAGATGTGGACAAAGAAGCCCAAGATCGTCTACGTCATGCGCAACCCAAAGGACCTCGTGGTCTCGTTCTTCTACTTCAAGAGAATGATGAACCGTTCCCCGCAGAAACAGGCCGAGACTTTTGGGGATTTCTTCGAACTGGCGCTGGAAGGAAAAAGTAAGTTGGTATGTGGCACTGCCACAGCGTGCCTTATAGAAGTCCCGCACGGCGTCCATAACTTGGTACTTCTATCGGTGTGTCTGAATGTATTATCCATTTATTAATCTGTCTGGCTTTTTCGATTGCAGCTATGTACGGTCCGTGGTGGGAGCATTACCTATATTTCTGGAGGAAGAGACACGAACCAAACATCCTCCTCCTGTGGTTTGAAGACATGAAGAGGGTGAGAGCTAAAGAAAAATCGGGACACTTAAAATAATAATAATAATAATATTATCTATCGGATTTGGACAATGAGCTTTATTCTATGCTGGTACTATTGTTGTTATTTATTTCTGGTTATGAGGCCAAGGAATTATCAAAAGCGGGAAAGCCGCCAACGCCCGATGGTCAGGGGGTAAAGGTTGTTGAGAGAAACCATAAACAAATGTTCAGTTCCTGGGTTAAAATCACAAATCTTAGGCAAAACGTAGAAAATGAGGTTGGGAATGAAAACCCTGTACACATGCATGTACACCTGGGTGGATTTGAACCCGGGCCACAGAGGTGGAAAGCGAGGAGAGAACCCGAGCAAAGCTGACTCCCTACTTCCGCGTATCTATGCAGGACCTGAGAGGAATCGTCGAGCAGATCAGTCAGTTCTTGGGCAAGAGCCTCTCAGCCGAGACACTGGATGCCATAACGGAACACTGCACCTTCGCCAACATGAAGAAGAACCCCATGGCAAACCCGGACACGGTTTTTGAGAATCCAGGTGGACAGGACACAGGCGACAGAACGTCTTTCATGAGAAAAGGTACGAGTCTGTCATAGCGGTATGCACCCACATTTTTAAAATCAGATTCGAGTGGGCCCAAAAAGCCCGGAAAGTTTGGTGTTTGATTTATTAAGGCGCCCGCTCATAATTTAGGTTTAATCTTGTCACGCGGTTCATTACTGATAGTGTGCATTTCCGGTGTTATCAACAGAGGGCGCGTATTAATAATTGTAGGCATTACCTGTTACTTCAGGAAATTATTTTTTGTAATTAGTAAAACCTTAGGGTGACACCGGACATTAGGAAGACATCTTTATGTCTACCTAGTGTCACAACTCCTATTTAGAGGCAAAATGTCACCGTCGCAAAAAAGGCTAGATCGATTGATCGTGGTCCAAAACATAAATATACAAACATTCGTGGGGTAGAATAAAGGGAAAATAGGGGTTAGGGGTCATTTAAGTTGGAAAAATTGTGTGCACAATACTATTCGCTTTATTCACGGGTCGGCCGTATTAAATTGAAAGCGAGGTAAAATCGTCATTATTGGAACTTGCGAAGAGAAATCAAAGCAATGACGTTAAGTTAGTTACAAATCAATAACAGTCTGCTCTGATGAATAATTTAAAACGCTGTGATTAAACATACCTTAATGTTTGAAAGTGAGGCTAGAATACATAAATAGTCTGGTACCATCTCCTTCAACAGTTCACAATGTATAAAATATATTCAGGGAACACAACTAAAATGGCTTCCTCATAAATAATGTCCATGGGAATGTAACTTACTGGTAATATTAATATTACAAAACTTTGACCTTTGGGCGATATTCCCACTGACCAAAAAATCCTTTCATCACCGCATTCCTAAAAACGTTTAGCAAAACCTTTCAGTTATGCTATTTTTCACCCAAGGCTCCTTTTAAGCAACTTTCGACGATAAATTGTATACATATAGTTACTGGCACATTCAATTGTCTCCGTAATGCCCGATGCTACCTAATGTCAAATAATTTACCTGAGAGTGTCTTCCTAAGGTAGCATTATGTAATAATTATATGCCATTTGACGACCATAGAAATTAAGGCCTTGTCCTGCAGCGTCTGTTCACCGTCGATTGTGGACGTCCTATTGTCCTGCTTTTGTTTGCACTTTCTAGGAAGACTCCCATATGTTTTGTACACGACCCCGATCGCGGACATATGCTGGGAATCGTGGACGATATTGTTCTCTTTTGTTCTATGGTATTTTTCGTCCACGGTTTGAAAAGATGAACACGTACACGTGTCCGTGGGCAGTGGCTTCATCCACCCAGTAGGCATATCCCATGAAACCACACGTTCATTTTCCCCCGTCTTCTCCCCGTTTGCAGGCAAGGTTGGTGATTGGAGGTCCCACTTCACTGTGGCACAGAACGAAGCCATGGACGCCCTCATGAAGGAGAAGCTGCACGGTACCGGGCTCAACTTCGATTTTTAGCACGCAATTTAATATACCAAATATACAGGGTGTATTGTATTTAAAAAAAAAAAAAAAAAAAAAAAAGTAATCGAAAAACAATTTGCTAGTATGTAAAAGTTATGAACTTCAAAAATGTCAAAGTTGTATCTGTCTTAAAGGGTCATTCATTAGATACCGTATTTGCCTCTCTTCGACATGGATGATTGGGCACCATTGATTTCAAAGAAAAGACCGAAAAACCTCTTTTTCCAAGTTTGCTGAATTAGTGGTGAGTTAAGCTGTCCAAATAATGCGCTGTCGCTATGGAATATTAGCAGTGCGACTGCTAAGGGTTACCAAACACTTTATTTTGAATAAAACTACATGCACACAGACATGTTCATGTTCTGTTTCTGTACATCATCTGGTTAGGATCCGCACAATGTTGACCTCTAAACGCAAAGCAAATGCGCTCAGTGGTTTATAAATGTTCGGATGTAGCACCGATAAATGTATTAACTCAGTTTAACACTTGCAGAATGCATGTTACCAGATTTGTGCCAAATTGAATTGATGTTGCCGGCAATGGCTACATAATTTTTAAGTGTAGTTTATTGTTTAACAAGCACAAATAGATATACAAAAAAAAGGCTAGAAAAATACATAATTCCCTAAAAAGTATCCTGTACTCCACTCTATCCTGTTTTTTTTTTCATCTTGTTTGTATAATTAAGTTTGTTTTGTTTTCTGGTTATTTGGTGTTTTTTTTCATTTGAGTGTTTATGTCATTGTGTTTTCCCATTTCGTGCTATGTTATAATATTGTAATGTCGTTTGGGTCAAATAAATAATAATAATAATAATAATGATAGCCATAATAATAAGGCTAAGTAAAAAGGTAATCCAGTTGATCGCCCCGCCAGCTTCCTTTTTGAAGCTGCATCAATTGTTCTTTTATTTCTCAGTTTCAGGCATAACATTATTTGTTAAAAAAAAATGGTTGAGAAGTTCAGATGCTTAATAGCTTTACAAGTATTGAATAATCACTTTAAGAAGGTTTTGTCGCCAACTATCCATTACAATCAAATAGAAAGGGCCTCCACCTTTTAAAAGCACATATCGTATAAGCTATATGTAGCCATTTTGGGCTTCTTTTTTTCAATATGAGGCCAATGAGGCGGAATAAATAAAATGTTATGCCTCATAAGTCCGACGCCTCTAGGTCCGACGCCTCGTAAGTCCAAATTTTCAGACCCGCGAGGCGTCAGACTTATGAGGCGTCAGACTTATGAGGCGCCAGACTTATGAGCGAACCCCCATACTTCACGCGAATGCGAATGCGATGCGAATTTGATTTTACGAAGCATTCGCTGCCCGGAATTCGCCGGAATTGAAATGTGTTCAACTTTTTTGAATTCGCAGCGCGTTCGCTTTCGCGCCGAGTATGAACTTCGCTAGTAACTCCATGAATACAATTGAATGTTTCGTTTTGAGAGGCTTATATTTGAGCTAAAATCAGATTCTTCAGGCGTAAATTTGAATTTAAAAAAAAAATCGAAATTGTAAAAATAACAATTAAAATGCAAAGTGTGCTTCATCTCTACGAAACATTGGAGAGGGGTCTTGCAGCGTTCGGAATGGGCCACCGTGACGGGTAGACTGTACACTGCGATGACAGTTGACCCCGCGCCTTCCCTGCACCAAAGTACATTGCCATTGAATTTCATCAGTCAGTGTTGACATAAGCTTCGATGGTTGCATGCAACAAGGCCTACCGTATAACAAGCGTTGCATTGGACGAGGGAGTGCACTTGGCCTTCAACGGAGTACGGAATACAGGGAGCGTTCGTGTGTGGTTGAAACATTGGCCCGCAATATTGTTGCACCGGCACGGTGAGTACGTTTAGGGGTCTATCCGATGTTTCCCAATACCTGTGTTCCCAATACCTATTCATGTTTCCCAAAATCTTTAGGATTAGGATAAGGGCTAGGGCTTGGGTTAGGGTTAGGGTAAAGGTTGGGAACATTGGTATTGGGGAACATAGGTATATACAAGTACCCCTATACGTTTGGGCACGGGTGGGGGTAATGTGTGGTTGTCTAAAACTTTCAGTTCTGTGAGTCCTGAATTTGAAATACTTGCATGCTTATGTTTTTATAGTGGATGTCATCTGAATATATACTCAAATTTCACTCCGCAGAAATATAATAAACGTGAGGGAACTTCCACCGTACCGCACAATGGATAAGTACGTAACCCTTGAGGAATGTAAGTATTCGTCTGATGGGTGTAGATTTACTTCAGTGGTTTATTCACCAGGTGTATAAACCACCCACTTGCTACTTAAACCAGGCAAAATAGTTCTTTCTTAAGTGAACCTCACACAAATTGCAATTGCTTTTCACCAAAAGTGCATTTCTATATTCCCTAGAGTCCCTAGAATAACATGCTAAAAGTCATAAAATAATCCAAGTGGTGGAAATACAGTAGGCTTATGCCTATTTGTTTATGCATAAATCGTTAATACCGACAGTACGTGTAATATATGTCATCCCATATCTGGGTATATATTTTGTTAATGTTTGAAAAGTATATACAGTTGTATATATTTTTTTGTAATTCTTCTGTAAATTATTACATGTCCTTGCTTAAATAACATTTTCTAAAGCATATCACATGATTATGAGGACATAATAAAGATCAAAACTGGCTACCATTATACGCCTACCCTAAAGTTGCACGCATTTACTTTTTCCTCAGATATTATCAAATATTCTCGCCAAACGTCAATATTGATGAGCTTCATAAAAATTCACAAAGTTACTTACCGACATAGTTGTACAAATATCAATGGAAAATTATTTGAAAACCAAAACGGGGGGAGTGAGTTGTCCGTAAATTGGGCTAAAAAGTAGGTGAAGTGTTGCCTAGCGTCCAAAAATCAATATTGTCCGGTCGTTGGAAATCGCCTACATTTCTTGATTTTGTCTGCATGACAGCAAACCAGACGGTATAATTTCAAAAATGTCAAGGGGTGTTAAGGCCAGTGCGATCTTCAATCCAAGTAAGGTTTTTGATGATAATTCTGAAGGTACAATTATTATTATATTTATTATAATTATTAATTATTCCGGTGATGAAACCAAAGATTCCTCAAAAGCACCCTAGGCAGTCGAGTCAGTAGCTCGCAAGCCTGAAGAAATCTGTGGAGAGAAGACAATAAGAAGAAATTACAGTTATAGAGGTGTGGTGAACAGCCCAGAAGAATATTCTGGGTGAAACCCACGGAATCAGGCAAGGACTGAAAACCCAATTCACACTTTGGCCTAGGCGTGACTATTACCCGGGTCACAGCAGTGGAAGGCAAGGAAAGTGACACAACGCCAACCTGACTCCCCTTTAAGGTAGACCTTTTGTATAAAAAATGATGCCATTGATCCTGTGTGTCTTTAAGCCCTATCTCCTTTTGCTTCCCCTCTATGTGTTTCCGAATGGCGTACAGATAAGGGAATGATGCAAATGATGCGATCAATGATGGCACAGGCCGACCTCCCGCCCCGCCAAAAACCCGTGGTGGACGGTATCGTGCTTCCTCCGGGGAATGACCAGATCGTGAGTGACCTCAAGAACTTCGAGGTCAGAGAGGACGACGCGTGGATCGTGACGTATCCCAAAGCAGGTACCGGTAGTATTTGGAAACCTCCAACCATGCCCATCTCGGGAGCAGTATGATCATAATGATACGCTCCCACTACTTGCCCTGGTAATGAATCATATTTTTAAAAAAATTCCTCCAACCACCAGGCACAACTTGGACCCAGGAGATCATGTCCTGCGTGATGCATGATGGGAACCTGGAGGAAGTCAACAAGAGACACACTGTGTTCCGGGTTCCCTTCCTGGAGTTCGGTATGCCCGAGCCGGCCCTGAAGATGAAAAATGTAAGAGCAGGGTGTTGTTTGTTTTGAGTGCTCCTCTGGTTAAATGTATTCAAACTTAATAGAACCCCCCTGCTGTGTCCACCATATCTGAACAAGGCTAATGTAGTGATGCACCCAGGATTTGGCTTAGGTGGGGGGGGGGGGGGGGGGAGGGGGGGAGGGGGGGAGGGCTCACAAGTTTGTTGTCACTTTTTTTTGGGGGGGGGGAGGAGGGGGAGACGGAATATGTTGACGTTGGTGGCGCCACTTTCACCCCTATTATACTCCTCGGAATAGGAACATGCATATCACCTAGGTCAAATCGTTGGACAAAAAAATTATCCCCCCCCCCTCAAAAAAAAAAACACATTAAAGGGTATCGTAAAAAAAAATTGACACTTTAATAGAAATGTACAGAAAAAGGTAACGTTTGTCTTTTAACACACCTTGACAGATATAGGGTCGTTCAAATTGGGGCAAAACGATTCCATAGGTCCCATATGGGCGGATTGTGCATATTTTCCCCCTCCAATGTAACTTCTTCTCAACATTAGATTCAATATTGGAATCACCCATAGATGCCTCCGATTCACAAGATAGTCGCTGAGATGCCATCACCCCGTGTCATCAAGTCTCATTTACCGGGCCAGCTACTGCCGCCTCAGATGTGGACAAAGAAACCCAAGATCGTCTACGTCATGCGCAACCCCAAGGACCTCGTGGTCTCGTTCTTCTACTTCACGCGAATGATGGACCGTTCCCAGCAGAAACAGGCCGAGACTTTTGGGGATTTCTTCGATCAGGCGCTGGAAGGAAAAAGTAAGTAGGTATGTTGCACTGCCACAGGGTGCCATAGAAGTCCCGCACGGCGTCGAAAACTTGGTGCTTCTATTGTGTCTCAATGGAATATTCCTAAATTAATTTGTCTGGCTTTTCGATTGCAGCTATGTACGGTCCGTGGTGGGAGCATTACCTATATTTCTGGAGGAAGAGACACGAACCAAACATCCTCCTCCTGTGGTTTGAAGACATGAAGAGGGTGAGAGCTAAAGAAAAATCGGGACACTTAAAAAAATAATAATAATATTACCTATCGGATTTGGACAATGAGCTTTATTTATGCTGGTGTTATTGTAACATATTTCTTGCTGTGTGGCCAAGGAATTATCAAAAGTGGGAAAGCCGCCAACGCTCGGAGGTCGGGGGTAAAGGTTGTTGAGAGAAACCATAAACAATAATTGTTCAATTCCAGGGGTAAAATCACAAATCCTGGGCAAAACGTAGGGAATGAGGTTTGAAATGAAAACCCTGTACACATGCATGTACACCTGGGTGGATTCGAACCCGGGCCACAGAGGTGGAAGGCGAGGAAAGAACCTGACTCCCTATACTTCTGCGTATCTATGCAGGACCTGAGAGGAATCGTCGAGCAGATCAGTCAGTTCTTGGGCAAGAACCTGTCAGCCGAGAGACTGGACGCCATCACGGAACACTGCACCTTCGCCAACATGAAAAAGAACCCCATGGCAAACCCGGACACACTTATTGAGAATGCAGGTGGCCAGGACACAGGCGAAAAAGCCTCTTTTATGAGAAAAGGTACGAGTTTTCATGGCGGATGCAACCACAGTTTATATTGTTTTATCAGATTCGAACCGGCCCGTAAGTTTCCTCCTTAAGTCAGGTGGTTAATATATTATGGGAAATCCGGTACCCTTAGTGAGACATTGTTTTCGTCATCAGCTCAGGGAGTGATCGGACGTTAAGAAAACATCTTAATGTAAAGTGTTTTACATCTCGAGTGAAAGTTAAAGGAAGAAAAAAGTCACTCGGATGGACTCGAATCCACGACCTCTTGCTTTCTAGTGCACACGACGCCTTACCACTCGACCACCGAGCTAGCCAGTTCCGACTTGTCACACCAACAGTATTGCATAACCGCATTCCTAAAACATTCACCAAAACATGTCAATTGTATTAATATTTTTTTGACCAAAGGATCATTAAGCAACTTTCGATAATGGCACATCCAATGCTCCGTCACATCAACCAATTTACTCGAGAGTGTCTCCATAAGGTATCATTTGTAATATCTACATATAGGATACGATAGACAATTCGATCGACCGTATTTTAGTGATAAACTAACTACCGGCCATAGGGCGGTAGTAACGCACAATATTATGTGAAGTAATCCACCCAGTAGGCATATCCCATGAAACCACACGTTCATTTCCCCCCGTCTTCTCCCCGTTTGCAGGCAAGGTTGGTGATTGGAGGTCCCACTTCACTGTGGCACAGAACGAAGCCATGGACGCCCTCATTAAGGAGAAGCTGCACGGCACTGGGCTCAACGTCAACTGCAATTAGAAATTGAAAAAAACACGCACCATGCATGTCTGGCAAACTTACTATGCTTGGGCTGTGGAGAATATAATGCAGAATAAGTCAATCAATTTTCTTTTCACTTTTAACCATCTTAACAGGAAAGTAATCAGTGCATGGAATAACAACCTGACTCCATCGACGTTGTCAAACATTCAAGGCACTTTTGTTTCAGGCGCCCTCCATAGGCGCAGCAGTATCAAATACTGTGTCCCGAAATGCAACTAGAGACAATTTGACAATTTATTAGTTCGTCACGTGACAGGGGCCATCGACATTATTTCAATCCCTTGAAAACCAGTAAGTGATTTCAAAAAAAAAAATGAAGGCAATCACATCCGGGGAAAATAATAACATCTGGGGTTAGCGGAAGTATCCACATTCAATGTTTTTTTTATGTTAATTAGTTTAGTTAATAAATATTGTGTAGAGATTATTCTGTATCATTGTGACAAATCTGTAGATGTTATGTGACCGTATCAAACTGTTGGTATTGGCTCAATCGCCACGATTGGTCTACGCGCTTCGCCGAGGGGCGTAGACAGCATTCCAAACTCCAGCCAGTCTTAAACATAGTGTTTAATAACGACCAAGCACATGTTTATTGTCATTTATAAATACCTTCCTGGTAAAAAAAAAATAAAAAGTTATGTGCAAAAACTAAAGCAAGTCCAAAATTTAAAATTTCCAACGATTTTGTTTAACAGTTTTTCTGTCTGTTTCTCGAAACACCCGTTTAGCTATTTAATGAAGTGTCCAGCTCGAAAATATCTATCAAAACTCATCTCATGCTGTTAGCTTTCATATAATACATGTGCAGTTATGTTTATTTTTGTTTTTCTGCTCTTTGGTTGCTGACCTTTAATTTTGTTCAGATTGTCTATTTAATTCATATTGATTTTGTTATTTTTTGCTGCTGTTTTGCTTTGTTTAAAATTATGTATAGCGCCGTGAGCACCTCATGGTGGCTATGTTTGCGCTTTATAAATGTCCATTATCATTATTATTTCTAGTTAACATTACATTTACCAGCCAGCGGACTACAGTTTTCGAGACTATGATTAGTCCAAAGAAAAAAAGCTTAGCCACTTTGTCTGTTGTAGGTTTCCATCGCAGTTGATGATACACCAGGAGCTAGATGGGTTGGTTTAGGAAGCGACGGGTGAACGTTCCAAGTTTGGATGTTGCAAGGTGTAACTGTACCCCCAAGTGCCACATTTCTCTATCTCAGTACCCAGGTCTTGGTATTTGTCTCGTTTCTTGGCAAACTTCCTTCTGATGTTTATTCAAGAATGCCGACTTCCGATGATTTTAGCCTCACGTTGTTGTTTGTCTATGGCGATGATGTCAGGTTTGTTCGCCATGATGGCACGATCTGTTTGTACTGGCTGATCCCACAGCAGCTTCATGACATCATCGTCTGCAACTGGCGAAGGAGTGTGCTCGCACCATCTGTGTACAGCATTGATACCTGTCTGGCGACACAATTGCCAGTGGATGATGGACGCAACTTTGTTTTTGCTTTTCGCTCCATTAATAGCTCTGCTTGCGGATGAGCAGCTGGCAGATTTGTTTTGTCTAGTGCTATCCTGAAGCTCTGCTGGTTGCTCTGCTGGTCAGGGGCGGAAGTCCACACAGTGAATGCAATGTCTACCCCCCCCCTCCCACACACACACAATTACTGTCTAGGGCATATGGGTATGTATGAATCATCCCCCCCCCCCTAAACTTGTTGTGATGAGAATAGAAAAATGCGGAATTTGGAGGTATATTTTGAACATCGTAACTACTAAAATGTGTTCATTAGTACTGAAAAGTGGCGAAACAAAGAACAAAAGCTTTAAAAATGCGCCGTTCTGATGAAAGCGCGAGTATACATTATATATTGATATACGTCTTTATCCTGAAGAGCGCCACGTAGTGTAATGTGGTGTCCAGCCCGCCCCCTCCCCCTCCCGCACTTTTCGAATGTAAGGCAATAAACCAGGAAGAAGCATATGGTTGCAGACCGGTCAATACGTTTCCATAGACCCCAATGATACATGCCCCGACTTCAGAAATTCAGGAAAAATAATCACAACTCTCTGAGGTGCTCAAGACGTTCATCAAATTAAAGCTTATTTCATCATCTTTCATTTTCTGTTCAATTTTATGGGGGGGGGGGAGGTAACCAAAGACTTTTGGGAGAAAATTCCATCCAAACATGACCACCCCTAAAAGCAGTCCTGAATCCCATCGCCATTTTGAAAATGGACGCCTGCGCTCCAGTGCGAAATAGAGCTATTTATGGGCCTAATAACCACCCACATTTCACAGAAATACGAGCTCACAGTCCTCTGCACGGCTTCCACCCATAATATTTGGTACAAAAAAGCCCTCAATAAAAAAAAGTTTATGGCCCGCGATATGCTAATATACCGAAGAATTTGAGGGCACGCAAATCGTGATTTGGCCGGCGGAGGCAATAAGCCATTTGCGAGTTAAATTTGAATAAAATCTGGAACACTGACTTAATCCAATGCTTTGCACATTTTAACTTTGCATTCTCCCGACAAAAGAGACTGTTACTACATCACGTGATTCGGGGCAAGCCTTATGGTAGCAACACCCAGCTCTGGCATGGTCTGGTGTCTTTGTGCCATATTCTCACCCATTGTGAGCGATGTATTGATGCTGAGTGTCTCTTACGTAACTATGCGAGAGCTTGCCCCGAATCATGTGATTAGCAACAGTGTCTTTGGTCTGGAGAATTCAAAGTTAAAATGTGCCAAGCATTCTGAGCAAGTCAGTGTACCAGATGTTATTGAAATGTAAATCCCAAAGGGTATAGGTTACTCGCAAATGGCTTATTTCGGACCGATCTATATCTGCACCCATTTAGGTCGGCTTTGTGCACACGGATAAAAGCTGACCCCGCGCGTGGTACCCACGTATTTACCTTCGAATAATCCATCAATAGAACGTCTACACGAATCTATAAATAGCGATGCGGTGAATGATAACCTATACGGGTCAGGGTTCCTTTGGCTTCACGTGCGATATAGAGTCAAGCAGCACACAGTTGCAACAATACAGATGCATAACGTTGACGTATTTTTTTGAAGAACAGCACGGTGCGGTAAGTCTATTCACCCAAATGTGTATATTTAGGACTGTCAATATATTCCATTCCGAAATTTGGTTGAAGCATAGGGAAACTATCCTAATATCGCACCAGCTGTTCCTTCGAAAAATGGGGACAACGTACTCAATGTCTCCCTTCTGGACATATCTTCCTAGCAGGAGATTCAAACCTATAATGTCAGACGATCATATCCAGTGCGAAGAGTGTGCCTGTGTAGGTTTATGGTAATCGAGGACACACACGTGCAATATCATCGATGAATTGAGGACAGGAACCAAATCCAGGACCGGACGACCTTGGTTAGAAAACTTGTACAAGCAGTGATGGTATTTACACAAGATAAGGAAAGAGGAACAATGGAAAATCCTCAATTTACACCACTAACAAACCCAGTATATGTACAGCATACAACCAGACAGCACCTGCATGACTTTGGATGGTGGATGATATAATTTGTTGCAAAAAAAAATGGTTTGGGTTGAGAGCTTAGACGATGCAGCATGGATTATCCATAAACCCTTAGCCTATAATTCCAAATCATTCAAAATCCGCAAAGGTTTTTTTCAGGTGTCAGGTAGGCATACCCCGCCAGCGATTTTTTTCTCCCAAACGATATCCGCATATGGGTGTACGCTATGGCGTTTTGGACTTTGGACGTTTCTAAAAAAAAAAAAAAATGAGAACAAAATATAAAATTAGGAAAAGGAGCACTGCTCGCCAAATCTTGGAGTATCGTAGAGGGCGCTAAACAACCACATATGCGGATGTCGTATATAAAAAGAAAATTCGCACCCTGCCACCCTACTTTACATGGTGATTGATCAGACCCGGATTACCAATAGGCACATGTGCCTGCCTACGAAAAATTCGGGGCCTATGTAAAAGTTGGGGGCCTACGAAAATACCGCAGCGTGCCATAAAACACATAAATAGGACTACCCACACACACAAGTGTGTATTTGCTTGCAATGGGGGACCCCAATTATCCCTCTTTTGTTTACTCTTTTTTAAGAAGACCTCCACATGTTTGCACGCGTTCACCAAATTGGGGCTACCACTTCTGAGAAACGATTGACGCCCTTGTTGCCAGCAGGCTTAGAGCTAGGACCTAGCCCAGTTTATCCTGGCTTGATTTTGTACATTAATAGCATCAACATGAATTTGGTGCCGGTGCCTTGGGCGGGGTATAGCCTACTGAACACTTGTGCCTACGGCCTACGAAACACTTAATCCGGGCCTGTGATTGATGCTTGAAAATTATAAGAATGTGTCATCCATGTTTCCGGTGCCAGCTAATTTGCTTGGGGCCTTGCCTGCGGGGCAAGTCTGAGAAGCGGTCACCTTGGGCAAGTGGAAGTATCCTACCTGCTGTTTCCATCTGAAGACTTTCTGTATCATTTTCGAGTCATTTTGGGTCATTTTCACCCGGAAATCTTAGCGAAAGTGTAATTTGGAACCGGATCATGTCCGCCCCTGATTTTGGTTCAAATCGTACCGGGACTTTTTTTTTTTTAGAATGTACACAGTTTGATAGATGCTAAATCTGCTGCATAGTACCAGCCCCATGTGTTCCTTTGGGGGCTATTTATAGCAATGGTAACGTCACATTTTCAAGTTATCTAAGTTTCCTTTTGCAGAAATTGACCAGACTTGAGAACTTCCGATCCTGGCATCATGGAGAAGTACGTCACCTTCGAAGAATGTAAGTATTCGTCTGGGCGTTATCTCAAGACCCGGCGCAAATTGTGCCCACCCAAAATTAGATGATCAGTAGTGGCTTTCGAATCAATTGCCATTCTAACCCTGGAAATCCTAAAGAGAGTTCAGTGCCTTATTGACTTCCAACAGAATTTACGAAAACCCAACGACTTTTTTGCAATCGGCAAAAACGTTGCGTAGCTATGATTCACTGGGGGTTAAACGTGTCCCCCTCCTCTACCATGGGCGTCGCTAGGGGGGGGGGGAGGGAAGGGGGCGCTTCCCCCCCCCCCCCGGAAAAGGGGGGGGGGGGAAGGAAGAAAAAAAAGAGAACAAAAAAAGAAAAAAGGCGCAAAGTCATAGTGGTGTAAATTTAATGGGGTGGGGGGGGGGCCAAAATGTCCCTGCCCCCCTCTAAAACTGATAAATCGAGAATATGTCGAGAAATACAAGAATTTTTTTCGAAAAATATGTTTTGCCCCCCTCTAGGAAAAATCCTGGCGACGCTCATGTCCCCTACCCAGTGTTGTAGTACTCGTACTCGTACCCGTACTTGAGTACTACTCGAGCACTTTTTGAAGAGTACTTGTACTACTCGTACTTGAATGTCACAGTACTCGTACTTGAAATGACGGTACTTGTACTCGAGCAGAAAGGTACTCGTCCTGGACATGTCAAAATTGTTCAAGGTCTTGAAAGTACTCATACTGGAATAGCATTCCTCAAAAAAGAAATGGCATAGCTTGACTTACCACGGCGTTATTATCAATACTTTAAGTTTGAAATAGTTTCCTGATTTTCCTCTGTGCGTGTCCGGACAAACACATTTAACAGCTAGCCTTGAGTGGGACTTGGCCTGGGCTAATATTGCGCACAATGAGCCATTTGCCGTTTGGCTGCACTCGGAATTAGAAGTACTCCTACTCGTACTCGGAATATAAGTACTCGTACTCGGAAATGCAAGTAGTCGTACTCGGAGAAAGTTGTACTCGGAAGTACTTGCACTCGCACTTTGTAACCTAAGTAATCGACAGTCCTCGGTACTCGGGTAAAAAGTACTCGACTACAACACTGCCCCTCCCTGCCCTCCCCTGTAGTCCTCATATGCACGTTCATCTTCTTATGCTTTCCCCTTATTTACGGTGTTTCCGTATCCGTTCAGATCGGGAACTGTTTCAGAAGATGCAAGCGATGATTGCGCCGGCCGACTTCAAGCCCCCTCCCAATGGCGAGGTGGACGGTATCGTGCTTCCTCCGGGCATGGATGAGGTCGTCAGGGACCTCAAGGACTTCGAGGTCAGGGAAGACGATGCCTGGATCGTCACGTACCCCAAAGCAGGTGGGAGATGGAGAACAACCCCGTCACACGAAGCTTTGGTGTACAACCGACACCAAATTATTATCTCATGCTACTGAGTTGGCTTCGAACGGAATCCTGGTCTTTGCTTAACATTGGCAAACACGTATCGTCCGACTGAATCATACCATACAACGCATGCTTACCCCCATGCTTATGTATCAACCAAAGAATAGGATATTCGAATTCTGTGTTTTGCATACTCCGAAACAGCCTTTGATTTCGTCATTTTATTTTTGTTCTCAACTTTCAGACTCCTCTCCATTTGTTAGGCGCACGTAATTGTTTCTATCCACACACTTGTTATTATTTATTTGTTTGTCTATTTCTTTTGTTGTTTTTTGGGAGGGGTGTTAATTACAACAATCGCTCCATTGTGTTTTGAGCAAAACAAGCTAAGAAAATTATCAAAAATAGACTTACATATTGCTCTGCAATTGACCTCCTTTCTTTGTGCAACAGATCCATTGCCTGCCACAAACGGGTAGACGAACAACTTTAGTTGCAACCCTAATTTTCTGGCGGGTTGAGGCCGCCAGCTAACCTGCCGAACGTTGCAATTTCGAAAATATGGACGAAGCTGGACCTCATTAATGTTGGTCGTCCTCACCACTCGCTTGTATTCATTCCTAACAGGACACTTTTTAAGAGAGCAAGACAACCATCCATGGGTCTACGTTTTGGTTCAACTAAAAAAAAAAGTATGCCACAGTTTTTGCTTTACAGTGGTTAAAGATTAACACATCCGCCTATAATGATTTTCTCCGATCAATAGGAACAACCTGGGCGCAGGAAATCATGTCCTGCGTGATGCATGACGGGAACTTGGAGGAAGTCAACAAGAGACACACCACGTTCCGGGTTCCCTTCCTGGAGTTGAACCTGCCCGAGCCGATCCGCCGGATGAAAAATGTAAGTCTAGAATTGTTACGCATCAGCCGAGCTATCACTTATCTTTATATGAAGGTAAAAGCACAACACAGGATCCGATAACAGACTTAGAAATCCGATATATCCGAGTGTAATCATGAGAACAACAAAATAGTTGCACTCCGATTGCGTTGAAGACAGTAGGCCTACACCGTGGTTGGAGTATTTTGCTTTTCATGAACACGGCTGTGGAATTTCATAAGAAAAGGCTTGAATTTGAGTTTGGAGTTTGGCCTTTTTTTATAAAAAGGCGGACCCTCATTCTTGTCCTCATGGCATTGCGCAGTACGCGACCACCATAGCTACTCAATTACTTTTTCCGGCTGAGACCAGTAACTTCACACTATTATTCCACTCAAAGCCATGTGTTGTATTTTGTACACTGCTGCCCATAGATGCCTCATACTCACAAAATAGTCGCTGAAATGCCATCACCCCGTGTCATCAAGTCGCATCTACCGGGCCAACTCCTGCCGCCGCAGTTGTGGACGAAGAAACCCAAGATCGTCTACGTCATGCGCAACCCTAAGGACGTCGTGGTCTCGACCTTTCACTTCATGCGGATGATGGACCGATCCCCCACCAAACAAGCCGAGACCTTTGCGGAGTTTTTGGAAAATATGTTAGATGAAAAATGTAAGTACTAGGTACACCGTCAGCACGGGTTTGTTGTAGCCCGACAATGTCATAGGAAAATGCTGCATAATGTTTTTCAATCACAGTCAAATCTTATCTGACTTTCCAGGTTTGGCCACATGGTGCCGTACAAGTATCGCACGGCGTCCGACGCCAGTGCCTAAATGGACGAAGCATTTGTTGATCTGACTCTAGCTGTTTCGCTTTCTGCAGGTATCTTCGGTACGTGGTGGGATCACTACTTGTACTTCTGGAGGAAGAGACACGAACCAAACATCCTCGTGCTGCAATTTGAAGACATGAAGAGGGTGAGAGCTAAGGAGAAGTCTTGACAATTTGCATATAAATAATGTTGACTTCGAATAAATCGTGCAAAAATATGCTTCTGCCTGTCGGATATTGTTGTCATAGGTTTTCCTTGTTATTTTAACGCCTATATTACACACATTCCCTACAACGATACTTAAAGTTTGTTCCTGAACATCGACAAGCTCATTTCTCAATTTCAATTTCAAGAAACCACCAGTGGATTTCATTAAAGGTGCAGCATTTGTAGCATTCCAAGTCGCCCTCAATTATTTGTAATACCATTAATTATTTTATTTAATACCATACTATCTTTTTAATTCTGGTAATGAAAGTAAGGATTCCTCAAAAGCACCGAGGGTGTTGTAGCTCGATCACAACAGCCTGAAACAAAGAAACCTGAAATGTTCAGTTTTAGGGGTAGGAGGAAATTCAAGCATTCGGGGGAAACCTAAGGAATCGTGTTGGGAGTAAAAACCCAATCCACACGTGGACCTGAGCGATATTCGAACCCGGGCCATAGAGGTGGAAGGTGAGGGGGGGATGCCAAGCAAAGCTGACTCCCTACTTTTTTATGCAGGACCTGAGAGGAATCGTCGAGCAGACCAGTCAGTTCTTGGGCAAGAACTTCTCGGCTGAGACACTGGACGCCATCACAGAACACTGCACCTTCGCCAACATGAAGAAGAACCCCATGGCGAACCAGGATTCGGTATTTGCGTTGCCGGTCGACGAAAAGACAGGTGACAAAGCGTCATTTATGAGAAAAGGTACGAGTTTTCACGAGTGGCATAAACCACTGAAGCATTTGAATCAGATTCGAACCGGCTAGGCAGCCGCGGTGAGCTTGGTGGTCGAAACCCAACCAGTACAGACACATATTGGTAACAACATTATACCGATCGTGAAAGCCAATCTTGGGTAGAACTTGGCCGATATTGGCCCGATATTACCCAATATGGGCCTTTGTACGTCTTACTCATTGGCAATGATCCTATAATTATGCAACAATGGCAATATCGGCATAACATTGACTGAACATTGGTGAACATTGACATGGGCCCCACGCACGTTTTTTTCTCATTATATTAGCACTCAGTTGGTCCTATATTGGCACCATTGGCAATATCGTCTTCACATTTACAAACAATGAGAAGGGCCTTGCCAATTTTCAGCCAATATTACCCAACATTGGCCCACACAGCACGTCGCTCTTGCAACGTACGATAATAATGATAACTGAGAATGGAACTCTAAGGTATCTTTATGGAACCTTGACATTCCCATAGACTTGTGAACAAACACAAAACAACAAAACCCCTCCCATGTAAATCCCGTTTGAAAATACACCCCAAACTTTTAATTATATCTTTCTCGACGCAAGAAATTGTTTGAAATATTTTGACGTCCACACAATTAACAAGTTAACGATTTTTTTATATTTATTTATTTATTTCTAACATGTATCCAGGGTAGCCTATATTCACCTTTTGGTGGTCTTCCATAGGGCCCTGACATTGATTAAAAAAAATGATTAAAACATAAATTTAAACTTTAGAGAAAAGGTGGTTGTAAAATATAAACTAACTACAATAAACAAAAGTGAAAAAAACCTAAGTTAAAAAGAATCATACACAAATTAGAAGACGATTACATCGTAAATATATATATATATAAACATAAAAAAGGTATATGGTGCAAAGTAATACACAAACAATGACGCAAACAATTACAAGGGCACATAACGCAAATAGACAAATACTGAGAACCAAAATATTGAAACAGTAAGACTCCGTAAAATTAAAAGCCACTTAGAAAAACAAAAAGATCCCTCCAGTAAGAGAAAGTGGCACTAAAAAAAAAGAAATGATAGTTGAAGCATTAGAGAGACACCAAAATGTATTCCCAATGATTTCCCCCTTGATTTCAAATAATGTGCTACAAACTGTTTCCTTGGGATACAATGTTATGTTGTAGGGTTGCCTCCCTATTCGAGCAGTTCACCATGCAGTGCCCATCTGGAGTTTGCCATGGAGAGTCAATTTTTCAAGTTTACAGTCGACAAAACATGGGCCATTTGAATGAGTATCAGTAGACAACTTGAGCTAATTTGTTATAGATTGGGCATAGCCTTCTGCCGCTTTACAAAAAAAAACTGATACAAAACAAGAGGGCGAATCATACGCTTACGAACGTACTCGACAAACTGATAATTTCAAAAGTACCGCGCTGTGAATTTTGCAACCATCTCCCACAATGTACTGGGAAAATGAACTATCTTTGGCAAACTCTTGGTGGCGCACTGCATTGTGAATCGCCCGCATTTAATTCGCTGCATGTAGCATTCTAGTAACGCACATGTTAATGCAAAGTGGCTTGACCAACCCAGTATCCAAGAAAACCGAACCTTTAATTGTCTTGTTTTGTTTCTCTTCGATTTCTTTTCTCCGGGTTTTGTAGGTAAGGTTGGTGATTGGAGGTCTCACTTTACTGTGGCACAGAACGAAGTAATGGACGCTAAGACTAAGGAGAAGCTGCACGGTACTGGGCTCACCTTCGACTATTAGAAAAGCAAAACTCACACACTTAGTAATAAATTGAACGTGTTCAATCAATCTAGTTTTATTTCATTAATTCATAATGAAAACATATAAAGTACGTAACTTAATAGATAAACAAAACATAAAAGTAAATGACAAAGATAAGTAACAAAGATAAATGAAAAGCAGAGAAGTTATAAGGAAGTTGTAAGAAGTCCAAGGACTTATGAAACACTCCCTTTTAAACCCCCACCCACCCACCCCCCCCCCCCGAGAGAAAATCCCAAATGTTCCCTTTACGCCCAACTACCACACCCCAACCTAAGATGTTCCATTAACTTAATAAAGACAAGAATGTATGTATAAAACAATGTACAATGTAAACACTGTGAGAATGTAAAGGAGTAATAAACAAAATAAACAAAATCAATTTCCTTGCAAGTAGTTTCTATACAATGTTTTGAAAACAGTTAAAGACTTCGCTTCAAAAATGAAAGACGGCAATCCGTTCCAGAGTTTGCAGCCTTGATAGCGAATGCTGTGTTGGAGAGCTGTGGTTTTACATTTAACTTGAGTGTATTTATGTTTCGAGGACCGAGTATTATATGTGTGGTTGCTAATTGAAAAGAAATTGTTGGTAGGCGTACGAATAGCGTTTATTTACGAATGGAAAACGTTTATATCAGCCATACTGAAATTGTTAACCCGTTTTTTTTTTCCAAATTGTAATCTTAAAACTAAAATATTTGTGTAGCTGATAGCTTGCGACGGAGGGGTCACGCACTGCGGAGACCTGGTGTCTCTTGCTGTCTTCCAGAACCCCCAAAACCAACCATCAGAGCCCTTCCGATGGGGAGGAGGCCTGCGTCGTACCTACCTCTCATAGATAATAGACCACCTTAACGTCATCGGCCTTAAACACGATCAGGCTGTTCATGCTGCCCAGGATCGGGCTGGATGGCTGAAACGAACCTCAAGTATTAAATAAAAAAAATTAGTCACAACGCCTCGAGTACGACTCCAGTAGCTTCAACTTGTAGATACGCAACGTTTTAGTTGATTTCCTAAAACGTTCAGATAAGAAAGGTGTGCCCCCTCCCTTCCCATCCGGATCTGCTAATGCGTCAATTCAATAATAGTTCAATAGTTGGTTCTGTTTAAACTTTGCAGTTTGTCAACGGACATCTTTAACGGTGTTGGAGCAAAGGCCAGGGCTTTAACCTTCAAGGCCAAGGCCTTATATACAGCATGACTATTATTTAAAAAAAAAGTCACATCATCACGAATCGCTGGTGTTATCGAAACAAAGCTGAATTTATTAGCAATCCGAACATTTATAATTATGACTGACTAAAGTGTCAAAAACAAGTTCTGAATTCTGAGTTATTATTGCTATGAGCCCTTCATTCCATTTTTGATTGTGTGATTAATGTTTTTTCAATGTTTTTTCTGAACATAGAATGCTTATATGTTTGAGTCTGAATTTTGTCACCCCACCCCAACAAAACGTTATACCTGTCGCCCGTTAAGACGATAGAGGGCGTTGTTCTGGTTTGTCCCATTTACGCACAAATCAAAGTCCATGTTAGAAGACAGAAATAAAATACAGGTCTAAAAAAGTCTTAATTTTCCGTTTCTCAGATATGTTATTTTCAAATCTATTACACAATAGGGGATATTTATATATCTGGGTACATTTATAACTTATTAATCAGCTTATGTGAAACTTAAGAATTGCAATGGATTAAACAGTGAGTGAGAGTTCATTGAGACCATGTGGCATGTAAGAACAGTGTATGTATATTGCAAATAGACAATGAATGTACTCATGAAGGCAGGTAATGAATTATTGATGTGCCGTGCACGGTTGCACTGTGTAGTTAAGTATCTCGCCCGGCCTCCACCCTCCCTGAATGCGTACATAGAATATAATAACCTTGTTTCTGGTAAGCTGTTGCATTCTTTTACCGTCACAGAAAATGAAGTGAGATCAATTGTAATAATCATTGTATGCTGTCAAAGTGTGTCTACTACACATCAGACATCATACCGGGGTACGAGTGTGTGAAGCATGACTTTTCAGTGCCAACCGGCAGGATCCGGGAACGAACGGAATCAAACGAATGGAATATCGATCGCGCATGCATCGGAGCACACATGCCGAAATTTGTATCCTTGTGGAGACATTTCTTTGTGCTTGTGTACTAAGGTTTTCGAGTTTGAAAGTACAGTTTCAAAATGCTCTTTTTTTAACCAGAATAATTTTCCTTGGGCTGAAATTCGGACTTAATATCCCATTTCTAAAACTCTACCATTTGTGAAATTCCTAGTTTTTGAGTAAAATCCTTATATCTTTTTCGTGAAAACCTTGTGCAGACATATTCATCTATAGAAATTGCCCTGTGGAGACGTATACAATATTTTGTTCCCTATTGTGTGCATGCCTCCAGAGGGCGCGATGTAACAGATCAAGCGGGCTATTCAAACGACCTGCGCTTTGTACAGGCACTGTGCAAAGGGCCAATTACGGGCATGTGTGTTTGCGCTTAGCAATTTCTCCTTGCGTAATCTTTACATTTGCAGCTTTTTAAACTGCATCATTATTCATAAACCGTAGTTAATCTTGTTAGCAAACAGTCTTTGGTAGCAAACAGGTTATCAAAATGTAGCAAACAGGGTATCAAAATGTAGCAAACAAAGGTTTGACATAAATCACGTCTTCATACGCCGATCAGATTCAAACTTTTGAACCCTCTAATGAGTGTAGATTTTCTCCTTTAGCAGTGTTTATATTCAAAGGCCGGTTCATATTTTATGCGAATGCGATGCGAATTTGACGTAGGGAAGCATTCTCTGCAAAATTCGCCTCAGTTGAAAGGAGTTGTAATTTTGCGACTTTGCAGCGTGAAAACTTGCCCTGACGTCCCAAATTCGCGTTCGCCTTTGCTTTCGCGCCGAGTTTAAACCGGCCTATAGTCCATCATTTGCAGCCACCCGAAAAGTTACTGGTATTATTATTGTTGAAAAAACATACTTGGTTGAAAGATAGTAAGGGAACTAAACTCCCTGTGAAATTATTCTTTCTTGCAAAGCTGTCATTTTGAAGTAATCAACGAAAGAAGGCCTTTCCAACAGTGCGTCTTAATACGCACCGTAAGAAAATTTAAATTAGTAGTTCGTTTTGTTATTCGGCGAAGCGCGCGCAAGCATTGGCACGACAAACACGCGCGCGCAGTTGCTATAATTCATCGGATCAGTGTGCGACGTCGCGTATAGCTGCAATCGGCTCAGTGAGAACGCGTCTCGGACGCAATTCAGGGGCCGTATTCACAAATCTCAATAGTCAGTGGGCTTACGTTCGAAAATGACCCCCCATATGCAATTTCGGGTACATTCTTTGAAACTCTCAGGACCACTAGAGGATACCTCCAGAAGTTCAAAACCACTTGATGCCATTTTTTCTGACCCTTTTATGGGCGTCGCCATGATTTTAAAAAGTGGGGGGCTTCGCGCGTAAAAAAATATTAACAAAAAAATAATTTTCTTTTTCACATTTTGACAGTTCACTCAAGTGCTACATCACAAGAAAAAAAATTCCACAATTGTGCCTCTTTTGGGGGTGGAGCAACCTTTTAAATAAGTGGGGGCACACGTTGCTAACAGAAAATCGACCTGTAACAGGCAATCTTGAGCTTTTTTGTTTTGTTTTTGTATTTTTTACAATCCCTTATAATTTGGTGTGGAAAACAGAGTTTTGAGTTAAGGCCAAAAAAAAAAGTCTTCGGTTTCTGCTATGCGCGCGCGTCGCTGTAGCCATGCGCGTCGGCAAAATGAAAAAGTGTTTTTTTTTTTTTCAATGAAAGATGATGTCTCAAAACCGCCAAACTCACTGGTTTGACTGGAATCATGCTGCTGCACAACATTTTAACGTGTTTTTAGATTGGGTTATGGTCGAGAATAAGCTTTATGTGGCCTCTCTGGACTCCCATATATTTGCACTAAGTTTAGTCGGGCACCATTTGCAGTCATCAGCCGACATTTGAAGCAAAAAAATCAGGTTAAAAAAAAAAAAGCTGCGTCGCCGCACCACTTTTTGGGCAAGCTCCATACCAGAAACCGGAGACTTTTTTTTGGCCTTAGAAGACAAACGAAGGACGCTCACAGGGGAAAGGAATGATAGAAACGCGTTAGAGGGAATGAAACGAACTCCAATGATGTGCACTGATTGAGACACAATAGCATGAATCTGGCAAAGGGACAGAGACAATGAGCATACAGGATGGAATAATACTTTATTTTATTCAGATTAATTGGTAAAAACACCTGTCTCCCAAAAATACAACTATCCAATTAAAAGTAGTATACCAAATTTGATTAAAAACCGTCCAACAGAGTAAAAATACATTAACAACAATAATTCCCTTAATTACAATAATTCCCTGAATAATATGAAAAATCTGTGCGACAATTACATGTAGTCGTGTATATTATAATTATTTTGAGTTGCATTATAACAGTGTGTTAATTATCTCAAATTTCTGAAAGATTAACGAAATACAAAGTCAATTGCAAGACTGAGCAGGAAAATATATACTAGAAAAACTGCATAGTTATATTTCTATAGAAATTTTATTGATAGAGGATAGTCGTCGTGTTTTCCAAGCTTTTGATAGCATTTTTGAATACAACCGTTGAATGTCAATGAATCGAAAAATAAAAGTTTTGAATTTATGGGACGGAGCAGCGTTTTGTGCATTTTCACTTTGACGTAGGCCATGATAACATTTCATGCCAGATTGACTTATTCCTTAAACTTGAGCACCCTTCGTATTTCTTAGACCTCGTGGGTAGACTTTATGAGTATAGAAGCCGTCTTATAGCATTGTTGTCAGGACAAAATAAACTACAGTGAAATCTCAAAATGTCAAACTGTTGATAAATCAAACCTCCTGTTAAGTCAAACAAAGACTAATTATTCCCTTCAGTTGTATAACAGTGATATACAACCCTGCTTGACTCAAAACTCAGCTTAGCTCACATTTTGAGCCCATTCTCTCAAAGTTTGACTTATCGAGATTTCACTGTATATCAAAACATAAATGTCTCATAAAATTGATTATTTGTCCATTTGTACATGTATGTGTACAATATGCCAGATATGTTAAAAACGGCTGCCATTTTAATGGCCAATGGGGGGGGGGGAGTGGGGTGGAGCAGATTGTCACTTGTTGAGGTGTCCAGAGGTGTTTGTGAGAGTTTGAAAGAATGTGCAATAATCCATATGGGCTCGCATAAACTTCCTTTTGGAATACACGTATGCCCCCTTTTTATGAAAAAAGTGTGACACGCCCCCCAAATGGGAGCCAAAGAATTTATGAGTTGCCATGTAAACGTTTTTTTCTTGCCAAATTATAATGGATTGAAACAAAAACAAAAACAAAAACAAAAAACCTCGAGATTGCATTTAACAGGTCGATTTTCTGTCAGCGACATGTGACCCCCACTTTTTAAAATGTTGCCCCACCCCCAAAAGAGGCAAAATTGTGGATTTTTTTTTTCTTGTGATGTAGCACTTGGGTGAACTGTCCAAATGCGAAAAAAAGGGTCAGAAAAAAAATGGCATCAAGTGGTTTGGAACTTCTTGAGGTATCCTCTAGTGATCCTGAGAGTTTCAAAGAGTGTACCCGAAATTGCATATGGGCCACCACAAGCCCACTGACTACAAACTAAAGAGAATATTTCAGTTACACTTAAATCTTAGCACCCTGCTACCTTATATGGTGCGCTTAATTTGGTATTCATGAAAGATCTAAGCTCCCCACTTATCGTAGTGCTCAACTTAAAAAGTGTTCAAAGCAATCACTCTTGCTCATGCGCAAAACATGTATGTCATAAACGTTCCTACGCAGCATCAGTTCAATAAATAATGTGCGTGTTTCCTCAACATATTCATGCGTGCGCGTATTCTGCGACGCAGTATCCAAGCCAAAGTTAACACACGGATAATGTCTGCGTCACGCGCGCGTCCATCTAGCTCGTCATGCACATCGTATGCACTCAGTGCATGTTGTTATTTCCCATAGTTTAGTTGTCAACAACTAAAAATACAAGTGATATGTTCGTTTTACTTACTGTCGAGTGTGAAACAAATTGTGATCGTGATTTATTCGCATTCTCTAATACGCGCTGGAAGGTAAAACAGTTATTATTAATTGTATAGTCGGCAATCACGTGGTAGGACTGTGCATGCCATTGGTTTCGTCAATCGCACCCGCGCCGCCCGCATAAAGATCAACAAATCGATCGAAAATAACTGTTATAATGTCGACGAACTACGATTCTAGGGTTGTCACACTTTGATTTCAACCTGGCTTTCCTTTTACAATAATTCGCTATTGACGATATTTCCCTCTACCCCTAGAAAGTTCAATTTTGTGCCTACAAATTACAAACCAACCTAAAGAAATAAAGCCGCCATGACACCCTAGTGCCCCACTTAACTTGGCTTAAGACAGGTCAGACCACACTTAGATTTAAGTCATGCACATAAGTGGGGTACTTAGTGAAAATGTTCCGTGAATCGAATATTTAAGCGGGGTGCTTGCTTTTTTATGACTTTAGTGAAGTCGTTTTGTGAATACGGCCCCAGGCCCAATTCAAAACATGATTCAGCAACTTTTGATTTGAAATTGAGATCCTAGAATGCTGTTTTTTGGGGAATATACAGCTGAAGCTGAGCTGAAAATTCATCAGGTTAATTGTTCAGTATCCTTTGATTTTGAACACTTTTGTTGCTTCAAACGAACAAAATGCACAAATTACAAATGATGGACTATATCTGTAACACAACTTGACATTGTAGACTGCGATAAAAGCCCCCACCAGCATACCCTAGTATTTACCGTTGTATTTTGCCAGTCATTGTTGACTACGGTTTCTATAAAAAGCGATGCGTTTCGTGAAAAATTGCCAGGTCAAGGTGCAACCGGCGTCACCTACATATTAACAGAGCCGAGCACCACCAAGTTGAACCTACATAGTGCATGGTTGGTGGTGTGTTTATTTGTAGAGCAGCACCGTGCGGTAAGTAGCCTACGTTAGTTAATACAGAGATGGAGTAGAGTCCATCACATCTCCATGCAAGTGCAACACAAGTCCTCCAGTCCTAATAAAACTCAGAAATTATTGACTTGTGATTTACTTACGACTGGTCTTGTGATGGACTCGAATACATCAGTCTGGTTGCTCGTAGCCTTGAACACAAGGCTGTGTGAGCGCTGTATCGTGTGCGGTTTTATA
Organism: Patiria miniata; assembly: GCF_015706575.1. NCBI lineage: Eukaryota > Metazoa > Echinodermata > Asteroidea > Valvatida > Asterinidae > Patiria > Patiria miniata. The sequence continues at coordinate 13,341,536 of NW_024037068.1, forward strand.
TCACTGCGAAACCCCGATCCGTCGTATCCGCCGTGGTATCCTCAAGAAATCCGATGTGCATACTCAAACTATGCCAAATATAAATGTACGTGACACTGACAATACAAATGCACGCACTGGCCCATGTGGGAACTACAGCTCTTGCTCCAAATATGCACAGTTTTGATTAAACTGTAACTGGGTCAATTCTGTGACTTTGAATTTGAGAAAGATGCATGTTCCGTATAATTATGGTCGGTAGTGGTAGGCATCTGACGCCAAGTAAAAGTTACGGTTTTTTGGGCACAGTTTTGATTAAACTGTAACTGAGTCAATTCGGGGACGTTGAATTTGAGAAAAATACATGTTGGTCAATATGGGGTAGGCATTTGACTCCAAGTTAAAGTTACGTTTGTGGGTTCGTATTGATTGGAAAAGGGTCTGCGGTGGATGATGTAAGTTGATGAAAAGGTTTGAGATTGAAGGCCTGGATAATTAGGCATGGATTATAATAAACCTTAACCCTACGAAATCATTTAAAATCGAAAAGGGTTGTCAGGTTGGATTAGGGTATATAATCCAGCCACCATACCTTAACATGTTAATTGTTGCTTCTTGGAAAATTATAACAGTTTCGCAGAAATCGAGCAGACTCGAGGCGAGCTTCCGGCATCATCATGGAGAAGTACATAAGCTTCGAGGAATGTAAGTGACTGTATTCGTCTTTGTGTAGTCTAAGGAACAATGGCACATTTTGCTCTTCCTCCCCATTGTTCCCCCGTCTAAATTTCCATATGCAGCGGTCGACTTTTTCCCAAAATTCGGCATGAATGTTTGGTGACCTGTAATCTACCATATGACGTAATTTGCTTGCGCTGTGGTAACAAAAAGAGGTCGATGTACAATATTTTTGCCTATTTCGGTAAAAAAGCAGTACTTTTGGATATATTCTACATTGTTTATTAAAATGCTTATAAATTTGGGACAAACAAATATTGCCTCAGTCAGTATCCATCCAATTTAACAGCTTTTGGCATCCAAAGTCACAGCTACAGTGCGCTATGTATACTTTGGGTGGCAAAATAATTTCTCGTGATTTTCTCCAACATTTGCTGGTTTTTTTTTCACACAAAAAAGCCACTTGTGAATTATTTATGGAAACTTTTCATGCTCGGCATTTTTAAACCTAGATTGTGAAAAAAGTCCCGCAAAACAAAGACAATCGTGCAAAAAGACATTTGCGGAATTTTACGCCAATAGGATTACCAGCATGCATCGCAGTTGCTCACGTGACGACGAATTTTTGTCTGAAGTTGATACTTGATTGGTTTGGGCAAAGAAATAATGGTTCTGACGCATTTGTCCATGATTTGTATTAAAACACAAAGTACCAATTCTTTCACTATTAGTGTATATAAATCGGTTACCGTTGTTACCACTGATATCCGACAGAATTGTTCGGGTACTATGAAGAAGTTGGGAAACATTGTACAATTTCACAATTTCACGCAACCGACCAAAGCCTTGCAAAGCTGTTACCAGAAGTTTCATAGGGGTACATTGCCTCCCCCTCCCACCCCTCCCCCTCCCCCAACCACCCGCCCTCCTCCTGCTCCTGGCCTGATAGATATTCCCTTCTCATTTTACTTTCCCCTGATAATGTACGCGTTTCCGTGTCCGAACAGATCGGGGACTGTTTCAGAAGATGCGGAAAGCGAATATGTCGCAGGCCGTATTTACGCCCCGTGAGAATAGCGTGGTGGACGGCATTGTGCTTCCTCCAGGGACTGACGAGGTCGTGAATGACCTCAAGGACTGCGAGGTCAGAGAGGACGACGCGTGGGTCGTGACGTATCCCAAAGCAGGTAGGTGATGAAGAACAGCCCCGTCCCGTTACGCAATTGGAGCCGGACACAAAGTTATTATTTCATGCCAATGAATTTGCTTCGCTCGGAAAACTGAAAAACATTGAAGGATGTATGTGTGACTGCATTTGAGGGGCAGAATGGCCGCAGTCTATAATCGAAGACGTCCGATTGGATCATGCTATACAAGTGCACTCAAAGATTGTCTATCCACGAAAGCATGGGATATTCGCAGTTATTTTCTGGGATTAATAACAATAACAAATAGTTTGCATGCATATTTCTCTGTCTTTACTGAGCAATGGCTTTCCAGATGTTTTGAGCAAAACTCCACAACGGCCCTTCCTGTTAAGGAGGTTGCCGTCAGAAAGATACCCACAGATGGCTCTTCAAGAGGTCCCCTTACTGTGTGCAACAGAGCTATGATTGATCTGCCAATATATTCCCGTGCAATAATGGGTGGATGAACCTACTACAGTTAATATAGTTGCAACCTGATATAATATTTAGGCTTTGTATGGTGGAGTATTGATATAGTTTCGGTTTACGGTAACACTGTGTGGTAGCATAAACTACTGTCGCTCAGTGGTTTTAGTTCTGTTAAGAACTGTCCTGCTTAGTTCAAACAGAACTTGTCCTGCTAAGTGTTTACTTTCGATAGTAGGTTGGAAGGCGGTGGGACTTCTCGCAAATATCTTCACTGAGGCTGAGCGAGATAAGTTTAGTCTCAACGTTCGACTAGCCTGTTCTAGTCGTCGTCAGGAGACCAGTCGCAACCCATTGTAGTCTAAGCTGTCGATGCTGCTGGAATGCACCTTTGATTTATAATGCACGCAGCTGATGTCTTATATCTCATTTGGATTGTTCTTACTCTGTACGATGAGTGAATGCACAAAGACATCTACTTGTTGTCATCCATCACCGTCGAACAAAATCACTACAAGTGATTTATACTGGTTCTGGTTCTTGAGCTTTTTTCTTCTTAAAAACAACATAGCTTTTCGAGTATCGTCTTACCTCTCAGTGTTTATACCAAGGACAGATCCGGCAACTAATTTGCTGGCGGGGAAGGAATAAGGGGTGGGGCGACCAGCTGGCCAGCCGAACAATGCAATGTCGAAAATTGCGGGGGGTACTCATACATTTTGAGTTTTTGACGCTGTTGGCGCTCTTTGACGCGCTTTTTCTCATCCCTTACTTTCTTACTTGTTTACTTACTTGGTTGGCTCTTCTCTTAAGGACTCCTCAGAGTATTACCAAGAGGTCAAAAACACCGGGGCAAACCACTTCTCTTGGCGATAAGTGTCACTGGGTTTCTTTTACGTGCATTGCATTAAACAACACACGGGAACTCCGGCTTTACGTCCCATCCGAAGGACGAAGCAATAATGGCTAAGTGCCTTGCTTAAGGGCACACGTGTCCAGACCCGGGCTCGAACCCACGCCATTGTTGCCTCTGAAACACCAGAGCATGAGTCCGGTGCTCTAAGGTCCGCTAGGCCGAGACACATCCCTTTTGATTAATATTTCACAAATCCATAGAAAGGGCATCTAGTTCCCGCGCAGAGCCTATGATCTTACCAAGGATTATATAAATACTGTCGTCTTTAACCCTCATTTTGATTATTACTAAGTCAGGTACTTTTGGGGGGCTGAATAACAGCTGCTGCCGCCTCCCCTTTCAAGATCAAACCTTTGTGTTTAACCGATAGAATATGCGTATGCGGTAGTTTTTTGTTCACTGTGGTGGAACTGTTTGTCGCCCTCCAGGCACAACGTGGACCCAGGAGATCATGTCCTGCGTGATGCATGACGGGAACCTGGAGGAGGTCAACAAGAGACACACCACGTACCGGGTTCCCTTTCTAGAGATGAGTCTGCCTGAGCCGATCCGCCGAATGAAAAATGTAAGTCCCTAATTGTTACCACTGGCGTAAATTCCCGGGGGTGTATATCTCCCCAACCCCAAACTATTGGAACAGGGGTAGATGGACAACAGAATCCCCGCCTTGCCAGTTTTCATTTGGTTTAAACCAGGAATGACAGGTTGATAATCTGATCACTGGCATTTAATCATTTTCAGTTACTACATGTTATAGTTGTGCACATGCTTTTTACAAAGGTCGGATATAAAGCTGCCGTCTGTGATCGTGTGCGCACGTGAAGTTTGTCGTTATGGAATGCACGTGAACCGTTGTCGAGGAAGTGAGCCTGACCTGGGTAGGAGGTGACGTCAGGCTTTTCCGACGTCTTAGCCCATCTGAGACAAGACGGACACATCTGCAGGAGGGCACTGTTGGTTGGGGGTGAAAGATCGAGTTCCCTCAACCAAATAGCCCCCTCATTAATGAGTCCACGCAATGCAATGCATGAATACTATAGAAAAGTATAGATGGGTCGAAAATTTCATAGCCTGGTGCCTGCCAAGAATTCAACTTGCCAGTAATGTCACACGACTTCCACTTAATAGAAAACATGTGGTGTATAGTTTGTATTTTGTCGCCCATAGATGCCTCATACTTACAAGTTAGTCTCAGAAATACCGTCACCCCGGGTCCTCAAGTCTCACCTACCGGGCCGGCTACTGCCGCCTCAAATGTGGACGAAGAAACCCAGGATCGTCTACGTCATGCGCAACCCTAAGGACCTGGTGGTCTCGTTCTTCTACTTCATGCGAATGATGGACCGTTCCTCTATGAAAATTGCCGAGACCTTTGGGGAGTTTTTCGAAGAGGCATTAGAAGGAAAAAGTAAGTAGGTACAGTGTCATCACAGGGATATTGTAGCCTGGCAATGTCACAAGAAATTTCGGTAGAATATTTTCCACTCAACGTCAAACCTTGTCGCATTGAAACTGCCGGATTGGCTACAGGGTGCCATACAAGTCTCGCACGGCTTCCAAATCAGACTTAGGCCGTGTCCGAAACGGGCTTCCAGAGCTACGGCTACGTCTATTGTCAGCGCGTCCCCGCGTATTTTCAATGGGCGCAGACCTAGACCTAGCTCTAGCCAACTGATTCGGATGCAGCCTAATTTCGGCGATGCACAATGCAGAGCGCCACCAAGTGCTTGCCACGGAGAGTTTTTTTCCCATTGCATTGTGAGTGGTGGTCGCCAAATTCGCAGCGCGGGACATTTGAAATTGTTAGTTTTTCCTGTCAGTAGTTTGGTAAGCATATGATTCGAGTATATTATGTTTGCCCATTTCTTTTCTTTTTTTATCAAAATGGTGTGTTTTTGTAAGGCGGCAGAACGCTTTGTCCCAATCTAATTAGCTCAAGTTGTTTACGGACACGTGTTCAAATGGGCCGTGTTTTGTCGACCGTAAACTTGAAAAGCGGACCCTTCATGGCAAACTCTTGGCGGAGCACTGCATTGTGAATCTCCCATAAACAGGACTGTTCAGACACTTTTTCCTGGGTCAAAGCTACATTTTTCCCCAAGGATCACGGGTCAAATTGACCAGGAAAAATGAAACAGAGAAGTGTCGTTTTGACCCTGAAAAGCGTCATACTAAATAGAATCCGATTTCGGGTCAATCTGACTTTAGTAAGATTTTTTATTCAGAGTGTAGTGTTTTACAAGTCTGTCCCTCTGTTTCGATTGTTTGCAGCTTTCTTCGGTCCGTGGTGGGAACATTACTTGTACTTCTGGAGGAAAAGACACGAACCAAACATCCTCGTGCTGCGATTTGAAGACATGAAGAGGGTGAGAGTTAAAAAGAATTCTCGACAATTTCCGACAAATGAAGTTAATTTCTACTGAATCGTGCCAAAATGTGATATTGCAGATCGGACTTAATTAAGTAATTTTTGGGTGATCAGGTATCACTCGGTCACCGTTTTAAAATCGTTATAATTTTTCTTTCGCCGTTTCTTTTTTGTTTTGGACGATAACTCTCCGCGACTTTTCTTCTACATGATATAAACATAAAACTTTCTTCTACATGATATAAACATGAAACTTTGAACAAAGATCAACACTCAGCGAGGTGCGCATACCGTCACGTCATGATGACGTCGTCAGGTATCAATTTACAAGTGATTTTAATTGAAAAAGTGATCAACTTCTCGAACAAAATGATTAATCATGTTCATACTTTGTAAACATACATATCATTAATTGATTAACATTTTTGACACGTTCGTGAAGTCTTTTGACCCTTACTACCGGGGCTACTGGAAGGTGAAATTTAGGTGAATTAAAAATAAAGACATTAGCCTTCTATAATTTTTATCAAAACAAACCAAAAAAATATTCCAAACAATTCACGGGATGGTTATAAAACCTGCTATGAGCTTGAAAGATGTGAAAACTGTGGCGTCATCAGGTATCAAATTACAAGTGATTGAAGGTCAAAATTTTAAATTATGAATCCTTGGTTCCATTACCAGAAACAAATTATTTAAAAATGGTTCCACTTTACTGTTCTGATATGAAAATATTCACAACTGAAATGGGAAACGTCCAATGAAATGGTTGCCCAATCATCCAGCATTTGAAGCGCTACCTCTAGTTTTATATTGTTTATGTATTCATTTCTGGTAATGAAACCAAGGATTCATGAAAAGCTCCCAAGACATTGTAGCTCGAAAGCCTGAAAAACAGATAATGTAGAGAGAAACCATGAAGAAATCTTTAGTTTGAGGGGTAGGAGGAAAATCACAGATTCTGTGCAAATCCCCAAGGAACCAGGTAGGTAGTAGAAGGAAAAACAAAAACTATATCCACATGTGGACCTGGTTGGATTCGAACCCGGGGCTATAAATGCATAGAGGTGGAAGGCGAGGAGACAACCAGAGCACACCTGACTCCCTACTTCTGCGTATCTGTACAGGACCTGAGAGAGACGGTTGAGCAGATCAGTCGTTTCTTGGGCAAAAACCTGTCAGCCGAGACACTGGACGCCATCACGGAGCACTGCACCTTCGCCAACATGAAGAAGAACCCCATGGCAAACCAGGACACGCTATTTGAGTTACCAGTTGACGAAAAGACAGGTGACAGAGTGTCATTCATGAGAAAAGGTACGAGTTAATTTCCATAGTGGCATGCACCCGCAATTATTTAATTAAACTGGAATCGGCCAGATAAGCCCAGCAAGATTGGTTGTCAAATTATTAAGGGGCCTGCTCTTTATAGTTAAATTTAATCCTTGTCACGCGGTGCATTTACTGACACTGTGCATTTTGGAAGTGTCATCAACAAAGAGCGAATTTAAATTTTAAGAAGAATAATGATAACCGAGCATGGCACCTTACGGAGAACTTCTTATGGACGTGTGCACGTGCAAAGAAAACCCCCAAAACCCTCCCATATGTACTCCATTAACAAAAACACTCCCCTCGAACTTTTAAATCTACTCTTCGGGACCTTAGGAATCATTAAAGCATTTTGCGACAACACAATTAGTCCAAGGAATGGTAGTTGTAGCATTAGGGAGACACCAAAATGTTCCCCCATGACCTCCATAATGTGTCTTCATAATGTTAAATAATACTACAGCGTGTCTCCCTTAGGTACCATTTAATGTTGAATGAAGTTGCATCACAATTACTTTACTACAGCCTGTATGCTGCATTGAAGTAACACACAAGTTAATGCAAAGTGGCTTCACTGTAAAAAAAAAAAAAAAAAAAAAAAAAAGGTTTGGCAAAATGGGTTGATAATTCGACTAATGTTTGTCGAATTATCAACTGCCTACACTCTTGGGCCAATTCGTTCCAATGGTTTGACAGTTTTTACCCAATTAATTCAACCCAATAATATGAGTAATTTCATACCAATGCTCGGTAAATTACATTGCCCAACAGTGTTTTATCCAACCTGTTTACAATATATCCGCCCAGTATCCTACAGAATCTCCCTTTCATTCTTCCTCCCGTGTTCTCCTCGTTTCCAGGCAAGGTTGGTGATTGGAGGTCCCACTTCACTGTGGCACAGAACGAAGCCATGGACGCCCTCATTAAGGAGAAGCTGCACGGTACTGGGCTCACCTTCGACTTCGATTAGCCAATCCTAAACCCACACACTTAGAAATAATATGAACGCGTTAAGCTTCAATATAGAATTTAAGCAACAATATTCTTTTGGTGAGCTGTACAAGTTTCTCCGAAAATTTTGTTTGAGGTGCATGATTAGATATAAAAAAAAATCAGCAACTGATTATGCATGAGGTATAGTATAACAAATAAAACATGGTTTATTTCGGGTGGACAGTCGATATTAGCTCCCCTCGGTATTGGAATTTTGACAAACTAGTTCTCTTGGCTTCACCTCGGGAACTAGTTTGTCAACTTCCAATACCTCGGGGGGCGAATATCGACTGTCCACCCTCAAACCATGTTATATTTGTATAATACATACAAATACATGATTCAATATAGCTCTTTGGTACTGTCAGGCACGCGTTTTAGATTTGTATATTTTGTTTGTTTTGAAATTTTAAAATGTCTGAGTATGTTTTTAGTATAAATGTTTAGAGAAAAACTGATATTTCTTATGTATGTACATACATAATGCCGAAGAAATATATAATAGTCGAGTCTTGAGGCAGCAATGTGCTTTGAATGAGTTTGAACGGCATCGTTGATCCTTATAAAAACAATTAATTGGAGGGCGGGTAGCTTCAGTAAAGCGGTACATCGTCATATTCAAACATGCAAGTTCCTTTAAAAGGTTTGGAATTTGTACACATGCAGATTTTGTGTCCAAACGTCGAAACGCACAAACAGACACACACACGTTTACGTTACATACCTAGTGAGGACATTCCTTTGTTTTTGTGTAGTCAAGAAAAATACGTGAAAAAAAACTCATTACTCACACTGTGAAAACTCTGAGGGGGAAACATTGAGTATGTAAACACCGGCAATCTTAAATCTAGGACAAAAGGGTAAGGGCACAAACAATACGTCCACGATTGACCGAACGTCCACGATTGAAATTCGTTTTCAAAACCAATGAGAGCTGTTGCTAAAAAGTTTGAGAACAAACAAAGGAATGAGGATTAGGGACAACGGGGGTCCACAATTGCCGTTGTTGAGGAAGATGTGTGTGTGGACGTGGGCAAGTCCACACAACGTATCTCAAACTGGTTAATGTAGACATCTTTTGTTCGGAAGTCCACACAGTGAAAGGGATGTTTGTACATTCATATCTCAAAGTGAACGCGATTGACTTAACACTTCTGGCATTATTACCATGGCGATGTTGTGTCTTAAAAATTATTGCATGGTAATCAGATCATGTTTTTTTCATATTGAAATGCATGCGGGGCAGACACAAATTATAACCGGTGTGCCCCAGGATGTGGTTAAAACAAATTATGTGGCCATCTGCGCCTGGCGCGCGGCTGTGTACACGTGCCTGCCTTGACGCCAGAGGGCGCTAAATCGGTAGCCACTATAACATTCCTGATTAACTTTGGGGATTGTTTAACTGAACTTTGACACTGGGCCACAAATAGCCGCGGGCGGCAGTGTCAATTCAGTCCCGTCGTCGTATGAGTGGCTCTGCCGAATAAATGAAGCTGCACAGTTGAACAATTTTCATGACAACATCATCGATCTTCTCGCCTCTGAAATGCCGAGTTACATCGCAGTTCTGGTAAAGCGTCGTGCCGATGAACACAAAATCTCATCGACGGAGGAGGAGCTGTCTGGAACTACAAGGGAAAACAAATCCCCCCAAAAGTTGTGCAAGCAAGAATTTGTAAATATCTCAAAAAAGTATCCAACATCAGCATTTCATGTTGATAGATCATCTTGCTTTTACTTTCCAAATTATGTATAATCACAGCAAATAAAATGATGAAACTCCATTCATGCAAACCAGAGATACAACAGATTATAAATGGCAATGTGTTGTTCAGCCGTTTCGAGGTGATTTACACAGTTAATGAAAAAACCCACAGAGTGCCTGTTGAGCAATTTTCAATGCAATATGTGATTCCCATTGGAATGGTGTTGAAAACACATAATCATTTTATAATCTGTTACAGCTCTGGTTTGCATGAATGGGTTTCCGTGACACTGATTATAAACAAGAGTATAATTAATATGCTTCATCACAATGAAATACTCTTGTTGGGTACTTCTAGAGAAATTCAACGATATCTGTTTGCACAACTGTTTTGGGTCACCTGTAGAATAAAATGTATCCAATCCTTTCCGGCCCAAAAACATCGTGCGGCCACGTTAATTTGCCGGGGAAAAACAGAAGACATTTACGATAACTCATCGTAAATTGATTCTGAACATGGTGAACGGCCGTGTGAATGTCATCCCTTCGGTGATTTCGCTTGACAGCGTGATGAATTGGGCTTTTCTGATGGACACCCCCGCTATGCATCGGGAAGCTATTACCTATTACAGACAAAGCCCAACCTGCGCTAAAAGCAAACACCCTGAATGCCAATGAGAAACATGACAGGCTAATTGCACCACTTAACTATCACTATATGTAACTTAAGAACACAATGATAAATACCACGCGAATATTGCGTGGCATGGAAACAATGCTATTGACAGGCCCGTCTTGATTGTCTCTTTTGGCATTCACATTTAACTAAGGTGCAGGTAGCACTTTTAGCGCACATAGCCTGATAAATCCCATGCCTTCTGTAAACAATTCATATGCAGTGACACTTAAATTACAGATTATACTTACAATGATCAGGCGAACGGAAACAAACCCTGTAGCGATTTGTATTAAATAAACCAGTTTTTTTTTTGCCAAAAAAAATGTAGACCTATCGGAAAAGAGCCCTATGCTTTGCAAAATATGTCTACCAATAATACAATCTTGTTACAATTATTGACAAATCTTCTGGAAATGTTGTTTCATTTATTTCTGTATACGAAATCAGCTTGCATTATATGTAATGCAAACGGATTTCGTTAACAAAACATTATTCATGACCGTTTCTTAACTATAAAAGCATTGAGGAGACTCTGCTAACTGAAGAAGGCATTTAACAGACCGTCTTTAATTAAAGAAACAATTTGTATGAAGAATTTTCAATCGCCCGTTTCGCAATTCGAGATGTGAATGTGTTATAAAATTGTTTAAATGTTAATTGAATAGTATGATAATCATTCATTATAATTGCTTCAAAACACTTCAAGTTGTCGAGGCAAAAGCATGCAATTCCTTATTGACCCACCATTAAGCATACTCGGATTGCCCTACCTCACTATCAACGATGGGCTCATCAGTTATCTCCGTCTACGTTGCTGCCCTTGCACCCTGTAATATGATCGAATAGAAGGCAATAACTAATAAATCAAATAAGTGCACATCAAGAAGAATGCAAGGAAAGGATTTATCTATGGCGTTTGGCCGTTTGACGCGAACGTATTAAAATTAGTTGTCTTCGTTGCACGCAATGCTGATATTGCGCTTATAAAAGTTCCACATCTCGTAAGCGCAGCTGTCATTGGTATTTTTTTTTCACTTTTAAGTCAGTTCTACTCACAAACCAATCCTATATTTAAAAATCCTACGCTGTCTGTCTGTTTGTCTGTCTGATGTCTGTTTGTGTGTTCCAACTTCTTTTTTTAAAGGCCTAAAGGGTGTGCGCAAGCACAAAATGCAATGGTTAATGGATATGATTGGTTATTGTATGCAGGTCCTTAAATGGTATACACTTATGCTCCGATTTCAATGTCCTCTGAATTCACAGTTGACACGTGAACAAAAATGATTTATTTGTTTTGTTTTGCTTTCGTTTTGCAAATTTGTTTCTTACTTTGAATAGTTTAATATTACAACATCATCGCTATGAAAACACTCAAAAACTTATCGCTATTACGCAAAACATACGTTGATGATAAAAAAAAATGTGGCAAATTTGCTTCACCAAGGTTTACCACGCCCACTGGGAGTCAAAGTAAACATTTGTGTTATGACTCCACATAGCTAGCGGGCGCCGCGCAAAGCGCGGCATCCTGCTACTTACAGTAATACAAGCAAAATTCAACGATATCCAATACAAAACCATCGTTTAAGAATTAAACCACGGAACGGTGTGTACCAACCGCTGTTTCACGCACGCAAAGGCTGAATTGGACGAAATAATTACTTAGGCTAGTGCCCTGGTACGAAAATTTGTAAAATCGGATCCTTCGACCTCAAACTCAAACTCCACCTCCACCATTGGAATGGTTCATGGCTCTTTAAATGTATTATCGTTTCTTAGTTGAAATTATTTAGATGGATATGTGGGCAAATATGTTTTTTTTGTGCAGGAGAGTACGAATGCTAGTATTTTATATATCGGGTTTGCTTCAAACTTTACTTCACTGTCTATTTGAGTTGTGCTCATGAGAAATCACATTGCTTCTTTCTACACGCAAGCATATATTCAAGTAAGACAAAGCATGCAAGTCTTAATTATGATTAAATCCCATTATATATTTATTAACGACGAAAGGAGGAAATAATGTACAAAGCAGCTTCAGTTTGCATCTATAGTCGAAAATAACGACACAATTGCTCCCTGAGGTGAATTCTCATTTGCGATACTTTTCCGTGGCCTTGGTTTGACTGTTGACTCTTCCTACGCCTCCTGCTGAGCGCCTGATATGAAATAGCTATAGGTAGATAGGCGGGCATTATTGACCGCCTGCTGTATACTGGTCTAGTCAATCTATTTGAATTAAATTACCACACTAATGCAGTTACAAAATTGTGAAAAACTGTCAGCAATATTCAAAGAAGGGAAATCACATTGAAATTTCACATTTCAAAAAGAAAAAGTAACCGGTCTCTAGCTATAATGCCGTGTGCGTGTGACTAAGATCTGATATTAGTATCATTGACCTAGCCACTGTCCCGAAGGTGGGCAAATTACGCACAGCGATATCCCCTGAAAATGTGTGGTCGGTCATCCGTCAAAAGGAAATAATTCTAAATCTGCTTGGTTTGATAAATGCATTAGACATCACCCGCATGACCTGTGGCGTACGTGCGAAATGGGGCGGCGTGACGAATAAGTGTTTGAAAAAAAAAAAACTTTACTTTTTTAATTTCTCTTTTTTAGGGTCCGATCGCTTGACGTTAAGTTAGGCTGACCATCCGGTTTTTCCTTGAGCCGTGAGCCGTGAGCCGTGAGCCGTGAGCCGTGATCGGCTACCGTTGCAGTAAGGCAAGTCAGCAACCATGCCGTGCGTTGTACTTGAACTATAGACAGCAGGGCTATATTTTCACGTAAACCACTACTTCATCAAATCGCATAATGGTCAGTTGGTCACTACCTATGCCGTGTACCCACACTGGTTTATGAGCGTTTTTCCCCACAGTTTTCCCATCACATCTGTGTAGGCTTACCTACTAGCTATACGAGCTTTGCGTTCTACAATGGGGACACTGACTTTCCGGTACCGGATGTCACGTGGTTTTAGTGAGAGAGCCCTATAAGCTTTGTACTGCTATATAGCAATCGAATCTTATTTCTAAAGCCTATGAGCATGACCAGACAAGACAATTACTGGCGAAACTTCCATTTAACAATGATTTAACAATGGTTCGCAGCTTCGTTTTGCTGAGTAGTAAGGTAACAACGCCATCGGATGAAGATGCAAGGAATTTGTCAGAATGCGGCGATTGTGAGTTGAGACGCTTGATATTATCTCCAAACTCAATAAATTCGGGTATAGGTGATTTTCTATGAAGACAAAAAGTAAATGGGACATGACATTACAGTAGATATGGCCCACCGCTTTAAACTAATTCTTTACAAAGATACCATCGTAAGGCCTCCCTACTGCCACATCTTAAACATTCGGTGGTGAAATAATGGTTTTAATATGGTATTTAATTGCGTTACCTAGTACATATCATTTATTTTCCATTGGGAAATTGTGGCAGGAATTGGACATTATTTTTTTAATTGAAATTGAATTCAAATTGAAGTATCTTTACTGAGTGGACCATTACCTTTGTCGCCTAGATACCTCCATGGATAGGCTATTGATTGAGAAAAAAATTAAGAATATTGTTCTTATTGTGAGACCAAGAATGCATTGGATACCAGTACATTTTTTAATTGTAAACAAAAGATGGGTTGCATTAGGTGTAAGAAATCAAATAAAATGCATCCCTTAGGTGTCATTCTATCTGAACTCTTACACATGTTCCTCTCCATTCATAGGTCAAATCGCTACCCGTTCTCCTTCCCCATAGGAATGAAAACCCCGCCAAGCAAACAACCACCAAAGAAAAAAAAGTGAATATTGCTAACGAGATTACTTGCATTTTAAGTCAATTACGATTTCCCTGCACAAGTCTCTTCCCCCTTCCTTTCCCTCAGTATAAATCCAACTAACCTTTCCTACTGCTACGCTGGAGGATTTATCCTCACGTCTTTATCCATTTACGATCCAACTCAGAAAGAGTTTCTGCCTTATTACTAATCTTGGTTATTCTACATTTACGATGAAGGAATCTTATATTCAGGACGGAGAATTCTACTGCAGGGTATTAGTTTACCGCAAGCTAGGCGCGATACCAATGGCGTCAGTGGCATGTGAAGGCTAAGTCTAGATATTGGCCTAAACGCTTCATTGGTTAATTTTAGTAAGCGGGGGCTGCATCCACAAGCAATCCCTAAAGTGTATACTTGACTGATTGTGTCGACCCTTGCCTGAATCATACTGGTACAACTGTTTTTCTCTCATATATATGGTGAGCCTATTTTGTTAGTCTCAACAAACTCCTTACATTAAACTGTCATCTTTTGGGAGTTTTTTTTCTTGTCATTTCAATTAATTATAGATAAATATCTAAGACAGTTTACCCATTCCTATCGGTGGAGAGCCCGTCACGTTGGTGGTTTTCAACAGCTGATAAAAAACCGGTTGGTTTTAAACACTTTATTCCTGCACCGCTGCGTTCTGCGCCACTCTCCATAAAAGGAGAGTTATAACTCTACGCGCCCGAGAAACATACCCGTACCCTAGGCCAGAGGGGTATTTTACAAAACATGAGGCAAAGCTGTTGAACAAAATCCTTTCCAAATTGTGATTGTTTGAATTGTTTTGACTTATCGACCGAAATGTATTTATCAACGGGACAACAAATGCATAATGCGAACAACATCATACCTCTCAAATATGGCTGCAAATTAATGTAGAGGATCTGAGTGAAGTACGATAGGCCCCTAGTGTGGAGAAAGGCATCTAAAAGGCTACGTCCTTAGGGTGGGACGTTAGGCTTGAGGTTCCGTGTTCTAAGATCAATGCGTTTTAAGAACCAAGATCACTTGTTATAAAGAAAGAGAGGGATTTTGCCCCTGTTTGCCCTAAAAATAAATATGTGTGATACTCCCAAAAGGATGCTTTGTTCCTGAGGGGCATTATATCATAATGGAAAGTCACCTGCAATGTCGACTTCTTATTCAGATTTAGGTGCAATTTCCATATTAATTCTGCTAATGTTTAATTCCACCAAATAGAATGTGGACCTAAAAACGGCCTGGTAGTTTTACATCACGGTCGCGGCAAGTTGACAGGGAGGTTAGTTAATACCGTCTGTCCCCATTGGACTTAATTGTTTTCTTTCTACACTGCAAAAACTATGTTTAGCAATTAAATACTATGTTTAAATACTAAACATGTTTAGAGTAAGGACGGATAGTGTTTAGCAATTGAACATAGATGTTTAGGTAGGCCTAGTTACACATAATTTTTAGCCTCTAAACATGTTTAAAAAGTGATAGCAGGATAGTGTTTAATTGTTAAACACAGTTTTTAGAGTGTACAGGAAAGACACGGTAAGTTAACCCAAAATAAGTCCAATGGGAATACGGCTAAAGCCTTTACCTGATTGTGTACGCCAAGCACTAGACAAAATTGATGCTGACATTCTAATTTATTCGCTGTAGATGTACTTCATGAACGCCATTTTTAAAAAAAAATTTACCATGCAATCAGGCGATTAACTGTCAACGCCCTCCTACTCGTAACAATTCCTCTGAGTCTTTTACAGGCACGCGAGCAAATACTGCCCGTGGGAGCAGAAAGGTGTGAGTTGTTTGATGAAATATAACCCAGTACAAAACAAACAAAAGCTTCGCCATCCATTCCTCCTTTGGATTCAACAATACAATCCGATCCAGTGTACATAAAATCTCAAGTGCTGGCTTCCCGTGGCGGCTGTGTGTTTGATCAACGCGGGGGTGTATATACCCCACCTCGGGCGCTTTCAAGACAAAAATGCAGCAGAACCTATCGAGAGAGCTTGAACCGTGAAATTGTCAAACCTTACCCGCGAGCCGCATCCTCTAGGTACGGTCGCCGTTTTCATTCAACGACGAGGGTTGAAGTGAAGTGCGAAAACGCGTTGGTAAAGTTACTCGATTTAGCTACAATTATCCCGACGGAATAAAAGGGCAGCCTGTACCACACTTCGAGATCCCTCAACTCGATGGGTATCTCTGGCTGTACCTGGAGCCCAGGCTAGATTTTAATCAGCAGAATGCGTTTCCGTTTATCAAGTGTTTCTGGAGTGTGAGAGGTGCGCCAGGGGTTACGATATGAACGCCTAAAATGCAAAGAAAGCGTTATAATGTGTGCGTTTATTGAACAGATCACCGTCCCGTCAATAACAACTAGGTAAAGTTTCATTACAATAAAGTTGCATCATGGTGTTTTTTTCTTATCTAAGAAACGTTCGACTCCTGTCCATTCAAAGACAAAACGAGCCATTTTACTATAGATTTGCTGAGGAATGTGTGTTAGCACCGTCCCTTACCAAATCAGACCAGTAGATAAAATCGGGTAGATTTTGTTTCCTGTTATTCCATTGATAATTGTTATAATAAACAATACCACCCTAAAAAAAAATCACAAATCGCCAAAAGTGCCCTGTAAGGTCTTCGGCTTTCCAAACAAAAGCGTTTTTTTTATTGGGAAAAGCCCGTGAAAACATTGTCGAAAGGCAATTAAGGATTGAAGCTTCACGAATACACATATCTAAAAAAGTTTCTTCCTCATGATTTGTTGTTTAAGTGACAAAGCCTGTGAAAAAAAAACTCACAATGCAAAACTTCAGTGTCAAATTAACAGAGTGTTATGTGCAAGGAACCACTTTTCAATTACCAGAGCCGCATTTTGCTGAACCTATATCAACATATTTTTCTGGCAAAGCAAGCATTCACTTTCCAGCATAACATGCATTATGTCTCGTGCACAACTACATCCAATTGAGCTTGCAGACCATCACGTTTATGCCAGACATAATTACGCCCACATTAAATTAATAAGTTTAGGCGTTTCATCCACTTACGGCATGACGACGGTTGAGAGCACTTTGTTCTTCCCCTCGGGCCGGGCCGCTAATTTACCTTCACGATTCGGTCCGATGAAATTGATGTCATGCTTAATTTATCTCATGTTAATTTGCCTACCTATTTCAGACACATCTATCGGGTCGATATATTATATTCTATACCTTCCTGCGAATAAAATGTACCGTCCCCGCTTTCTTTGGGCAGCTCATAGAAGGAGGACGGGGTAAGGGGGCGCTTCCCCCCCCCCCCCCCCACCCCCACCCCCTGGAAAAGCAAAAGGAAAAAAAAGGAGAAAAAAGGGACAGCAAAAAAAGAAGACGAGGTGCAAAGTCATATTGCTGTTAATTTAATGCACATTTAAAAACATTGGCTCCGGCAGAGGTGTCAATGGGTGTGGGGTGGGCAAAATGTCCCCAGCTGAAAGGGACCTAAAATGCGGCCATATAATAGGCATAGGTATCGCGGTCTTGAACAAAGCATCGAGTGATGTCCAGCACCCCTTCCCTTTCGTTTTCCACAGCCGGCGATTTCTCCATTCGCTGCTTTCTGGTGAGAGCTTTGCCCACTCTAAGAAAATCCTAGCCACGCCCATGTAGAAGGAATTAGTCTGGTGTCGAAATAAGCAATCCCTTTTTCATCGATTTATCTCTAGTTTCAGTGACGCCGGGGAAACGACTGAGAGCGTTTGATTGCTTTCTCCTACGATGGGATGCCAGCCTCTTAATGCTTCTCCAAGCCAAGATAATTGCTGCTACCCATGCTGTACTCCTCGTTGGCGAGATGCAAAATGAGATAAAATGTCTTGCCCAAGGACACAGCATTGCCGCTGGATTCGAACCCCGCCCCACTGAGCATGAGTGACAAACCATTGTCATCATGTTTATTTAACAAGACCTATTTCTCAATACAATGAGACTTATAAACTACGCCGATTAAAAACGAAAGGTTTGTCTTTCTGAGCGCAAAAAAAAAACAGACCGCAATTTATGATCAGCATAGGATTCAAACTAAAAAAAAGATATAAATGTGACTGTTCCATCCTTATTTCCTCAACTGAAACCGATTATAAAATACGACTACAAACATCGCCAAAATCGTCTTCAGTTGAACCTATCCTAAAAACGTCATACGCAGGTCACTTTTCACGCCATGTTTGGTGTTAAAACCTATTTTGGGGTTGTCCCCATGTTGATTTGTTTTGTATCTAATCGTCCGTGACGCCGGCCTAATCGTCCGTACGGTATCCAGCGGCACGCTGCACCTGCGGCCGATATCAGAGCAGGATCGTTCACGCCAATTTGGGCAGGAAAATGCCATTTACCGCCATCTTCAGAAATCGACCGCTAATGAAATTGCCACCTCCTTTCCTTGCCCACAACCCCCCGCCTACCCCCCCCCCCCCCCATCATCATTCCCCAACCTCACCCACCTACATCGTGTCCCCCATCCCCCACCCCACCTATATGGAGCGCGGGAAATGGTTGTGCTGTACGTGTTCGAGGACGCGCCGAGACCCATCCAAAATAATTGACAAAATTGAAGGGATCCGCAAACTTGAAGTATCTCCCCGCGTTCGCCTTGAGTGCAACTTCAACATCCACGGCTGAAATAACCTTCGCAACTCAGTATTTGACTCTTTTAAATTCAACTCGAGACTTCCCACTTTTAAAAAAATGGGAGCGTTTTATTTTAGCCCCTCTAGATTTCCAGAGACGCTTTTTTTTTTGCTGCCAATTGTTTGCCGTTTCCTTATTCGTTTGAAATTGGGTCACACCAAGGAGATTTTGAAACCTGCCTATTGTTACCGTTTCTTTATCCATTTTAAATTGGGTCAATCAACCGGTTGAGCACGTTGCTCGCATTTATACGCTGAATGGGAAGCCTTTTTTGTGTGTGTTCTGGTAGAATGTTTATCTCTTACCCAGGTTTCTTTTAGGCTTTAGGTTGTATGTTATCACGCTCACATAGTTACATCCTTCCTATATTCAAATATCATACGCTGTCTGTCTGCCAGTCTTGCTGTCTGATGTCTGTGGGTAACGTATTTTTGTAAAAGGCCTAAGGAGTGTGCAGTGGCACAAAATGCAAGGGATAATGGAGAGGATTGGTTGCTGTATGCTGGTGTGTTACAACTGATAATGTAGTAACCAACGGATAATGTATCACCAACCCATAATGTCACACAAATTGACCGATATTGTATCACTAACCGATAATGTAACAGAAATTGACCGATAGTGTAGTAAATGTTACTACACTATCGGTCAATATTTGTTACATTATCGGTTAAGACGGAAATGTAACAACAATCGACTGATAGTGTAGTACATTTTTACTACACTATCGGTTAATTTCTGTTACATTATCGGTTAGTGATACAGTATCGGTCAATTTGTGTGACATTATCGGTTGGTGATACATTATCCGTTGGTTACTACATTATCAGTTGTAACACTGGTGCTTAAATGGTCTGCTCCGACTTCACTGTCCTCTGAAGTCACGGTTGCACGTGAAAAAAAACCATTTATTTGTTTTGTTTGCTTCTTTGCTAATTTGTTTCTTTCCAACTTTGATTAGTTAAATATTGAAACATTATCTCTTTGAAAACACACCAAAAACGAATCGCCATTACGTTGATGATGAAAAACGTGACAAAATTGCTTCACCGAGGATTACCACGCCCAGTTGGGGTCAAAAAGTAAACTGAAGTCAAAGTAAACAACTTAACATTAATATAGGACTCCACCCAGCTAGTGGGTGCCGCGCGAAGCGCGGCGTCCCGCTAGTTAAACAACAAAAAAAGGTTGCGTAAAAGTAAAACGGTGTTCTCTCTAAAGAGTGCCTGGTTAGATTGACCCAGAAAAAGTGTCAATTTTGACCCTGAAAACAGAAGCCGCATACTGGGTCAAATCTCACCAGGGACTTTTTTTCTAGAGTGTTGGGCAATGCTGTTTGCCCAACATGAGTATGAAATTTATTCGGGTAATAATTGACCAACTTTTGGTAAAAAAAAAAAAATCTAAGGAGTGTATGCAGTTGGTATTTTGAGAAACATTGGGCAACCTATTTCCCAACTTTTTACTGTAAATGACATCTACAAGGTATGCTCTCATTAGTGTGCCTGCAATACACAATGATGAAAATTACATTATTGGTAAATTGATTACACGTTCCTCAAATTTCCAGCAGTAATAAGCCCTGAATATCAAGCAGTGTGGATGGAACACAAAAGATAACGGATCAAAATCATTACAATTTCCCGCCCAATTGCTTGATTTGTCAGCTGAAATGACATACTGTAAATGACAGAAAGTAAGCTAGTATGCTCTCATTAGTGTACATGCAATAAGCAATGATGCAATTACATTTGTATTTGTAAATTGGTTACACATTCCAGAATATCAAATTTACGCTATTCCATCAGTATAAACTATAAAGGCCTGACAATCAAGCAGTAGAGATGGAACACGCAAAATAACGGATCAAATCATTACAAGAGATGATTTCCCGCCACTGAATGGCTTGTTTTGTCAGCTGAATCCACTGTCCAACAATAATTGCGTACTTCAGTTATGCTCTGCCTCAGCTGTCACCCGCGAACAAATTGAATTTGATGAGAAGTTTACAATGCAATTTCTCTTTGAGACTTGATTTGTGATTTGACTGTCCATGAAGTGCCACAATTGTATTTGAGGGGGAATTATTCACTCATTTATTATGGACAAGGATACGACATGTGACAACACAATACTGTCCTAATATAATTACTAAACAACATCATGACGGCGATCGCTACACTCTAGCACATTAAGGTTGCAAATGTGTCCGATAATTGGGCAGTTGTATATACCCTGCAAAAAAATGTTGTGCATGTTGCTTTTAGTGCCCTGTCAGGTCAGTTCAGTTCACATTTATTTCCATTCTGCACAAGACAATTGAAATATACAAGAAATAACATTAGGCCCATGTAAGGAAATATGCAATTTCTTATGTATGGAGGCATATTCTGGAAACCGAAGCTTGTATAGTGATGCCTTTAAATAATAACTAGTTGAAGAGATACTTCCTTTTTTCCCCTTTATGTTACAAGATAGATCAACATTTTTCATGATCGCTGAATTCACCTTATAGTAAGGCCAGCTAGCGATGTTGTTTCACACTGTACATGTAGTTATAATAGTTTTACAATAATATTGTATTTATAATATTTGCTTCACAATTATGCATTATATTAGTCAAATAATGCTTTTATCCCATTGTATTGCCTGTAATGTATTGTATTTGTATATATACAAGGGCGGATCCAGAACACAATTTTTTTGGGGGGCCAAAAAAAATATTTGGTCCCCCAAAAAAGTGGGTCGAAAAAAATACGGCGTGGGGTTCGGGGCCCACTTAAGGGCCCCGAAAAATTTTTGGATTCTAGATGCTCTGTGGTGCGATCTGAGGCAATTTCTGACCACTTTAACCAATGTTTTTTTGAGGAAAGATAGTGGTGTACTCATTGCCTGCCTTTATTGTTATGTCACATAAAAAAAAATAAAAAATTGGTTTCGTTTTGGGGGGGGGGGGGGGGGGCCATGGCCCCCTTTGCCCCCCCCCCTGGATCCGCCCTTGTATATATATATACATGTTTGTAGTCATTTTTTATTGAATGCAGGGCCCCAATGGAAACCAGCTTTAACTGTTTGGGCATACCCTGGGTAAAAAAATGTAATAAATAAAAAAATAAAAAAATAAATGGTGAGACATACAAATCAGACGGACACAACAGACAAACACATATACAGAATGACCAAATTGATGGATGAGACAAAACAAACTGATTATAAAATACATTTGCATGACATTAAGCACAAACGTTACCTGGTAAGAAACAATGTACATATTGCTAGCGAAACGATAAGTATAGTAAACAAAACCGAGAAAAGGAAGTATTAGAACTGGCCATCAATCTAAGGTTCAAAGTAGAAAAAAAACAGAACATTTCAGAAGCCAAGTCACATAGTGGGAGATGAGGACGTTCTTGTCAAAAGTGTTTCTAGAATTATTCAAGCCGGTACGTAACAAAAAAAATCATGATGTTCTGAACATATCTTGAGTTGGGTGTTGAATTCAGATATAAATACCGCTTCCATCAATCTTCGTTCAACCTGCGCAAATCAACTCTGGCATTAAAAAAAAGGCAAACATCTTTCCTTTTCTTAAGAACAAATTTGATTGGACGCCCGCTTTGGACGCTGATCACGCGCATCAGAAAAGGGCAAACGTGATTGGTGGACAGACTGTTTGCATTGCACATTTAGCGGGCGCGCTCCTTTGGGCGATCGCGCCTATAAAAGCTTGACCAATCTCCGTTATCAGTCACGCAATATACGGCTCGACCGAAAACACCAGCGGGTTTGTACCGGTGTGGTTTATGTGTGCACCTTTCAGTCGCTATCAAAAGATTGTTTCTACCCGAACGAAACAAAAATGTCGAGAGGAATTGCCTTTCTGCTGTTGATGGCTGTTATTGCCGCGCTAAGTACGGCGACATATGGCGAGGTAAGTTTGTGGATTGCTCAAATTTTGAAAGATTGTTTTTTGATCACCAAACAGCTTCAAATTTTCTATTTTGAATGTTGTGTTTACACTCCGTGTGATTTTTTTGTGTTAATCTTAGATTCCGGGGTTTTTTTTAAAACAAATGCTAACACGATTAATCTGCTAAAGCATCATTTAATGTTTGGCTTTGCCATGATTTTAGCGTAGTTCTCTGGATGTGAATTTGGTGGAATCTTTCCAGACATAGGATACACATAGGCAACATTAATCAAATATGAGCCCCAATGAATGAACTTGGCAGAAAAAAATGTATACCATTTTTTTTCCCAGCGACTTTCGTGTTTCTAAAACAACTAGCCTCATCCTAATCCCCAGTTTTATTTAAAAAGTTGATTGGGCTACCAATCACAAACACTAATATTACGCAGGCGACATTTTGCGTTAAACTAATGGGGTACGCTGGTTAAACATCGTTATATCGATCAGGTTTCGCCCAGTGCGTGTCAGTCGTCTTGAAGAAGATTAAAAAAAAAACCACTTGATCATGTTGCCGCGAATGATTTTTGAGCAGTGGTAAAAGTATGAAAGATAAATATTTTACTTTATTCCAATATACAAAAACAAACGTCCCAATGTTGAAATTTGACTGTAAATTGTTCAACAACAGCACCGTTCAATTTAATAAGCTGCGTAATTTTGATTAATGATATATGTGTTCCATTTTCGCAAATGCATTCGGACCGATGCGGCATATATCTCGGCCTCAGTCGTTTGTTTTGTATTCCAAAGAGACACTGTCCGTTGGTCAGCTTGGGCTACTTGTGGTCACTTGGCAGGTTCAGAATTAATATATTTTCCCCTCGGCGAGGTTCGGGTTGCTCCCATTTTAACGACCCTCAAAATATCAAACCCTCCCGCGGGGTTTGGCGACAACGTACAACTGCGATGACTAAAAAAAAATGAGATGGATTTTTCTTTGGCGCAATTTCGAATTCAGGATATAACTTCCGAATGGGTGCTGCTCCTTTGCAATTTGATATTTTCACAGTGATTGTTTGATCCACTGTATATGTGACGAGGGCCGGATGTCAAATGCCATGTTCTTTGGCTTTGGGTTTTGATAGGTATTATTCTCTATCGGGTGTTGGGTTGCTAGGTCAGTAGATTGCTTTGTTGCTCCCTCATTTGCTGAGTGGCTTGCTTGTTTGTTTGGGTGTTGTTGTTGTTGTTGTTGTTGTTGTTGTTGTTGTTGTTGTTGTTGTTGTTGCTGTTGTTGCTGTTGTTGCTGTTGTTGCTGTTGTTGCTGTTGTTGCTGTTGTTGCTGTTGTTGCTGTTGTTGCTGTTGTTGCTGTTTTGCTGTTTTGCTGTTGTTGCTGTTTTGCTGTTGTTGTGTCCATCATGAGGTCCTCACAAGTCCATCACAAGTCCCCAAGTCTTAATTCCAGTCGCAAAACTATGCAAATGAATAAGGAACGTTGTAAATTAACCCCTGTTACTTGTGACTGGACTCGTGAGAAGACTTGTGATTTACTAATGAAAAGACTTGTGGTCGCCTTGTGGTATAAACTCGACTACAAACTGCTAGAAAAATAATAGTTATTAATGTCCTTTCCGTTTCGTTACTGTGGACGTAGAACCCACAGCGCGTGCGAGCGGCTCGAGTGTCCGTAAAGTGTTTGTTACGCGCCGGCCCTCCGTCACCACTCCTATGAATCAATTGCAGATGATTAAAAAAGGGCAGAATCTGCGGCGAGAGAGCACTCGATGAGATTGGAGTGGCCTAATTCTTAAAAGCGGTATTGCTGTTGGAATTAGGAATATTAAATTACCGGGGAAGAAGCATGGTGTGGAAATAAGCTTGTTAATATAGCCTTTAAAGAAAATATTGAAAAGTATGGCTAGCACTGGTATATTATGTGACCTGCCATAGCATAATGAGGAATAACCCCCACCGTGACATTTCAAGTTATGTACATCATGTTAAAGCGCAAATCATTGGCTTTCCAATGATACTAAATTTATTGCTATAGCTTAATTTTTTCCAAAGATATGACGCAGGAACTTCGACAGTGTTCTGCCAGGTTTCTCTAACCTCATATCGAGAAAAACGGCTTTGAAAAAAAAACAAAGACACGCATTGCGCCGCCAAATGCTGTGAAAAACGTTCTTCAGTTTTTCCACTTTCGTGAGCATTTTTTCTCTACAAAAATGCATAGTGTGTATCTTGGATACCTTGGCTACTCAAAAATACAAAACAATCAAAAGCAATTTCCACATGATTTTTCTAGTATATCCGAAGTTAGGCGTCGATTACTCAAAACAAGGTTTTGGGGGACATGCCTTATTTTGCTTCAGTAGGTCACATATTGTAGAATAGTTTGCTCAGTTGTCGATCTTGTTTTGATGTACGGCCATATTTGGGGACTGGGCTTGCCCATGCTACCAATCATTGAGATGTCAAAGAAGTCACGCTTTGTGTTTTAGTTCAGTCTAATGGAAAAAGCATACCATTCCGATGTAATTTCGGCAAGCGTAGAACGTGTTATAATAATGCCACATTGTCAGAATGACCCTAAGATCTTTTCTTACCATGGCTTGAAAAGGACAAAATATAACAAAACGTGAAGGTACTAAAACCATTGAAATATCATTTGTACCGGATCCAATTGCATTAAACAACTGATTTGGTGAAATATAAATCTTTGTATAATTAGGCCCATGTGCGCACACTGCGAGTCTTTTTTTAATACGACAACTAGTGTTCAAATACAAACATCAAAATTGGTTTCAAAAACTGTGTAATTGCCAAACCTATGGCTAAATGAAATATAATGAAATACAAATATTTTCATTATACTGATTCCCCTGTTTATTTTAAAACGAACTTAATAAATAAGCTGAATTGTATTCGTTCACTTTGAAATTTCTCCGGAGTCTTCTAGAAGGGATGTTTTTTCTCGCCTATCGGAGCGACGGGATTATTGATAACGGTTTCGGAACGTACAGCACAGCCATGATCAAACGGTTATGCAGTGTGAGATTTATACCGAGGAGCTAAAACACCGCGCAATGACAGACAGGGAAGCTGATGAGGTGGCGTTAAAGGAGCGATTTCCTTCACAATGATTAGTATTTTACAGACAGGTCGGCTGGCCACGTTGCCTATAAGTAGTTGCATTGACAGACGAGGGATTGAGGATAATGTCACAGCGCTTTACTGGTAAAGCATTACACATCTCAATCCTGAGTAGGGACCAGGCCCAATTGCATGCGGCAGTTAATGCTTAAGTTAGCAACTTGATGTGTTAAGAGAACATTGTGCTGGGAACTTAGTGATGTTCTGTGCTTATGGATACACTCCAGTAAGAAGGCCCAAAAAAAAATCCGTCCGCCGAACTCACTATTATTCTATATTAGAGAGTTTTGAGAGCCCTGAAATTGGAGGATTGAAGACATTATAGCACTGCACCTCTGGCCTGGACTAGGGGCTTCCAATTCTAAGCATTTTTGTATGCAATTGGGTCCGACAACTAGTGGCGCTATTTAGCCATGTTGTTGAGGGATATTTTTCTTTCTTCAAAATGGCTATATTGGGACATATCTTTCGTTTTTATTAGGGGTGCATGGTTTTCTTTGGGAGAAAATATCTCAAAAACTCATCGATCAACCCACCCAAAAATGAACGAAAAAATGATAGACGACATGCATGTTGATCATCATTTGTCTGTGTAGCCTGAACTCCTTTGAAAGTTCTGAGTATTTTTAAAAGAATTTCATAGTATGGGGATTTAGTATCGGTCTCTACGGGAATGTATTCAATTGGGTGCACCCTTGTAGCAGCTCCGTGGTTTGAAGCAGGACAACGGATACCCATTCCCGAATCGGTTATCAAAGCTACACGATACGGCTTCCAAATTGGCTGTATTAAATGACCGGCCAGGTAGAGTTCAGTAATCGGAGTGCCACTTTAAAAGAAAGGCTATTCATGACGACAGTTCCGGTGATTTTGAAGTATGTCTTTCCATCTATCGAGGGGGAGTTTCAAGTCCGCGACCTCCCCGAGCTCTCCTGGCTGCGTCTACCGGCTAATTGAATTGACTGGCAGAAGGACGGGCTCTCCACAATTTTACTAATTGGCTAGAGTTCGAAATCAGCATGAAATAGAGCCCTGCTAAAGGTCAATGATTGGTTGTTGTTTTTTCTGCTCTGGCATCACAAAATCTGATGACGATTGCCGTGTTTCTGACAGTGGATGTGCAAGCTTAAGTGCAAAGGATAATTTTGCATTTATCCCAAAAGCAACCGACCGAATCGAGTAATCAAACATCTTACTTGGATTAAAGATCGTACCGGTACTAAACACCCCGTGAAATTATTTTGTCTGGCTTGCTGCCATTTAGGAGAAATCAAGAAATGTAGGTTGTTTCCAACATTCAGCCAAAGGAATGTTTTTAAAAATGTACATGTAGAGTGCTATACAGACCAATTAATCGTGTTTCGTGATGAAAAGGTTGTGCATGGTTTTCACTGTTTTCCCGAAAAGAGTGACACCCACTGAGCTAAAACTTCAACAGGTTCGGTTTTTAACATTCTACTTTGGATTTTGAGTGAATGGTGAAAGTATAGGAAAGTAACAAAATGCCTAAAAGCAAATGACCATATGCATTCAATTCTGGAGACTAATTCAACGACCACCCTTTACTGAGTTGGAAAAAAAAACTGATCTCAATGTTCAGACACGCTCGCCTTCGACAAAAAGGAGTTACCAACATGCGCGTGCGCTTTTCGACTTGATATTATTATTTTAAGAACCATAAGATATGCGCCCGAGCGTGGTTCCAATCTCAACAGAGGCGTCTAATTTCATCTGCGGAATTATTCCATTGTCGAAATCGCAATCAAGCATAAATCCAATTGCCCACGAACCACAACATAGAACGAAATATATGTATGCTTACCAAGAGCAAGAATGGCATGCCATGTATATCCACAGCTTCGAGCTGTAAAGTGTTCTCGGCACGTAAAATTGTTAATCATTGTGCATGTTGTACCCAAAGCAGTTATGGAACGGGGACCTACTGGTGTTGGAATAGAAATTATTCAAATTGGCTTGCGGGTACACTGTGGACAAACTCACTCGTTCCTGAGAAAGTGGTGGTTCTGAAATTGGTGGTGACAATGGATCTCGACGTTTCGAACTGTATGCTCTGTTCATCCTCAGGGGGTTGTCCTTTGATGACGAACAGAGCACACCGTTCGAAACGTCGAGATGCGTGCTCACCACTGGTGCGTTTCAGAACCACCACTTTCTCGTGAAAGAGCGCTTTGTCCATGGTCTACCCGCAAGCTTGTTTCACTTATATCAGACATTTGATAGAAATGATGATCATGGGTATAATAATCATCGATAATGGGTCACTATAGGGAGACATTCCCATAGACTTGTGCACATTTAGTTTACAACTTTAATAACCCCTTATCCCAATTTTACCTTGTTCTACCCCCCACGAATTTGGGTATGTTTACCCATTTGGACCACGAGCAATCGATCTAGCCTATTTGCGACGATAACATTTTGCCTCTATATAGGGGCATTAGGAAGACATTGCAATGACTCCCTACTTCCACGTTTTCCAAAGGTATAACTTATAACGCTTTAAGTGTCTCCCAAAGATCCTACTTGTGGTTGTAATATAATTCACTAATTCTTATATCATTTTTTCCCCGAAGCTTTAGTTCAACTCTTAATTGAATTTAGGAAGAACAGTTTCTAAAATGCGCTAAAAATCTTCGAAATATGCATCTGTACTTACTGTACTCATCACGAGCACATTCATTGTAACATGGGTCAAATTAAGTATCGTGACGATTTTATTTTCATGGATAGGGAAATGTTATTTGCACTTTTTTAAGAATGATCTAGCCGTCTGTGTAGATCGTGTTAAAAGGAGGGAGGGTAAAATTATTTTACGCTAAGTCGCGCTTGTAGTCAAGGGCGGATCGGGGGGGGGGGGGGGAAGGGGGCCATGCCCCCAACCAAAAAAAACCGAACCTTTTTTTTTTAAAGTGACGTTGCAATAAAGGCAGGCAACGAGTACACCACCATTTTATCATTAAAAAAAAACATTAGTTAAAGTGGTAAGATATTGCCTCAGATCGCACCACAGAGCATCTACAATAAAAAAAACCCACCTCTTAATTTTTTTGGACCCACTTTTTGGGGGACCAAATTTGTTCGGCCCCCCCCCCCAAAAAAAAAAAATTGTGTTCTGGAGCCGCCCTTGCTTGTAGTATGCATAACTGCACCCACAGTGCATAGCCAAAGAACTCCACTGTCATCTTTACTCACATTAACTGGAACGATATTTTGATTCAGCCTCTCTTTTTGGAGGGGGTTTGGTAAGGGGGATCCCCCCCCCCTTTAAACGCCCACGCGCCCGGTCCAATTTGCATTTATTTTTGAAAATAGAAACCATCGAGAAGACCCAGAATGGCATCTAACAATCGACCTGGTCGGTTGTTTTTTTCGTGAAAGTGCAATTCACTCAAAGTAACACGTATACCTTGAACGTTTCGCTTGGCTGGGCCCAGTGGGAGAAATGACAAACTATATATACGGCCGAGGCAGCAAATTCGCCGAGTGAATGAAAATTCATTCAGAGTCAAGAAAAATAGACGCAATTGAGGGTGAGGATTTGTTTCCCGTTGTGACTCGGGAGTCGCACACTTCGCTCAAATTGAAATCGATTCCTCATTTAGTGATCGATCGCGCAGACATCGCCTCTTCAGTTCCCGTTTTTTTTTTTATTTAGAGAGGTCGCGGGGAGAGATCCCATGCAGGTGTGCGTGGCCGAGGGGCGAACGCTACATTATTATTGGGGAAACACCGAGGGTTTTGCTGGACTCTACGGGACGAATCAAATTACCGAGTCAGCACCTTGGGTAAAGCACAAGAGAGCACCGGGGACAAATCACACGAAGGCCCCAGGGCTTCTCGGCAGGAAAGTCGAGTTTCTATTATAGGGTACTTGTGGTCTTTGTTTCCGCTTCCGCTTGTCCTATCACCATCGTTTAATGTGTTAAAAACTGGCACTTTTCTTTGGGTGTAGATTGAACTTTATTATCCCTCACAAATGAAATTAAAATGGCATTGACAAGGAACATAACCATCATGGGCGTCGTCAGGATTTTTTTTAGAGGGGGACAAAACATATTTTTGCCCAAAAATGCCTGTATTTCTCAACACATTCTCGATTTATCAGTTTTAGAGGGGGGCAGGGACATTTTGCCCCCCCCCCAACCCATTAAATTTACACCACTATGACTTCGCGCTTCTTTGTCTTTTCTTTTTTCTCTTTTTGTCCCTTTTTTATTTTTATTTTTTTGCTTTTCCAGAGGGGGGGGGGGGGCAAGTGCCCCCCTTGCCCCCCCCCCCCCCTCGCGACGCCCATGATAACCATGCTAACAAAGTAACGTAATGAGGGATCAGAGTCAGCCACACGACTGTTCATCGTCCCAGCTACTCATCGTACCATTCGATAGTTGCTGGAGCGAGTGAGCTGCCGTATATCGCCGCGTCCTGATCCTATGGAGTTAGTTTGGAACTGGGCATATGAGAGTCGGATAGAACTGTCTTAATTTTATTGCACATAAGAGATATGTATAATGCCTCTAGAGACTCTAGTTGTAGACCGATATCTTTCTTGTTTAACTATTTTGACACTATGTTGCTGAAAGGTTGCAAAATAGGACCAAAAGGGGTAAGATACTCAGGCGGCAAATAAAACGTATTTACATGAAATTTATTTTGTCATCTTGTCATAATAATGTGCTGTATTGTTTATAAGGATTAAGACACAATGCGTTACTTGCATATTTTAATGCACAAATAGTTACATTGTAAATCCCTTAAATGTGGCAATGCCATTGGAATGGACCAAAAAGGAATTGTGTAATTGCCATTTTCTCAGCAACCCTATGTGCTGTTTTCATCATTTTGTTCAGTATTTGAAAGAAACAGCTCTCAGCTTTAATCTGATATCCAAACATAGACATTCACATTTCACGTTTTTGAAGAAAAAGGCAAATGTTTCAAGGTTGCATTTCTTGGGGGTCATGTATAGACGTCATTTTCATCAACACACACAAGATATTAAAGTGTTCTCTTGCTGCCACTGTTCGTTCTACTGCGACGACTACCGCGGCTATGGTATCAAAAACACTGCTCAGTCATTTACCCAATGCCTCGGGCCTATGTTGTTGACGATACTAGCATTATTAAATCATACGGAGCACAAGTGACACTCAGTGCATTAAAAAGTCCCAAGATTAAGATTGGGTATCCGAGTGATCTCCCTGATACTCGACTCCAATTTGTGCTCCTAAAATGTCACCGTAGCATCAGGAAATTGGAATCATGACCTTAACTAATCTTGGAATCGAGTACAGATCCGCAACCGAAAATTGGAGAGATGCTAATTGATATGGTACGCGGCATTGCACCGCCGAGACACGATAAAGTTATGACGCCTTCATACAATGTCAACAACACTTTGGCAACATCCTGTGGGCGTTCTCTGAGGGTTGTCGGTGACAACGAAATGTCTATCTAGTTGTGTTTCGGACCGTGGCCGGTTTTAGTTTTAGTATCGTCCACCTTGACTTTCCTCTCGCCGTTTATACACCGGATACTGCAGCTTACCGTCTGCCCACTCCGTTCAAGCGAAATCGGAAACTGATTAGTCATCCAGGGCCGCGTCGTAGAGGTAACGTTAGAATCACCGCGCCGTGGAGCACAAGAACGCAAGGCTCCTATTGCGGAGGCGGAGGCCGCGATTACTAAATTGTATTGGACAAGAAAGGGTGTCTGGTCGCCGCCAGAAAGTCAGGTTATAAAAATTAAGGGGGGCTTTAATACTGTTAGTTTTCTAGCCGCTAGCAGGTTGCTGCGTGATCCGGTTGCTCCGTGCTGCATTTGTACCTTGCCCGAAACGTTGAATGGATGCACACGCAAGCGCAATAGGAACAAGGGTATTTAGAGCTTGGGGTATGCTAAGCTTATAAAGGGGATGCAGATGCAAACTCGTCCCAATAAGTATGATCCCCGGTACAGTTTGGCTATAGGTTTTGTGCTGGAATTACGCGCGCAATCCTGGGGACGAGGATGAATGAGGCAGTTAGAAGTTCACTTTGTAGCAAGGAGAACAATGAGGGACGATTACTAGGCTTCGGGCTCCAATTTAAAAGTCACCATTGTAAGTCTAAGTGCGTACCTCACAAGTCGTCATGTGCACGTGTGTATAGTTTTACTTGCAGAGAAAGTTTACATGAAGGATTGGCAGAAAAGGGAAAAGGCAACTTGTATTTTTCCGTTTGTGGAAATATGACCCGATAATTTTTGTGTTTGCATGTTATAATCTTAAAGCAGAATAGTCAAATACCGACTGGTTTCCTTATACTTCCTTCACAAAATAATAACTGTAAATCTAGTCCCTACGAAAAATACGCGCCGAACGTTTTCCTTTTCGACTATCTTTGCTATAGTACCACTGTAACTGATTTCAGATTGCCTCTAGCTCACCCTAACTTCTGATGAAGTCTGATTGTTTAATTTTACTACCCTATACCACATGGGCGTCGCGAGAGGGGGGTGCAAGTGGGGCGCTTCCCCCCCCCCTCCCTTCCCCCGGAAGAGGGGGGGGGGGGGGAGGAAGAAGAAAAAAGAAAAGAAAAAGAGGCGCGAAGTCATATTGGTGTAAATTTAATGGGTTGGGGGGCAAAATTTTAAAAATTTATGGGTGGGGGTGGGTAAAATTTTTTGGGTTGGGGGCTGAAGCCGCCCGGGCACTCTATGTAATACAATTAACAATTGTTGACTGCTGTGATGTGGGATAGGCCTATGACGTTTTGAACACCCGAGGTGCGCATAGCACCCGATGCGTAACACCTTTGTCTTGGATTCTTTGGACTTTGTAAACACGAAAACAAACAGCAGTAAACACAACAATCATGGCAATCGAACATGCATGTCGCGTACCGTGCTCGAAACAGCTGATCGTCTGCGGTTCGCTGCTCCCACTCATGTGTGAAAACATGGTGAATATAGCGTGGGTACCAACGATACAAGCGTTTCACACCGTACGTACAATATCATAGCACACTCCCAGGGAGTGTGCCATGACTTTTTATAAACTTAACACGTGATCGTTCTAGGCCAATGAAAATACAGTATTCAAGACAGAGGTATAACAATGTTGTTTAGTTGCTATGGTTGAAATTAAAGAGAAAACAATCTGCTCGGCAGGGTTTATAGTCCTCTTTTCTCTTCTAAGATGTGTCCTTGTAACACCCATACCTTGAAACATCCGTCGAATTTCAATTCAATTAATTATATCGCTTCACAATTTGGCGTCGTTCACTTTCGATACATTTACAAATTCAGTGACTCGACTGCCTTTCACTTTTGTTAGATTTATGGCCACATATTGAGATAAATACCCTAAGCATTCAACAATTCGTGTGAGCATCGTTCGAATATATGAGTGCTTTATAAGCCAATTATCATGTATTTTCTATTTTTTTTCCTTCTATTCCTTTTCCTCAGATGTACAAGTCGGTGGCCAAAGCAGGGGTGAGTACGCTTGATATTCCCTGAGACATTGTTAGAAGGAGGGCGTGGGGTGTCCCATCCCCAATGACTTGTTTGCATCGGCAAAATATTGGTTCTGTCGACAAAAATCTCGGGTCTGTCGACAAAACTGCCGCAATGAACAGTGAAATCTATTGTCCGAAAGTGTCCAATCTTGTCCACCCCATTGATGTCAGATGGTGTCGAACCCCCCCCCCCCCACCTCCTCCTCGGCCCCTCCCAATTTCCTATTGTGTGTGACTGCCTGAGGATTCTTGGCTACCCTCCAGCATGCAGTGGTCTGTCAGCGAGTTTGTGCCAACCTTGCCATCATTGTGAGGACCTGTGAAGTCCACACCTTTGTGTGGAACTGTCAGGTCCACACCTTTAGATGCGAGCTGTGTGAACTTTCTGTGGACTTAAGCCAGGTCCACACAAGGTTTTCCCCTCTCTGGAAAACAGGTTTAGAGGCATTTTTGGGTTAGGGTTATCCGTCACGAATGTAGAGGAACACTCACGGAAGTCATAATAAAACAAATTGTGTTGAAAAGTATTCACTGCACGTCAATTACTACACGAGGACAAAGGAATGTCCCACTAGGTATATAAGGTAGGCATGCGTGTTTTCACACTCCCAACAACCATTCAAATTGATATTGCAACGCACGTATTGAAACCGCTATGCCTGTGTCGTCTATACTGCTCCACACTAGCCTTGCTAAGCGGAAACAGAGCGTGGAGTGTAACATCGTCAGTTCACGTTCACTTTGCATGTAAACGTCTTGGTGCCAAACACTGACTAGTCTGGTCACAGACTCCCGTGTTAGAATATACCCAATAAATCGGTGTGATCGATTAAACGGAACGGACGTTAAGGTCGTTTTCTGGTCATTCTATTGCAGTCATCAATTCGCAATACATCTATAATTATGTTGTAAATTGTAATGTCTTCTATGATCTTTTCTTGCACAAAACCCGTTTATTTTGCTTGACTGGATAAGCCTAGTCAGGGCACAAAACAAAAGAAGAAAATCGTTCTTTACTCTCTTAATTCCAAAGAGTGAAATTAGGGACTAGACATTTTAGAGTGAAAATCAGTCTCAATTTCGATTGAAAAAGTCTGAAGACAGAACCACCTCAGTGGAAGCTCGAGTGAAAACTCGATTGAAGGAGTTTCACTCTTAAACGTCTAGTCCCTAGTTTCCGACTGTGGGAGTGAATCTTCACTCGAATGGAGTGAATTTTCACTCTTTGGAATTGAGAGAGTACTCACCTTGTAGATGCTGTACAAGGTACCCGGACGTACTGTATTAACCGTAAAATCGTTCAGGTTTTTGAAGTCGACTTCGGAGCTCGATATTTCCTGTACGGTTTCCCAGCGTCACTCAAACCTCCACTGAACCCTTCACTCAGGAATAGCCGAGTCAGCAGACCGTCTCCCTGCTGACAGGAGCTATCCTCATATTTCGCAATTAATTTCCCCGCCTACGTCTTGGGAAAAGTGGGAGATGCTTGCCGTAGTTTTGTCCTGACATCATTGCTGAGTGACAGGCTAGCGTCGGGGCAAATCAAGGCTTACTGCTGCCCTCGGATCGTTTTCTCCAGTCTCGAAATTGCAAAAGGGAATCGTGGAAACGTGATCTTTTCTTCTATTGTTTTTAATATGTTCCATAAACTATGCCGCGTCCATAGAAGGGATATTATTTTATCTTCTCACAACCGGATATCGCCCCCATACCGGTCTCAGCCGTGCAGTAGAGCCTGAAAGTGAAAGGTCACCGGGCTCATCTTCCGGAACCATCGCGCGGCCCACCTGCCTATGGTCGTTTCACATTGGGTTGCCCTTTCTCCTGCTATGATTTTGGCAGAATGATTTCTAATCGTAACCACTCCGAGAAACATTCATGTCAACTTGGAATTTTATCTTCGTTTTCTACAAAAAAAAGAGATGAAAAATCCCTTGGAGTCACGAATTTCATTTACGACCTTTGACATCTGGCATTTTCAATCCTATGTCTCCTACCTTGTTCGTTCACGTTTGTTTTCGCATCGCGTACTTGCCTGAGAACGAGAATGTATAACGACACAAGTACTACCTACCTACAGCCGAAGGGTTCTAGATTTAGTCGGGCTGTCTTGAGTCAATTAGTCCTTATCAGCGGTCACTTTAGTTTTTTTTTTCGTACGTGCTAAAGAGTCCTTTAATTTTTCCAAAACAGTCGTACTTCCTAAAAGACACCTTGGTGCTCAATTTATCTTTATTTTTCACCAAAAGACAGCCACAGTATTATTCATAAACTTTTCATCCGATCCGACGCACGAGTACACCGAGTTGCACTAGTAAGATTTTCTGAAAGTGAGAGGTTAGTTTTATCAGTTTCCATCAATAATTGATATAGTATAACATTTTAGCAACAGCCTGTTTTCCAGGGTGATTTTGTCCATGCAATAAATTAAGCAATCAATTTACCAAAATTATTTACAAATTTTTAATTTTTGCAAGTTGATTTTCGTATTTAAAGGTTCCGAAAGTGCGCCACCAGTGGGGAACATTCAAGTATAAATAGTATTAGCTCGACACGGAAAATGTCTGGCGCTTATTATCTGGATTATCCCGCACGGCTCTTTAAAAACTATTTCTTTCTGTCTTTAACAAGATAAATTGCCAGCAAGCTGGGTAACTCTTAAGGCTCGTCGTATATTACTCACTACATTAGGCCAGCACTCAATTCATAATTCCGAGATCTTATTAGGGCAAACCTTACGAGATTAGTCGGACGGCACTGGAACATAGATCGTGGTTGAACTGTGACGAGCCCTCGAAGGGTAGTCGACAAAACTAATGCAGCATTTCAAAATGCTCACCATCTATAATAATTATATCAAAGTCTTGGTCACAGAAAAGTCCAAAACATGCTTAACATTTTATAAAGATGTTGAAAAACACTGCTGTTTACCTGTGATGCGGCGACGAATAGTTTGTCTTTCATATACGTATTTCCAGCCGTCAAAACTGGCGCTGCATAAAATGCATGAAATGCACGTAAAGTGACAATTCGCTGTTTGATATCATGTCCCACGCTAGTTTCAGACTTAAAAAAAAAACATCTGGCGAGCCTACCGCACACGTGTTTGAAGCAACTTCTTTGAAAGAAACATTGACGACCTGCTGCTCTAGCAATTAAACGGCTCGGTTTTTTGTGAACCAAACTTTTGCAAAGGCTTGGTGAACTTTTACATGTTACCTTTAGGCCTGAAAGTTTAAACTCTCATCATTATTTCTTTGTTGGTGGACATGTTTTAGCGTGCAAAAAGGCGCATTCCGGGCTATAAAGTGCCCCTTTATAAATTCGATTGGCCATGGCTAAAAAGACGTGTCGGAACAATAACTGGCGGTTCGTTGGCCTCGATACTTGTGGACCGGAGTCTCGTATCGTGAACAAACAGGAGAAACATGATACTCTTACCCCTATTCCTCTAGTTTCGGAGCTACAATTTGCATAATTTTACACCTCCGAAAGTCGATAGCAATTTGCAAGGGATATGGCCAACAGCCCGGAAAAAGTACCGAGATGGAAGTCACGCATTAGATATTCCGGAACGATGAAGCAGCAGTGAACTGCTGAAGGGGAGGCCGCCGTCGTGTACGGGGCAAGGTGGCCGCATGGCCTGCGGTGGGCACGGACACTTGACTATTTTGATACATCGGTACAGGGGCAAAGCTAATCAGGCAGCGGGGGAAATTGATTGGAAAACACGGGGGCTGCAGGCGGTGCAGCACGCTCCGTTCTGATTCTACGATTACCTTGTCTGTTGTCGCACCTGATTCCCGGAGATGAAAATGAGTGTGTCTTGAGGACAAAGTTATTTATTTTAAACTCTGCTGCATGCCAGAGTTGGGTTTATTTCAAGGACTATGATAATTCAAGCTGACTGTCGCGTCTCGCAGAAACATGACTGCGTGTCTGGTTCGATATGGGCCATACAGCGAGGTTCGGATGCATAACACTTTGACATTCCCGTTACTCAACAAAAATACTGGATTTATTGATAACACTGACGGACGATCCCCTAATATACTAGAGCAAGGATAAGGGAATCACGGCCATTTTGTGTATATTGTTTCTATGTTAATTTTAATATACCCTGATAGGCCAATACTCCGTATGTATAACAGGGATGCATACATTATGTTCCCCAATACCTATGTTCCCCTGAACATATCTTCCCCATCTCTAACCCTAACCCTAACCCTAAGGATTTTGGGGAACATGTTTTGAGGAACGGTATAGGGGAACATCGGGTAGACCCTGTATAACAGTCACATCAGTACAATAATCAACACTGTTTGGTGCACTGACGTTGATCATCACTTGAAGCCATTGGGTTTTCTGCATAAAAAAAAATCCCGTGCTAATTGTGCCGTGAGAATTTGAGAAGCCTGTTGTAGACAAATGCTCTGCCTATATTGGCTACGCAGCAGGTCATCATGTAGCTATTTTTGCTGGTCCCATAGCGCCAGCGTGGCCCCTCTTTGTACCTATCTGACTCACTGACTGTCTGACGTACTCCCCGACTCCCCGACTATCCCCGACTGACTGGCTGACTGACGGAGCTGAGCTGACTGCATGAGCATGACTGACTGACTGATTGACTGAACTGAGCTGAGCTGAGCTGAGCTGACCGAGCTGACCGAGCTGACCGAGCTGACTGTCTGAAGTGACTGACTGAACTGACTGACTGACTCCCCGACTCCCCGACTCCCCGACTGACTGACTGACTGACTGACTGAACATGACTGACGGAGAATTTGAGAAGCCTGTTGTAGACAAATGCTCTGCATATATATATATATAGGCTACGCAGCAGGTCATCATGTAGCTATTTTTGCTGGTCCCATAGGGCCAGCGTGGCCCCTCTTTGTACCTTTCTGACTGACTGACTCCCCGACTCCCCGACCGACTGACTGACTGACTGACTCCCCCCCCCCCCCGCCAACAATATGACTGACGGAGCTGAGCTGAGCTGAGCTGACCAAGCTGACTGTCTAAAGTGACTGACTGAGCTGACTGACTGACTGCCACTTGTAAGTCGGGCAGTGCTATCTAAAAGGATGACACCGTATCGCCAATGAATGGGCTAAATTTGTTCCGTTGTGTAGGCCTATACAAAAGATGAAAAGAAGCTTGCAGTGAACAGCTGCCATTTTGAATCAATGCCTGGCCGTGTGCGACCATCTCCAATAATCCATTCAAATTCCAACTTTAGGTACCGGATACGTTTATTTTGAGTCAATAAAAATGTAATCGCAATAATTGGTCCTTTAATGCCCATATCCATGTGGAACACAAACACAAACCTCAGAGATGGCTGCAGTGCAAAGGATCTATTGCAAGGTCTAAGCATTTTATATGTCGCTTGGTAATGACTAGTCCAATGTTCTGTTCTTCGTTGCACAGTGTGTTGCCGATCCCGGCCAGCGGTGCATCACCCCAGTCGCGGGTCGACGGGGAGCTCTACGCCGATGCGAATGCACGTTTGGCTTCAGCTGCCAGTATCGTCCCGACGACGGCCGATATGCCTGTGAAGCGAATAGGTTCATGTGAGTTTTACGGACATAAATGTGACCTACTAAGGCAAAATAAGGAATATCCCCAAAAACCTTGTTCAGATGAGTAAACGACGCAAGTCGGATATACTAGAAAAATCATGTCAAAGTCAATATTGATTGTTTTGTATTTTTGAGTAGCCAAGGCATCCAAGATTCACACTAGGTAACTTTGTGGGGGAGAAATCCCACAAAAGTGGAAAATTGAAAAACATTTTCCACTGCCGTTGGCGGCGCAATGCGTGTCTTTTTTTTCTCGATATGAGGTTTGCGAGACTTGGCAGGACACGGTTGAAGTTCCTGCGTCGTATATCCTTAAAATAAATTAAGCTACGGAAATAAATCAAGCCAATGGTTTGCGCTTTATCATGATGTAGCCTACATAACGTAAAAAGTCAAATGTGGGGTTTATTCCTCATTACGCTATGGCAGGTCATTTGTTTCATTACTCCTACATCAGCATTTTTTTTGTGTCAGCCAGAATTAGAATTGAACAAACTTTGGCTGCAAACCATTGATGCAACAAAGGAAAAACCGCCATACAATATAGTTTCCAAAAATATATTTCATCTAGGGAAAGCTCTCAATAAACACCCTGGCAAACACTTAAGGAATATGATATTTTTTTTTTTAAAGTGAGAGTGTGGTGAATGCCTTTTTAACTAAAAAGATAATAATAATAATTATTATCAATCACCGCTTAAATGTGTGCAAACTTATGACAAAGTGATAAAAAACAGGGTTTAATCTTTGTATACCAAATATCATACACTATAAAAACTGGATTCGGCAATTAAACGCAATCTTCCTATCACTTTGTCAACATGTTTAGAAGCTAAACATCATGTGTTCAACTTCTGAACATCAATGTTGAGGGCTAAACACAATCCATCCTTACTAAAGTGTTAAGAAAAGTGTTTAATTGCTAAACACAGCTTTTGGAGTGTATGCTGCACCGTGGAGTTGGTTGTAGTTTTAATTTAGAGAAGCCCTAAGTTTTTTTTTACAGAATTGGCAACAATGTCAGGTACCTGAACGTCAGGGAATGACCTGCTGTCCGTGGCTCAGACAGACTAACTGGCTTTCCTTTCTTCCCCATATTGATACAAGTTAATTTACAAGTCTGAGCCTACGTACGGTTATTAGGTAAAGTGACGATGTTCTTTTTTTTCTCTGTCTTTCCCAGCAGCGACCCAGACATCCGCAAAATCTTCTTCTAGACGTGTCGAGTCTTTGCAACCATGATAAACAAGCCCATTGGAAAAAAATCTTTCTACCAATATCTGTTCCCGGATTACTTTTGTCATGCGTATCAACGGATGTCTGCATCTCCAACCCTGCTCCGTTAGGCCCGGCCCTGCCCTCTGTTGAGAAAGCAGCTGTCTTCACGTACTTCAGAGGTATACTTCTGACGCTTGGTGGCAGCAGATAGGTCTTTCCCGGCCTGCGTTCTACAGAGAGGAGTTTCTTATACCACTTCCACTTCCTCTCTTAGTTAAAGGGACGTATCACGGGAAATCTCACCATTACTGTCATATAGTAATACTCTGACACAATAGAGGGCGTTCAGACTCAGCGTTTTTTAAATAAATAATATGTGCAGAACATTATGTGAGATCTGGGCCCAATTTCATGGCTATGCTTACCGATAGCGAAAAATCCCTGCGCATATACGTACTGTAGCAGACAATTATGTGCTTACGGTAAGCGTATTTCACGAGTTAACGAGGTATTTTGGCTTCTGCATAATTATGCATACATACACCGTAACTAAGGATTCTGTGCTAACGATTAACACACAAGTTTTCTCACCTAGTGCAGTTATAACACGGTGATCGTAAGCACTGAATCATGTGGTAATAGCAGCGTAATTAAATTGGGCCCTTTTTGTTCATTAAGCTTGTAGGCCTAAGTCGTGCTTGAATTTTAAACCTACTCTAAGGATCAGCTCCTTGATTTCTTAACCCTGCGCAGAGTGACCTGCTACCCTTTGGGCCCCAGGTAACCGATTTTTTTGGAAAAAAAAGAATTGAGGGCCAATTACGTTCACCTCCTATCTAATCCTCATTCAACCCTTGCCAAATCAGCTGGTTCAATGAACTTTGCAGCCAGGGCTACACCCAGGCCGTGTCAACAAACTTTCGACCAGGCCTCCTGCCAAGTCTCATTGAAAATCAACAAAGACCTGTAACTTGACACAGTCATCTCCCTTCATAACTGCATACCACAGCCGCCAGTCAATTATCTTTCCAGCGCACTGTCTGGCAACTGTCCGGACACTGTCTGGCACGTGGCTTTTTGTTGTATTGCTATGAATAGGGTCTTGCGTAGTGCGGGAAAGTACCTGCTGCGACGAGTTGTTGTAAAGTTTTTTTTGTAAACGCTGCGCAGGGTTAAAAAAGCATTGTAGTCATGGGCCTACGACAGTGTTTGCCTGATATTAGGGCATTATGTTTGATCAAAATATAGGGCGCATTTTTACAGCTAGGGACAATAACGGTGCATCGTTGACAATAAGTTATCCGTAGTACTTGGCGTGTTACATCAACGGCTTGTTGAAAATAATAAAAACAGTTCTTTTATTGTTTTCTCATGAATTACCTTATGGAAAATAAACCAGTTGAAAATTAGTTCAGAAGTCCGAATACGTAGTAAAGTAATGTATATTTTGTTTGGACAAAATTAATAGAAA
Source organism: Patiria miniata (assembly GCF_015706575.1). Lineage (NCBI taxonomy): Eukaryota > Metazoa > Echinodermata > Asteroidea > Valvatida > Asterinidae > Patiria > Patiria miniata. The sequence continues at coordinate 13,383,146 of NW_024037068.1, forward strand.
TAAATAGGCTTGATAGCGTTGAAATTAAAATACTTTACTTTATATAACTCTGTGAACATTAAAGTCTACGGACGTGGAGAAAGTGAATAAAATAACTTTGTAATCTTTCAAGTTAATAATTGAAACAACTATCGTTTTTGTCTTGTAAGAATTGTTGGTTCTTTGTTCTTTTTTTCAGTTCATGCGTGAATATTTGTAGAAGAAATTCTCACCAAAGTTATGATTCGAATTACCATTTTACAAAAGCCTAAAAAGGAAATCTGGCAGACGATTCAATTATAAAAATAACCTTGACAAAATGTGACAGCACAGCAGCTCTTCCTTCCCGCCTAAATGTATTCCCTCTCGGGTGTTGAAATCCCAACTTCTCATTGGCCCGCAGCCAGGCTTTGCCCACTCTCAGAACGAGATCTCTGATTGGCTGGTTACCCCTTCGAGCCTCCTCTGCCATTGGTTATAATTCGTGGTTCTTAATTAGGTGTTCTGAATGATTACCGGATCCCTCTTTGTCACACAAGTTTCTAAATTAGTGTACAAAACTTCTCCATAATACCGCTGTAGTTACATACAATGTACTACAACGCTATGCAGTAATTGCCATTATTTTATATTGCATAATTATGAAGAAAAGGGGATCAAGGCAAATTACAAAATTTGCTGCTTATATAATTAGTTTGATCGCTTAGTGATACAATTTCGTAGCATAAAATGAAAAGAGTACCTCACCTTGGAATATTTTGCACAAACAAGGATGAGATGTCGTACAACAAAAAAACACCTTGTTATATGGGCTGAGATCGAACTTTGGCATAAGGCCATAGCCATGCACGTGCACCGTGGGCTAACGTACCTTGGAGATGACAAATAGCTCATGGTTGCTGGACCCACGCAAGGAGGCGCTGTTCACTATAAACGCCTCGATCGCAGCTCTACCCCGAGCATTTTTGCATCTTGCAAGGATTTGATGGCAATTTCATATTTTGATGACTTTATATCTTCGCCGAGGAGCCGGCTGGAACCAAATTTTCGCCACCGGGGCGTTACCTTAATGCAAAGCCTGCGGGCAAGGCGCATATAGCTTCTCATGTTCAGGTCTGATATCCCCTCAATTTGATGAAATATGATTGCGGATCCTTCCCTTGCCGTAAAAGTGGTTTGGGGAAAATAGCAAAATTGCAGGTATATTAAAGGGCGCAGTCCAGTAAATATGTCAAAATTAACTGCCTTTACGCGGAGCAAATCGCGATTTGTATAAGCCCCATTATTGTTTTGCTCTACAGACTCTGTGTGCCATAATGAATCTGAGGATAAAACAACTTGAGGGTGCAAGCTGTGATAAGGACTACGACATTGTGTTTCTGTGACTGATGTGGGTGAAATTTGGTCTATTTTGCAATTGAGCGTGTACCGCGTATATAGGCATGTTTTTCCCCCTTCAAAATGACTTTATCACTATACTTTTAGAAGTGATCATCTCTGGTCATCAAGGTCATCGGATTACCCTAACAAAATATTTAACAGAAAATATAAAAGATGATAGTTTAATTTGATGTACGTGTGTTTCAAACACCTTATAATTGGCGAGTTGTGAGTGATTTTTGGAAGTGAGGGTATTAAGTGTGGTCTATATGGCAGTTTATTCTGCAAGAACGCCCAGATGGCGAACTTATATAGGCCCCTAGTACCGCTATATACTATTATCTTATTTTTTTTGGTGCATACAATTTCAAGCCCTCAGCGCAGGGATATAGATAGGGCCTATATGAGAGTGATACAAAATAAAACCGCGCGTACATGGTCCTAGAGTGTACTTGGCTTTACCGGGATTTAACTTATATTTCATTAGATCGTGATAACTATAATACTAGGCATATTCCTTCTTCTTCTTCTTTTTATCTGGCGTAATGCGGAGGCTGATGACATCTTGAAAATTTCGCCCAGCTGGCACACAGTACACATACACGCATTTATATAGCTGAGGACACGACCGGACCCCAGCTGAATCAAATTTTCGGGGGGGGGGGGGCAAACGGAATGGAGTATGTTTTTTTTTTTAAGGGAAGGGCATAAGTATCGTGCGCGGGTGTTTTCACATCATAATAAAAAAAAAATAATTAAGGCGAGAGAGATACCACGCAATTCTTGAATTTTATATGGGGGGTCTTCACTCCGACGAAAAACAAATCGCTGGCTGTGGGGGCCTGGGGTGGTCGAGAACGATACACATTCGCTAGGGCGAACATATTAATTGCAGTGTGGAGTCTGTAGGTGGCCTATAAAATTGGTCAAGACCACTCGCGGAGCCTAAGTGCAGACGGAGCCAAGAATTCGTAAACCCCACGTGTCGATTACGTAATAGTACAAAAGAAAGTTGACGTCATTGTCTAGTTACCTAGACGCGACTTGTGAAGTTGGGTGCAATCGAAAGTACAACTACCAGTACCATGCTAGTCTACCTTTCAATACATAGTCCATCCCGGCGAATCGCACCGTGCGTATGCTGTATGTTTCGGGTAAGTAATTTAATTGTTTTATCATGTTCGTGTTTTAAACGAGTCAGTTAAAGACTCACTTAGCATTATTTTAGATTTCATGTCATGGAAATATGGGCCTGTTTGTTTTACGTCAACCCAATGCAAGAAACGTCTAAAAACATTAAGAATCTATGTTCATCATGATGTCTTCCATGTCTTCCTTCGTTCCGACCATTGCCGACCACTGACTCACCACTGCTTGGCCTTGTGATTTTGTTTGCCGATTCACACACAGTACAGCTGCACCCGCAGCCTTCAAACATTGAAACAACAAACAATCGATCGATACATCAAGGATTTGGTGTCTATTCAGTCTTCTTCAGTGGGTCTATGGTGGGAGTTTCCAAGGAAAGATCTGATGATACCCCTGTAATTTGTGGGAAAGAATGTACTCCATGTGGTACATACATGTATATCCAGACGCCACCATGACTGCGGGGGGAAAAAAAAAAATAAAAAATGACGCCACTTCCGCGATTGTGTACAAAGTCTATGGAGAGTCAAGATTTTTTTTAAAAAGTATTTCCTAACAAAAATATTTCTCAGTCCCAGATTCATGTCTTATTATCATTTTTTTTTCAATGAATGACCTTCATTGAATTGAGATGATAATGATATGAAGTGGCGTCAGGTTGTAACATTTTTACCAACGAGTGCATTTTCATAGCATTCTCTAGTCCGAGTAACAAGGACTCTACGAATCGCCTTTTTTAACATTTGGACATGGTCGGGCGATGTCCAAATGTTAAAAAAGGCGATTCGTAGAGTCCTACTCGGACTAAGTATTCTCTATAAGTTTGTCCAACATTTAAAAGTTTAATGTTTCTGAGTCCCAGATTCACGTCTTTTTAACATTTTTGGGGAAGAATTTCATAGTACATGGACATGGCTAATTGTATTCCCAGTGACCTACATGTACATGTATCAGCCATCAGAAAATAATAACAAATGTCCTAGCCTTAACAATCAAGTTTAGAATAGCAGGAAAAATATGGAAGCATGTAAAACATTTGGAAATTTTTCAGACCACTCTCATAGGGTTTGTGCTAGTCCGAGTAACTTGGACCCAACTTATCGCCTTTTTAAAAATTTGGACATGGTCTGGCGATAGTAGGGTCCAAGCCCATTCCTCGACCTAGACAACACAGTCACTGACAGTCCCAAAAACCAACATTTTCCTACAAAAAACATCAGATTTCACCTTCAAAACGGCCTCCAAATTACTAGATATGTCACCTGAGGTACAAGTAGACATAGATGATTAAGATGGTTGTACTTAAGTTTACTTACGATCCGGAAAAAAAGTGAAATTTTCCGTTCAATTCTGGAGACCCCGTCTGCCTAGGTTGTCGTTGTTGTGCTCACGTTCAAAACTGCATGATAATGGCGTCTGACCTCGACCTCATGCAAATGTGTGCGGCGCGCTTGCGCATAATGCAGTGCATGCATACACGGCAGATTCCCCTGCGCCGCGCCGACGACTGTTTCCTGATGTAGAGCGCTGTGTAAGTTCGCGGTACGCCTGGCTAGCCAGCGCAACTCCCAGGCGTACCGCGAACTTACACAGCGCTCTACATCAGGAAACAGTCGTCGGCGCGGCGCAGGGGAATCTGCCGTGTATGCATGCAGTGCATTATGCGCAAGCGCGCCGCACCACATTTGCATGAGGTCGAGGTCAGACGCCATTATCATGCAGTTTTGAACATGAGCACAACAACGACAACCTAGGCAGAGGGGGTCTCCAGAATTGAACGGAAAATTTCACTTTTTTTCCGGATCGTAAGTAAACTTAAGTACAACCATCTTAATCATCTATGTCTACTTGTACCTCAGGTGACATATCTAGTAATTTGGAGGCCGTTTTGAAGGTGAAATCTGATGTTTTTTGTAGGAAAATGTTGGTTTTTGGGACTGTCACTGTCAGTGACTGTGTTGTCTAGGTCGAGGAATGGGCTTGGACCCTACTATCGCCAGACCATGTCCAAATTTTTAAAAAGGCGATAAGTTGGGTCCAAGTTACTCGGACTAGGTTTGTGCACAGGGTGTCAAGTGATGTCTTGGACTAGTTATAGAACTCTTTTCAGAAAGATAACAAAACTAACTGACCTTTTTCCAACCCTATTCGTTTCTGGATACACATTTAAAGCCCCCCCCCTCCCTAAAAAAAATGTACCTGCCCACGGCCCACCCTCCCTACTTTTCCCCATGGCCTTAAGCATTCTGGACCATGGACTAATTGCCCGATATTTTCTCATTGCAGGTAATGACATGCACACGGCAGGAGTAGAATACATTCTACGTTTCAATATTTTTTTCTATTTCCAGATGCAACCATGACAGACTGTAACTCACTGAACACAGCCTTTGCAGTGCTTCTTGTCTCTTTATGTGGAGTGGCAGATGTGTTGAGATTAGGTGAGCTGGTTATTATTTTGATAAATGTGACCTGTTCTGTCAAAATCAGACTTTTCTGGGCATAAGGTCAAAAATGAGATTTTTGCATATTGTTGAAATATGTACATTTTCCTTTTAAAAGGTGGTTAAATTTTTGAAACCGGTCATTCCTGGGCAAAGTTATGCTATTTTGAAGTTCATTGTGTTGAAAAGTAGAAAACGGAGAAAATGGCCACAAACGTCACGAAACAGACATTTCTTTAACTGATACCGAAACAATTACATCATCAACAATACTATATTTAGAGTTCAAATTATGGTTTCAAACTTTTATAGTATATTTTAGACATGTTCAGGATTACAAATATGCAAAAATTAGAAAATCGAAAAAGAATCACCCCCACAGCGTGTTTTGGCCCTATCTCAACTTCAACCTCTGCCCAGAAGCATCTGCTTTTGACAGAACAGGTCACAAATTTGGAAATTACTTGTACAATGTACATGTGTATGTGCCTCATCAGATCCATTTTTTCAAGCTTTCAGTTTGAACAAAGGTCAAAAGATTTTTTTCAATCTAGAGTGATGAAAACCGAAAAATCAATGTTGATTGTCCTTATAATATTAACATGTAGGCCTACACTTCTAATGGGAGACTTTTGAGATGTTGGTGGCAGCAAACGCTTTGGTCCTTTTCAATTGTTTACGTCATGTTTAAGCAAAAGGAGCGCATGCTCAATATGACGCAACCGGTGTGTTTGCTGCCACCAACGTTTCAAAAGTTTCCCATTCCTTTGGGGTAAACAAGTTCTGTGGAGCATAGATTTAAACATCTTGGTGTGTGTAGTGCGTATGAATGTCAGACAACTCGACCGTTGAGACAACTCGACCGTTGAGACAACTCGACCGTTGAGACAACTCGACCGTTGAGACAACTCGACCATTGAGACAACTCGACCGTTGAGACAACTCGACCGTTGAGACAACTCGACCGTTGAGACAACTCGACCTGGGACAGTTTGACCGTTGAGACAACTCGACCTGGGCAGTTTGACCGTTGAGACAACTCGACCTGGGCAGTTTGACCGTTAAGACAACTCCACCTGGGACAACCCGACCCTTGAGACAACTCGACTTGGGACAGCTCAACCTTTGAGACAACTCGACCGTTCAGACAACTCGACCGTTCAGACAACTCGACCGTTCAGACAACTCGACCGTGGAGACAACTCGACCGTGGAGACAACTCGACCGTTAAGACAACTTGACCTGGGACAACTCGACTGTTGAGACAACTCGACTCGGGACAGTTTGACCGTTGAGACAACTCCACCTGGGACAACCCGACCCTTGAGACAACACGACTCGGGACAGCTCGACCTTTGAGACTACTCGACCGTTGAGACAACTCGACCGTTGAGACAACTCGACCTGGGACAACTCGACTGTTGAGACAGCTCGTCCTTTGAGACAACTCGACCGTTGAGACAACTCAACCGTTGAGACAACTCGACCGTTGAGACAACTCGACCGTTGAGACAACTCGACCGTTGAGACAACTCGACCGTTGAGACAACTCGACCGTTGAGACAACTCGACCGTTGAGACAACTCGACCGTTGAGACAACTCGACCGTTGAGACAACTCGACCGTTGAGACAACTCGACCGTTGAGACAACTCGACCGTTGAGACAACTCGACCGTTGAGACAACTCGACCGTTGAGACAACTCGACCGTTGAGACAACTCGACCGTTGAGACAACTCGACTGTTGAGACAACTCGACCGTTGAGACAACTCGACTGTTGAGACAGCTCGACCTTTGAGACAACTCCACCGTTGAGACAACTCCACCGTTGAGACAACTCGACTGTTGAGACAACTCGACCGTTGAGACAACTTGACCGTTGAGACAACTCGACTTTGTGGAAAAGTATATAAACGTTTCCTCAAAGTTGAGTTGTCCAAAGTCGAGTTGTCTCGTATGTATGCGTGTATATGTACCAGGGGTAAAAAGTCGCATAATCTGTGGGCGCACAGGCCTGGCTAAAACGATGTCACCATGCACGGTACGGCCCATCGACCAGCAAGTGGGCGCGCAGGCCCAGCAAAAGCAATGTCACCGTGCACGGTGCGGCCTCGTGGCCACATTGACTGGCAAAAGTGGGCACACAGGCCCGGCAAAAACAATGCGGGACAACACGCTGCGCTATATCAGCTCTGCAGCAAAAGGCAGATATCTAAAGTGCCTCGTACTTTATATGGTTTTTGAACCCTAGTTTTCAATCACTCTATACTATCCCAGGCTCAATGCCTCGCCCCCCCCCCCAAAAAAAAACCCCAACATAGGAGTCAACTTGTTTCAATGAGCGATTTGTCTCAGCGGACGACTTGTCTTTCCGTTTAACGCACATACGGTCGAGTTGTCTCAACGGTTGAGTTGTCTCAACGGTTGAGTTGTCTCAATTGTGGAGTTGTCTCGAGTCCAGTTGTCACAATGGTCAACTTGTCTGACCCCCCTGCGTACAATGTACGGTTAGTACCGGAGGTAAACCACAGGTACCTGAAAGAAAAACTCCAACTCCGAAATTCAAATCCGGGAAGTTGTCTGATGAAGGGCTTCGTAGCTTCACGGTGTAAACTGCATCTTTTGCAAGCATCATCTGTCCCTTGTTAAAATGCAAAAAAAAACCCCAAAAAAAACAGACAAACAAACAAAACCCATGTAAACTATCTGTTTGGTTTCCATGTAGCCTGATGTTCATTTTGAAAATTACCCTCAAATTGCACTCAAACAGTTTCGTTTTCATTGTCTTAGAAGTAACTAAGTTCATGTATTTTGTATGCTTGACAAAAGATTTTGACTTGTACTGAGCCAACAAATGCTTTGTTGAATTAATGTACTCCACATCGGTACAACACTATGTCCAATGTCTCAGAATGTGGATTGGGTAATTATATATTTTCTGGAATCTGTCTTAGTGTCTGGGTCCTGCCAGTCATCCGTTTGTATGAATGGAGGTTCATGCATCTCATATCAAGTGTCTACCACTGCCACTGCCAACATAACTCAGGAAGCGTGCTTATGTCCAGAGGCATTTACTGGTCAGCATTGCGAAGGTGAGTAGTGGTCTTACAGTGTGGGATAGCGTTTGGGGGCAGAGGATGAAATTAAAATTAGACAAAAATCGGAGAACGAGGCAGAAAAATTTGGCCAAGAAAGCTTGACGGTTCACCCTTATCGAATACCATAGAAGTTCCATTGCCATCACCTCCATGTGCTTTAACCCCTTAAGGACGGGGTGTAATGGGGACATTCCTCCACACATAGAGCAAGTGGCCCGCATGACTGCACAGCCTTTGTGTGGTAGCGGGACTGCACAAAAGCAGCAGCTGTGGAACTACCCACTAGCCGTGTGCCACGGCATACCACAGCTGGCAACTGCATTCCAATGAGGATTAGCGGCCGCGGCCATGACCGCTTCCTGTACGCTTGGGGTTAAATTATCCTGGTGCAACACAGATCAAGTTAAGAACTCATTCTTTAACCAGTTTGCACAGGGATTATTTTGACATTGACTGGACCCGGGATTGTTTTTAATGAACCTCGATGCCAGATGGGTTCAGGCCGTTATCTGCGGGTAGCACACCCTGTTATTTCTGACCTCGCTCGCTGCGAGCGGGTTGCAGACGGATATTTCCGGCCTTGCTCACTGCGTGTTGATCCGTCATCCATTCCGAATACCACAAAACCTTTACGTGTATACACGTCATCCGACGTGAACTAGTTAACAGATCAATTATAGACTGGAACCATTTTTAAAGAAAACCTTGTTTCAAGCCGACTCGGTAGAGAGGTTTAAAACTCTCCTCGGCCATGGACCTCACTCAGTGTAACATCCCAGAGTGCACCCTCTCTCTCTGTTGCGTTAATGCCTGGATACAGGTTTCTGCAACGCACCTTAGATACAGATACAGAAACAGGTGTAAATTGTGATTATCGGGTGCAAACCCCCCCCCCCCTTAAAAACAAAACAAAACAAAACAAACAAACCTTGTTGATTTTGTAGAATTTGGGAGGGTTAACCATCATGTCACTGTTCATTACATAGCTGTCATCTGAAGGCTGTATCTTTCAACGTGTTCTTAAAACCTTCATGCAAACTGATTTTTGGGTTGGACCCTTATTATTCCCCTACTTGGAGCCCTTTCAGCGTAGTACAAAAGCTGAGATGAATTCAGCCTCCCTGAATTTTCGCAAATAAACCTTGGAATTATATTATTTTTTTTCCCCTAAAAAGTTTGAAATATTTCATATTTTCAAAAAAAAAAAAAAAAAAAAAATACATTGACATTTCTGTGTGATTCCTTCTTTAAGAATCAGCAACATACATCTACTTGGAATGGACTGCCTACGCTGTACTGGAAAGTGAGCCGGAGATCCACATATCCGTGTTTCGGTTTGGTGTTTTGGACAGATTCTCAACAGTCGGTAAGTACTACTAATAATAATAATAATAATTTGGGAGGCTAATCATCCTTACTCGCAGCTGGTATGCTGAATTGCGAAGGACGCGGCTACAACGTGGTCGGGCCGCTGGCACGTAAAGGCGCCTATGGCTGCCAGCCACATCGACCCATATATGACCACGGAGCACAGCCTGAGATCGAAAGTGTTTGATTTTTCCGGAGGGAGGAAAACCGGAGGGCCCGGAGAAAAACCCTCGTGGCACAGGAGAGAACCAATGCACAACTCTACTCACACGCGATCCGCGGCCAGGATTCGAACCGTGGTCACCTTGGTGAGAGGCGAGCACTTCATGCACAAGCCACCCATGCCACCCAAACGAGTGTTGGAGTCGAGTCCATCACAAGTCCCTGCAAGTCATCACGAGTCCCTCACAAGTCATCCAGTCCCAATTCAACTCGCGTACCAATTATAACAAACTTAGACAAAAGCTGGAAAGGATGTTGCAACCTGACACCGCTTTTTTCTTCATATCATCTCAATGAAGGTCAGTCATTGCAAAAATGATGATACGACATGAATCTGTGACTGAGAAATATTTAAAATTTTGTTAGGAAATACTTAGAAAATTTTCTTCACTCTCCGTAGACTTTGTACACAGCCGCTGAAGTAGCGTCAGGTTGCAACTTTCTTTCCCAAAGGGCATTCCGTTGTAATTGTTCATCCCCTTTTGCCTGTGACTGTACTTGTGTATGGGCTTTTGATTGGCTTGTGACTGTTTGGGAGGCTAATCATCCTTACTGGCTGAGAAGCTGAATTGCGAAGGACGCGGCTACAACGTGATGGGGCCGCTGGCATGTAAAGGCGCCTTAGGCAACCAGCCACATTGACCCATATATGGGGTCTACCCGATGTTCCCCAATACCGATCGTCCCCGAAATCCTTAGGGTTAGGGTTATATGGTAAGGATTTCGGGGATCATCGGTATTGGGGAACATCGGTATTGGGGAATATAGGTATGCACCTCCCATATATGACCACGGAGCGCCACAGAGATCAAAGGTGTTTGATTTTTTCGGAGGGAGGAAAACCAGAGGGCCCGGAGAAAAACCCTCGTGGCACAGGAGAGAACCAACACACCACATTACTTACATATGTGACCAGCTCCGCAAAAAAGTGAAATGAGTTACATACCGGTACATGGTTGGAAAGCCTACAGTGTAAGCTTTCATTTGGTATATAATAGAGCTCCATTGCCCCTCCCATTTTTTTTTAAATATGACATATTTGCATATTATTACCTCCTTGGAGTTCAAATTACACATCTGAGAAAACAGGCTTTGAAATCTAGCTGGCTTTGTTGTAGAACAACAGAATGATACACACAAAATGGTTGTTTTTTCCAATTTGTTCATCAAAATCAACATTTCTGTGAATGAAACGTGAAACTGTACATGTAGGTATTAAAGATGTCATTCATGACAAAAATGAAAATCACATTTTGACGAAATGGTAGGGTAGGTAGGGAAACTGGAAGCAGAACTGTTTTTGTTTTTTGGCCTGAGCTAAAACTTCATCAGGTTAGTTGTTAAGCGCCTGTCTTCAGATTTTGAGCACTTTGTGGCTTTAAACGAAACAAAATGCACAAAAGACAAATGATATACTCTACCTTTTTAGATGAAGTCGTTTCATGCATGTCCATTTGAAAAGGCAAGTGTTTAACTTACCCCCTGTCTACCTCATGTATTTCAGCATTTCAAACGCAATCTCTGGGTGCCGTCTCAGGCTCGGACTTTGAGAGTTATTTTCAAGTGATAACCTTTGAGCCTGGGGCGCATAACGTGAATGTGACAATCCCGATCATCGATGATTTCGTTGAAGAGGATTCGGAGTCGTTTGCAGTCAGTCTGAAAAGTCCAAGCGGTGCCAGTTTGGAGTATCCGTACGAAACTGCTGTGGTGCACATTCTTGACGATGACTGTGAGTATTGTCTTCCTTTTCGTATTAAAAAAAAAGTTAAAGAGGTTGTGGAATGCTCGAAGACATTTCCGTCATTTTTTGGGTATATGTAGCCTAAGGTGTGATGAAATAAAAACGACTATTGTTTCTGTCATGAAATGAGTACAAAGGTTACTTTTGAGAGCTATTTTTTAGGTCCTGTTTCGAACCGAACGTGCAATTTGTGTAAAAGTCGTCGTTGCGGGGAGCAAACAAAACACAGTCAATCGTGACGTAATAAACAGGACTCGTTTATGCTACTCTGCATCGGGAGTCCTGTTTATTACGTCACGATTTACTGTGTTTTGTTTGCTGTCCGCAACGACGACTTTTACACAAATTGCACGTTCGGGTAGAAACAGGCATGACAGGACTTGAAAAACAGCTCTCAAAAGTACCTTTTGTACTCATTTTATGACAGAAACAATAGTCGTTTTGATTTCATCACACCTTAGGCTACATATACCCGAAAAATGACAGAAATGTCTTCGAGCATTCCACAACCTCTTTAAATTCTAAGCAATTTCAGTCAATGATCGTTATGGACCATTAGCCTATTTCATGAAACAGTGCATAACTTACGTCATGCATCAGACTTATACAACAAACTGATTGCACAGCTTGGCAATAAACTAACAATCATTTTCAGGAAACTTGGCTTATCTGTGCATTTTAAATAATCTAAACATCTTGGATGAGGAAAATAACAGCATTTATGACCGCTGTTTTTGTACAAGTTTGTTTGTTCATGAAACAGCCATTGAATCACGTCCGCCTGCCATTTTAGAACTGATATTTGTCTGAATATCTTTGGAATCTTGCGGCATCTCCAAAACTCTGTCACATGTAAAACAGCAATTCTTTCGCTTCAAACACAAAGCTGTGAGTGTCTTGTAATTGTGTCAACCTTGATGGGTTGTGCGATAACATATCGTTACAGAGCATGTGACTGCATGGCTCATTTCACAGAATAAAAAAAAGTAATAGATGTCGTGTCTAGCATTTTAAATAGATATCCACGACGAGACCCGTTCAAAAGCGCCCGCTGAATGGTCAGAATGTCAAGGTCAAGACGCAGTCTTTTTTAATTAATTACCAAATCAGCTCACATGTAATATCTTAGCATGGGTTTGTTACATAGAATGCCAGTTCCTATATGCACACTGTGCCCTATCTGTGAATGCCAATCGTTGTCAGTTTTCCTGTGATTCCTAACGTTCTATTATCCCATGGATTTTTGTTTCCTCCATCTCTCTATCCTCCACAGCAATGTCACTTCAAGTATTCCCCCTTGAGTCGACAGTCAGAGTCTCTGAGTCGGTGGGGATCATTGGAATTGAGCTGCTGAGGTCGGGACTGATCGACAGGGTCGTCAACGTCAGTAAGTTCATATTATCAAAGTCTTGCAAAAGTCACGGAATCCTGCACAACCCTTCCTTGATGATGTGTAATTTTTGGTGATATGGCAGTCTTCCAGTTTACTAGAGTTCCTCTTTAAAGGCCCTTTAAAATAAAGGGAAAATAAGGCCCTAAAATTACAGCAAAAGCCAATGGCTTTTGCTGTAATTTTCAGAAATGAACTATTTGGGGGGTTAGTATAATAGATCAAATATTGTTACACTGACATGTTTGAAGTTTTGTGTTCGAAAAGGTTGGAAAAAACCAAGGAAAAACAAAAAGATTCAAGTAGTCTGGTTCCCTGACTCCACTAAAGATGAAATGGATAAAAAATACCAGGAAATTGTACGGTAAGGAAACCAGTCTAGCTGGCCTGCACCCTTTCATGAACATGGAACCAATAGCTAGCAAAACAAAATTTAGACTAAAAAAAGAAATGTTGAATTTGGAGCAGTAATTGAAAAATAGTTAGGTTTTTCCAACGGTGGTCGGCCGACCAGCGTTGGAAATGTATACAAATATACCATTTTCTTGAAAATGGCTTCACACCAGGTGCCATAATTTTACAGGATGCTTATAAGCATGTCATTTACCAACATCCTAGTAAAGGTATTTCGTAACAACTTGGTAGTTTTATTTTTCGATGTTTGCAAATGTTGTATTTTCCCTTTAAGCATGTCTGCTTTGTGCTTGTTGCATGATCAATGCACCATTGCGATACCTATTTAGTATAATCCTTTTCTTCCATCCACAGCTGTCAGTCAAATACCTAATAACAGCACCTACGCCCTGGCACGGATGGCCGATTCTGACCTCCTGAGCGACAGGATGCAGTCGTTCAGGCCAGGGGAGCATCAGCTGGTCATTTTCCTCCAGATCAACGACAATGATAAACGGCAGGGGACCAGGGAATTTTCGTTGATGTACCGAGTCCGACAGGACAGCCTCAGGATCGACTTCCAAGACCTCATCAGCATCATCATTGATGACGATGAGAATGCCCTAGCCCGTCCGTCAGGTAAGGGGTAATGGCCATTTAGAAATGGTTGATGTATTGTTCCTTGCACTGCTCATCATGAGGTGAATTTCCCTTTTAAAATCCTGGCCCCTTTTCATACCAGGCTTTCGATGTTTATCTTTGACTGAGCCCAGTAAAACATTATCTGGTTAATAATCACTTATTAAGGCAATTAGTTGCGCCACAGGATGCCAGTCCACAAACAGTACAGGTTGCTTCCTGCTCGGTCTACCTTTTGGAAACCTCATGCACATGTTACATGTATGTACATGCACAGTCCGACCACTTCATGATTTCCGTTGTTTGTGCGTCAATTTCAGTGATCAAAGAAAGAAAACATGGTTTCATTACTCGACAGAAACAAATAATTATTACGTTTGATATTTAACCTGTGAAAAATCTAGGTACATTTAGGCCACTGAAGAATGATTCAGGCATGCCAAGCAAGTCCTTAAGTCAAGTAATACTATTTGTTTCCTGCTGGTGGTAGGCATTCATCTGGTGCTAAACTGCCCTAAGGAGATAAAATCTTGAAATAAGAGAGATCCCAAACCCTGGTACAGTCTTGATGAAATACCCGAATATAAGGCACCTTGTCGGGTTTTCTTTTAACCCTTCGGCGCAGAATCTAGCCCTTTTGGGGACCCAATTTGGTTAATTACCTTGATTAAAAAAAAAAATTCAAACCAATTCTGGTGATCTTCCATCTAATCCTAGCAAGAGACACCCACTACGGATATATGCAGTCACCTTTAGTGTGTGACCCCGGGTCAGGCATATCTGAGCATGACAACCTGGGCTAAGGACCGACGCAATTTCTGCCCATCCGGGGACCCACCATATGCACGCTAACAAAACAACTCAGACGCAATTTCTGCCCACCCGGGGACCCACCATACATGTATACACGTGCACAAACAAGGTCACTTGCGAGTAGACAGTGCACGGCTTGACCACAGACTATGTATACAAATACACCTCCTTAGTCTACAGACATGGCAAGATTGTGTTCATGCGGATACAGTGTTGTGTAGCCTCAAACCGTGGCGCTAAATATTTGGGTTCCCGGGGGACCCCTTGCTGTAAGTGTGTTACTAAATGGGCTTTCTGCATCGGAGGGTTAAAAGGGGATTCATGGTATGATGCACTGGACACACAGTTCCAGAGTTTGCAGTTTGGGATCCAATTGTGCTCCAAGATTAGAAACAAAAAGTCAAATGAGCTTGTTTATTGTGGTTGGCGAGGGACAATCAATCATGCGTGCCCTGCAGCCGAAGCCGGCTAGGCTCACTGGGATTTTGCATAGTTGAAAATAAACAATGCAGGACACAGCTTATTAACTCGACACCTCATCCTTCAAAATCAACCGACACTTCAATGGGATACATGTACATCCTGAAGCCTCCAAAGTTGCCAACACCGCCCAATTTTGGCCAGTTTGTCAGTTTGCCCAAAATGGCCCAAAGTCATGCTGTGAGGCAGGAAAATACTGCTCAGCTGAGTACCAATCACAGACAATTAAAACTACATGACAGTTTGTCTGATTACCAGTTTTTGCTGATCAGATATATTCCATGCTGAGCACGGAAACTCACAAAAGAGATTTTATTTTACTTGAAGTGTAAACTTCCTTTTATTCCAGATTCTCCTACTGTGTCCCCAGGTCAAGCCTATGTGTATTTCGTCGGCCTGCCGTACATCACCAAGGAAAGCGACGGTCCGCTCCAGATACCGATTTTTCGACTCGGCGATCTCAATGTGATGTGCGAGATCGGTCAGTTACAAAAATTACACCAGTGTTGTAGTACTCGTACTCGGTACTCGTACTCGAGTGCTACTCCAGTACTTTTTTAGTAGTACTCGTACTCGTACTCGTACTCAAATGTCAAAGTACTCGTATTCGAAATGACGGTACTCATACTTGGCCAGCAAAGTACTCGTACTTGACATGTCAAAATTGTACTCGACCATCAAAGTACTTGTACTCGAATAGCAGTACTCGGGGAAAAAAATGGTACAGCTTGACTTACCACGGCCTTATTTTATCAGTTTGAAATGGTTGATTGGCTTGTGGAAAAATCGAAGTTTCATGATTTTTCTCTGTGCACGTGCGGACAAACACATGAAACAGCTAGCTGTGAGTGGGTCTGTATATCGGTCTGACTGGGCCTGGGCCAATTATGCACAATGAACCATTTGCCATATGGCTGTATTTGGAAAGTACTCGTACTCGTACTCGGAGACCCGTTCTTGTACTCGGAGGTACAAGTACTCGTACTTGTACTCGGCAACCTAAGTACTCGGCAGTACTTGGTACTCAACTACAACAACAAAAAGTACTCGACTACAAGTGAATTATTATTGTTATTAGTGCACAAGGTACTACATCATTATTACCCCTGCTCATTGGGCCACTGAAACATTCCTAAGACAATCACAGCTCCCTGGGGAGTAGTGCTCGGTGCTGCTTTTTCACTGCAAAAAGAACTAACAACCAATTGTGACTATCTCAACCCTCACAGGTACCCATTTACTCCTGGGTGGAGAGAAGCAACGAGTGGCAAAGCACCAAGCTTACACAAGGGCACGCGCACCTCAGCCCACCGTTTGGTTATGAACCCCTGCACAATCTGCAGAATTACCCACAGATCTTGAGTTCAATGCTCCAAATTATAAGGCCACAACACTCCAGCAATATTAAACATAACACATCCTCAACCGGACGGACAAAAAAAATTTTAAAAAAAGAAAAATGCTAAACTAAAATAAGCCAATTGTTACTCACTCAAGCAAAATAAGTCACGATGAACTCAAAATTTCCGAAATTTGTTCATTTGGGATGAAACGTCTGAAATTCCAAGCAATTTTATGTTGAATTTCAGGCCTGCAAATGAATAGTAGTTAAAATCAAAAACATGTCGGACAATTAAAATTCCAGACACTGTAGGGTTCACTGTGAATTCACAGAAGTTTCAAATTTCACATCATTTCCTTTCTAAGAATTAATGTGGCCTGACGTTGCGAACTTAGCAAGTTCTTCTTCAGAGGCTAAAACAGAAATGACAGAGGTACATACATTAACATGGGGGTGCACACAAACATGCAGGGCTGAAAGAAGAAACACAAAAGGAGGATCATTTCCTTTCAGTAGATTTACCAGAAATCGTCCTTTATCTACCCCAAATTAACACCTGGATGTCAGAAGGACTGTGCAGTTCAGCGGGTATTACTCGTACTTGTCAGACGTTCTGGTAAAATGGACAGAACTGCGTCTTTAGACGCATCGTGGGAAAGGCCTTCTTTCATTGATTTTTCACAATGAAAGCTTGCCAGACAATGCCAGAAAGAATAATTTCACAGGGAGTTTAGTCCCATTGCTATCAATCAATCAATCAAAAAGAGATTTATAAAGCGCCAAAATCAAAATTTGCTCTAAGGCGCTGATGGGGCACCAAAAGAAGAAAATTATTGATGGTACACCTCCTTTAAACCAAGTATGCTGTTCAACAATAATCACGTCAGTTACTTTTTGGATAGCTGCAAATGATGGACTGCCCCTTTAATACTGGTTTTTCATTTCTGTTCCTGTACCGTTTCTTTTCCTTGCAGAGATCTATACTTCCAGTGGGACGGCAATTGACGGTGAGGATTTCATAGGCATCCGAGAGATTATCACGATGGACCCATTTGCAGCATCCACGACAGCTTTTATCTTTATCTATGACGAGCCAGCGATCACAGAAGTGATGGATGAAGTCTTCTATGTCACCATGAATGTTATAGAGGGCGGTGCTCCGGGACGACCCAGTGAGCAGACAGTGGCCGTGATCATCCAAGCTGACATTACGAGTAAGCAACCCTACACATTCATAGATTGTTCAACTGACGCTATTTGACAGTCGGTGTGTGTTCTTATGAGTTGTTCTTTTGGAACCACCTACCCATGCCAGAACGTTCCCGCACCCGCAGAACTGCAATTACTAATAAAAAGTAATTAACAAATAAAAAAAACAAGTGGGTTCCTACTCAATACAACCCACAAAGTTGTGCAAAACTGCCTCTCAGATAGCCAGATTTAAAAGTTAAATCCCAAGCTCTCTGTACAAACTCTGTGCAAGTATACTCATGAAAGCGTCTCAGTATTTCTCGATTGCGACGGCATCATGCACTCTTTCACTCTCTCTCATCGCTCTACCCAGTCGGATGCAGCAGAGAGGTCATAGGTCAAGGGCTGCACAGTTGGACTATCTAGGCGGGGCCTTCCGTTCGTTGGTTTCCAGCCGACAGATGGATTGAAGTGTAGGGAAGAATGAGGATCAGAGAAGTGGAATTCCTACTGCAGAATTTTCGGTTCAGTCTTGGGGAACATCTGAAAAGTGGGAATGCTTTGGAACATTCCAATTGGGAACATGCTGTACAGGTAAGTTGTTCCCACTTGGAAGGGCCCGGGATGCCAGGTATTCCCTCATGGGAACGTTGGTCTGTTCTCATGCACGCTTGCCTCGGGATCATCCTTTTCCAGTTGAGAACATGCTGGGAACGTTCCAACTTTTGAGACGTTCCCTTAGATTGTTATTCTTTTGTTTGTTCACTCCCTTCAGCCACTGCGACTGTGCAGTTTTCGACAGCTTCAGACGTGGCACTGGAGAGTGATGGTGTCATCACCATCAGCGTAGCCAGGCAAGGATTACTGGATCAGCAAATTTCTGTAGGTAAGACAGACATTCACGGTACAAGACTACATGTACATGTAGGCTAACATAGTAAAGCAGCTCCCAGACCAATTTTGGTCCACAGAATATATGGGCTCTCTCACTGGCCCATATGACACAACCTGCATCTGGGCACCGGAAAGTCAGCATGCCCATTGTAGTAGAGATCGTTACCAAGGCAGGTATAAGACAAGCCTTTATAAAGCAATGATGGATAACAAAAACTGAGGGAAAAAAGGCTGAGCCAACATCCATTGCTTGGTTGGCATGATTATGACAACCGTATGGCACGATTATGCTGTTGATAAAGAATTTGCGATAGTTTTATGTGAAACTATAACCACCACCGTCTAGTTTATGATGCAAAACTTGTTTGCCAAACCAGATGCTTGCCTACTGAAAATGGTGGCCAATAATAGGGAAACCAGGTGGCCATGGGGTACTCTGACAAAGCTATGCTTGGAAAATCAGTCACATGTACAATATACAATGCAAAACATTTATGTCTGGTAACCTGTTCATCTTCTGAGCAAATCTTATCCATAGTAAGCGTAATCATTAACTAAAAGCTTGTGCTTGAAATTGGCTCCAGTTGCAGTCTTTAAATTCTGGCAGGAGCTTCTACATGTCATTTGGTGGTCGGTCGGTCTGTCTTTCTGTCTGTCCCAAAAATTGACCAAAAGTACTGTATGGTGCTCCATATGTGCCATTGGCGTCACATTTAACAGGCTTGCAACTTTTCCTCGGATCCACTGATTTCCTCGTTTGTTACTTCACATGAATGCCATTACAAATCGATAATTACTGTACAAAGTCTTAGTTGTTTTGGAATGTCTTTGTTTTCTCTAAATTCCAAGTTGCATGCCTGTTTTAAGCTCTGGAAGGGATCACGTTGATCATTTTCATGGAAGACTCTCATGGAAGACTTCTTGCAACATGGCCAGAGCTTTCTGTGCACTCACACTTGTTTGTTGTTGCATTCCAGTTGTGCTCACACAAGGAGCCACCGCTGAGTCCTCCCTGGATTTCATCCCCATGGAGGGGGTCGTCATCTTCCCACCCCAGTCCGTACTGCAGACCCTTGAGATTGAGATCATAGACGATGTTGAGGTTGAGGACGTGGAGTGGTTTTATGTCACCCTTGGTTCAGTCAGTCAAGGCATGCTGGGTACTCCGGACAGAACCGAGATAATGATCATTGACGATGATGGATCAGGTACCGGTACTTGATTTTGATTAGTTTGATTTGATTTATGAAATTACAAAAATTTGCCGCTCTCCGCACAGGAAGATAAATGGGTACCTGTGAAGGTAGAGACCAGATAGCGCTGATCTCAAGCGGCTGAAAAAAATGTCTTGTGGCCTGATGAACAGAGGTAATAATGTTGAAGGGCTACGGTATACAAATATTGAATGCTTCGAGTGGTGTAGTAAAACTAGCCTCCCGAGGTGATCCATGGACATTCGCCTCGTGAAGTTTTACTTCACCACGAGATAAAGCATTCAATATTTGTTTTTATAACACTTCACCCACAGATTCTGCTTGATTTTAATATTTTAAATTATTTAAATCTTAACACAGTTGAAATAAACTTCAATTTCAATACAAAATTGGTGGAAGATGTATTTCTCTCTTTAAAAACTACCCCTTCACGAAATGTTTGAACCCAAGTCTGCGGCGCGCTCTCTTTGGAATAATACGCGCTACGCACAACGCGCAACACGCACACCAGCATGCATTTGCACACAAATACCACGCCGTGGAAATAGTACTTTGGTTGCTAATGGTATAGTACTTTGGTTGCTATGCGCATAGTACTTTTGGCCGTGCACAGAAAGATAGCAAAATTAGAAAGTAACATGTGACTCGCTCCTGGCCAATCAAGACACAGAATCTGTGGGTGAGGTGTTATAATATTAGACGTTTTCTATAAAATGCCCTATAAGCACCACAATATTATTATAACATTAATAAAATTAATAACATTAATCTTTTCTGTGCAGCTTTTACAGTACCCTCTTCAACTGAGTTCTCTACCACATCGAGTCCAGCAGTGCAAGACTTCATCCTATACATCATCATCGCTGTTGTCGTAGTCGCTGTTCTCGTCGTCATTGTTATCATCGTGATCTTTTACTTGCGCTACCGACGATCGAAAGAGAGACGTCCTCGAAAGTTTGATGAGATCCCCATGGGTAGTAAGCTCTCGGTAGGTAGTGTTGTTAATTCTTTGACTTTGCGTTATTGACGTTCTTTCTTTCGTTTGAAACTGTCCAGATTGTGCAGTTGCACTTTCAAATATTGTGGATATAACTTGGAGTCTGTCAATTATTTGGTTGTACTCTGTAAGTAGGTCTGTTGGTCAGTCAACCATTGAGTCAGTCAGTCAGTCTCAGTCAG
This sequence comes from Patiria miniata, assembly GCF_015706575.1. Lineage (NCBI taxonomy): Eukaryota > Metazoa > Echinodermata > Asteroidea > Valvatida > Asterinidae > Patiria > Patiria miniata. Next base: position 13,404,066 of record NW_024037068.1, read on the forward strand.
TCTGTCAGATTAGTTTGAGAGTTAGTCAGTCAGTTTTAGTTTGTGAATTGTTCAGTTGAATAAATCAGTTTGCAACTTGATTCGTAGTTCAGTTAGTTAAATGCACGATCCTTGCACGGTTACTCACGTTACGAAAATGTAACGTGAGTAACCGATTTTTATGCGTCTTGTGTATCTTACATAACACATTTTTCTGGATGTCATCTTTGGTGCTTAGGTAGGTCTAGGTCATCTCTATCTACCATGGGCATTACAGTTATTGAACCTTTTCAGTATGGTAATTACAGCCCAAGGAAACTCAAAAAGTACATCAAAAATGTAACGTTAGTAACTGTGGAATTGCCCCTTTGCTGTCTGTGCATAGTTCAGGGCTGCCAACTTTAAGTAAGAGCTGATGAGAGTGAGAATTTGGCGATGGAGCTTGGTCAGAACTAATGCGAGCACAAAGCCCTATGACTAAATGCCACCGGACAATTGTTGGATTCTCGACACTCTGTGGTGCAATCTGAGGCAATTTTTGACCACTTTAACCATTTTTTTTTAGTAAAAGATCATCATTAATGTTTTAGTTTTATAGATTTATTTTTTTTAGTGTGAGAAATCCTGTGTGGGCGTGAGAGCGTGAGAATAATCTGAAATGTGTGAGTGTTACGCTCAATGTGTGAGAGTTGGTAGGCTGGATAGTTTTCATCTGAAGCAACGAAATTGCTCAAAACGGTCGGTAGGTCGGTCGATCTGTCAGTCCAAGCATTTCTTGCAACCACGATCTTCATTGTTAATGCTTCCTTTTCAATCCCATCACAGGAAGTTTGAGCCAATGCCCACAATAGTAATAATAATAATAATTACGGAAAATGGGAGACATTCCCATAGACTTGTGCACAAAATTGTTCAAACTTCAATGTGCCCTAACCCAATATTCCCTTGTCCTTTTCCCACGAATTTCGGTTTGTTTACTAATTAAACCACAAGAAACAAATATAATCTAATTGCAACAGCAAAATTTTGCCTCTAAAGGGGGGGCTGTGACATTAGGGAGACATGAAAATGTCTCCCTAATGACCGATGTCTCCCATCATGCGAAGAAATTACGATAACATGTCTCCTTAATGGTACCATTACACGTATATCAATAATATTAATAATAAAAATAATAATAATTTGGCACTTATATTGCGCTTTATACCCAAGGTTTCAGAGCGCTATACAATTATTACCCCTGTTCATCAGGAATGAGACCATTTTCTGCAGCAGCTCGAGATCAGTGCAATTTGGTCTGTACCCTCACAGGTACCCATTTATACTCCTGGGTGGAGAGAGGCAATCATAGTGAAGTGCCTTGCCCAAGCGCACAAGCATCATGCTCCCCGTCAGGGTTTGAACCCACGTACCACGGCACGCGAGTCAACCGTTGGACTACATCGCTATATAAACAGCCCCAATCCTAACATACTCTCTGCGCCAAGTAGCCCTTTCAGTCAATATCAATCAAGCGCCCTTTTTATTCCAGACACAGAAAGTTCGTTCCAATTCCTACCTTAATCGCGGCTCCCCAGTTCCAATCGTAAAAGGCGCCGTCGTCCCGCAGAGAGAAGTGGACCCAGACACCAAGGAATATCCCCGCGAGAAGTTGCGCTTTTACGAGGACGTTGGCAGTGGGGCGTTTGCCACTGTCTTCCGGGCGCAAGCCGTGGGGATACACCGGCCCGGCGTGGTGTCCACCGTGGCAGTCAAAGTTCTCAAAGGTAAAATTCTTTTCAAATTGACCCTTTCCTCAATCAAACAGTACTCATAGACCATCGCTCCGTGTTGTGTGCAAAATGCTTCAGTACCAAATCCGCCAAAATCAACTAAAGGTAAAGGTGAAGGGGCCCGGCGAACCTGTGTTCACGGGAACGGAGTGCCCATCTCTCTTTCTAAGCGATTGGGCCAGACTCGAGTCCATGAAACGCTGCTGTGGGGGGATCGCCACACCTCCACAGCGAGTCTGTTGCCTTCCCAGCATTTATGCCGGTACCCATTTAATTACACCTGGGTTGAGGGGAGTAATTGAGGTAAAGCGCCTTACTCAAGGGCACAACACGCATGGCCACGGCGGGGCTCAATCCCACAACCTCACGAACATGAATCCTGTGCTCCACTGCTAAACCACACGTGCCCACAAATCAACCAAAGTCATCCCAGCGATCAAAATGCATTCGTACCAAATGTGCCAAAATCCACCTAAACCAGAGTGTGGATTTGGGAATGTTACTGTTTATTCTGATGTGTCGGATAGCAATTTGATAAGTGGACATCCATGACTACTACAGGAGACTCAAAGAAATGTAGGTAAAAACCGCATTCAAACTAACGGCTTTAAATTTTCCTGTAAAAGACAAAAAAAAAAAAAATTCTCACCAGCATGCGTGTCACTTGCCCTTTGACACACTCAAAGGAAGAAATCCACAAAGAACGGGGCCCAAAAGGGGGAGTGTGGCAAAGTGGTGCGGGTTTAAATTGACATTTATGATCAGAGGGTCAGGGGTTTGAATTCAGCTGCTGGTCATATGTTGTGTCCTTGGGCAAGCTACTTCACACCAACTTGCCTCTCTCCACCCAGGAGTAATGAAACGGGTACCGGCATAAACTCCAGGAAGAAATCCACACAGAATTACAAGATGAAGATAATAAAAATAAGTACAGGGCCCAAAAAGGAGTGTAGCATCCCGTATCCCATGATGGACTAGCATCCCATTCTGGGGGAATAGAAATGTTCTCAGTTCTTTTCATGCTGTACACTGAAACCGGAGAGAAACCCTGCTTGATGGGCCACAATTGGTTTGTGACAGACCTTTGCGTTTATACAGGGCTCAGAATCCAACATTGCTTTGCTTATTTTCTACCCACAGAGACGGCATCAGAGAGCGATAAGAGTGACTTCCTCAAGGAACTGGCCGTCTTTAAGATGCTGGACCCTCATCCAAACATCATGACCATGCTGGGATGTTGCACGGCTGTTGGTGAGTACTCATTGTTTTGAGTATGATACATATTGTGGGGTACTGTGGTCTATTGGTTACGGTGTTCGACGTGTGTGCTGTGGTATGTGGGTTTGAATCTTGACGGGCAACATGGGTGCCTGTGCTCTTGAGGCACTTTACCATTATTGCTTTGTCCTTCGGATGGGGCGTAAAGCCGTAGGTCCGGTGTGTTGTGTAATGCACGGTAGAGAACCCAGTAACACTTATCGCTAAGAGAGGGGGTTTGCCCCGGTGTTTCTGGCAGTGGCTGCAATATGCACCGCAGCACCTTGTTTACCCTTTATGAAAGGTGCTACATAATGGATCTCACATGTTTCTTATTTATTTACCTGTCTTTACACAATAGACATACATTGTAATTACCAGCACCTTGAGTACCAAATTTGAGTTAATGTATCCAGCCCACACTAAATATTCCTTTATGGCTGTACTCCTAGAACCTCTCTACATCATCCTTGAGTTCATGCCCCATGGTAATCTTCAGGGCTACCTCCAACGGATCCGCACAGGCAAGGAGAAGAGCCACCCAGGGTACCTGGATGCCACCCAGCGCGTCATTCAGCCCGAGGAGGTCTTGAAATTTGCCTCGGAGATTTGCAGGGGCATGGAATATTTGGCATCAAAAGAGGTGAAAGTCTTACATCTTTTTTGAAATTAATCCATTATAAATCATTGAAAGGTAAAGTAGATCATTTGTGCATTTGTTTCGTTTGAAGCAAGTGCTCAAAATCTAAAGACGAGTGCTTAGCAACTAACCTGTTGAGGTTTTAGCTCTCCGAATGTGAATGCTGTATAATTCTAAGAAAACAATATTCTAGGATCTGGATTTCAATTCTAAGGTTGCCAAGTCATATGTGATGCAATTAAGCTACATGAGTCGTTTGTCGACCCTGGTCAATTCTTATTTTTTTACAGATTTGAAAAGAGTACAGTCTCAGCATTACTGCTTTGAAAACCGCATGCTGATACCATCTTCAGTTCAAAAATTATGGAAGTCAGAACACCAAGAGATGTGATGAAGTGATGTGATGAAGTGGCCCTATTTTGGCCTGTATCTCCAAATAAAAATTCCCGACAAACGACTCATTTAGCTTGATCGCATAACATATTTTGAACTGTGAAATCAGCATCCGGAACACGTTCTCGTTCAGCTGACTGCAGCTACGCGATGTCATGCACTGAACCGACAAAAAATAGGAATCGCGCATGTGTGCGTTGTCTCAATGCTTTGCCCAATTATAAACCAAACATGACTGAGGGAAATTTCCAAAAATGCGTCACTCGACTCGGCTCTGGAAGTGACCTTCTATTATTGTTTTCTTCAAAATAAACGTATGCCAGAAAGAATAATTTAAAGGGTGTTCAGTGTCATTACTATCTTTAAACCAAGTAAGCATTTTAATTTAATCAGTTACTTTTTGGATCGCTGCAAATGATCTACTCTACCTTTAAAGGGAATGTACATCATTGGCTTTTGCTGTAATTTTCAGAAGTGAACTATTTGAGGGGTTAGTATAATAGATCAATTATTGTTACACTGACATGTTTGAATTTTAGTGTTCGAAAATGCTGGAAAAACCAAGAAAAAAACTAAAATGTTCAAGTAGTCTGGTTCCCAACTCCGCTAAAGATGAAATGGATCAATTAATAGATGCCGGGAAATTGTAAGTTAAAGGAACCAGTCTAGCTGGCCTGCACCCGTTCATGAATATGTAACCAATAGCAAAAACATTTGGACTGAAAAAAGTGGTAAATTTGGAGCAGTAGTTGAAATACAAATATACCATGTTCTTGAAAATGACTTCACACCAGATGCCATAATTTGACAGGATGCTTTAGACTGTCATTTACCAACATCCTAATAAGGTATTTCGTAAAAACTTGGTACTTGTATTGTTTGATGTTTGCAAATGTTGTATATTCCCTTTCAGGATAATTTTCTCTTCAATTAGTAGAGAAGTCCTGTCCCTCAATGGATACACTGCTGAATAAAAATGTATTGCTTTAATTTTCTTCCCGGCGCAGTGTATTCATCGAGATCTTGCCTGTCGTAATATCTTACTTGCCGAGGACTATGTCTGCAAAGTTTCTGACTTTGGTCTGGCCCGCGAGGTCGAGGGAGAACAGCAGTACGAGATGAAATCAAAGGTATTGCATTGTTTTGTTTAACTTGTTTTCAAATTGTCTGCATATTGAGACCAGGGATTCCAGGTTTGTACTTTACAGTGCTACTGAAGCGTATATGAACCTGTGGAGAGAAGATGAAAGAGAATTGTGTGATGAAAAAAAAAAAAAGGGCCCATGCAATATAATTGTTTTAATACAATGCTTGAAAGTGCACCTTTGTGTCCCATTTAACCTTATTTTCAATTTTCATTTTGCCATTAAGGGCATTTTGTTTGTGTGTTTTTTGTTTTGTTTTTATGCTCATGCCAATTTCCATATTCATGAACAAAAGTGTGATGTCATTTCAGGCAGAAACCTCAATTTTACAGCTATTTCAGTGCCACAATGTGTCAGAATTTTAGATATTATGGTGTTGTATTTTTTGTTTTTGTTTTGTCAAACAGTTTTACATTTGTTCCCAAGTATTAAAGATTCATGTCATGAGCCCTTTAAGGTCAATGGTCTTTCAATTGAAGATGGAGACTACAGACAAGAAATAGAGACACAAGTTAAAACAGAGAGAAAGCTCTTAGAAGTATTAAGGGAAACTGTTCTTGGGATAACCATGGAATCCTGGTCTTAAAGGGATGGACGTTTTTTGGTATTAAACCGCTGCAGGTTGGCGTAGCGGTACTTTGCTCGCCTTCCACCGCTGTGACCCGGGTTCGAATCCCGCCTGGGCCAATATGTGGATTGGGTTTTCAGTCCCTGCCTGATTCCGTGGGTTTTCCCCAGAATATTCTTCTGGGCTTTTCCTCCCACCTCTAAAACTGTAACTTCTTCTCATTGTCTTCTCTCCACAGGTTTCTTCAGGCTTGCGAGCTACAGTGCCTAGGGCGCTTTTGAGGAATCCTTGGTTTCATTACCAGAAATGATTAATAATAATAATAATAATAATAATTATCTTTGTTTTGCCTGGTTTTGTCACTGATTGTTTTATTCAAAAACGCAAGGAGAAATTTGGATGACTGTAACCAAAAATCAAAACCATCTCAACTTGTTTTTTGTGTTAACAAATCATCATGACATTGTGCATTTCCCTGGTTTGCAGGGCAGGGTACCAGTACGTTGGTTGGCTCCCGAGAGTCTACTCCATAACCTGTACACCTCTCAAAGTGATGTCTGGTCGTTCGGTGTACTGATGTGGGAACTGGTCACACTTGGTAAGCATATCAAAATTATTTGTCACAAACTACGTAAAGTGAACAAACTCATGACTTTAAATAGGATGTATTGGTATACATGTATTGGCCTTATTTAAATATGCATATTCATGATGGTTTATTTGATGACATTAAGAATCATACTCTGCGGTGTGAATATTCATCATTGTTGACAGTATATCCTATCCAATCAGAACGTATTTGAATATTCACGATGTGATTTTTATACTTTACAATGCTCTGCGGTGTGAATATTCATCATTGTTGACAGTGTATCCTATCCAATCAGAACGTATTTGAATATTCACAATGTGATTTTTATACTTTACAGGGTTGTTTTCTTTGTTGACCACAACCTTAATTATCCTGCATAATATTCATGACTTTCATCAATTTAATCAAAATTTACCTAATGTACTTAACTGTGTCATGAAATGAAAAACAAAAATGAATATTCATAACAAATTTGCTCAAGGTTTGATCTTGAATCTGATCAGTGAGAAAACAAATGAATGTGCGTGATTGTTTGTCTGGCCTTCCCAGGTTCCCACCCTTATCCAGGCATGTCATCTCAGCAGGTCATTAGCCAAGTCCAGAAGGGTTACCGGCTTCCGAAACCAGAGCACTGCAGCCAAGAAATGTGAGACCAATGTATCTAATATCCAACTATTCACTATCCACCTGAACTAAGCCAAGTATTGGTTTTATTAAATACATATTTACCCAACTTTTGTTGAGTTTTACGCATCAGTTATCTCGGCAAAACAGACATTATGTTCCACTATTTATTTTGTAGCTAGGGTGATAATTGTGCATGGTCTTTACACCCCGTATATAGTCTATGTAATAGACCCTAGCCCTTGCAGAGCTGACCTTGGTGTATGATATGTATAGAGATTCGTCGATTAGTTATGCAACTAAACTGCGTATGACCTCGAGAAACTGACCAATCAGCAGGCGCCTTCTATATGCGCGTAACTCGAGCTCCCCGTGTGCGTTAATTTCACACCCATGATGAATAGCATTTTTGTACAGGTTGTTGTATTACAAAAATGGTGCATCGAAATTGACCAAGCACAATCTTATAGTCCTGATTTCAGAATGAAATGACGTCACGCACGTTTAGTTATATCAGACGTTCCTCCGGAGATGGGCTGCGTGGACTCAGACTAGTGAATGTATTGACTAGATAGAATTCAGCTCTATCTCATGAATAATAATGAGGTGTAGTAATATTTGTTCTGACACGTTGTCAATCTTTATTTTTTTTTCCTTTTCTTCTTGCAGCTATGACATGATGGTGAGTTGTTGGATGGAGGATCCAGAGAAGAGACCCACATTCCAGGGGTTGCGTTTCCGTATCGAGGCTATGCTCAGCGACGCGCAGGTACGGCCTAGAGTACTGCATTGAATTGTTGTACTGCCTTGTACTTTGAACAAGTTCAATCGATGCCATTGGTCCTCATGTTTTAGTATGATACTTACAGTGTATATTTGGCAGTTTAGAAAGTCCAAATTACTGATTTCAAAGGTGTCTTGGTAGCTCAAATCAATATAATTGTACATTCCTCTGCAAGAAGGTACATGTATATCGTCAAAAAGTTGTGATTTTACGCATGTTCAAACTTCAAATAATTAATCTCCATTTCGTCATTTTTTTTTTTTTGAAAGGACTGTTTGGCATTTGAAAGGACTGTTTGGCACAGAATGTATGATTGTGTAGGAGGGTTAAAGAAATGGTTTACCCATATACAGTCGACTCTCGTTAGTACAAACTCTGTTAATACAAAATTCTGGTTATAACAAACATAAAGCCTTGGTCCCGACTGTGCATTTATGTGCACAATGAATGGGACTGATGTTCCTCTTAATACAAAATTCTGATATAACAAACAATTTGCATAGGTCCGAACGAGTTTGTCAGAGCGACATTCGACTGTATATCATTTTCTTTTCTGAAAGGACTTTTTGGCACAGAATGTATGATTGCGTGCGTAGGAGTGTTAAATTAAATGGTTTACCCATATAAACCACATAGGGGAACTGACTACAGAAGTTTCATTCACCGTAGTATAGTAACATTTATTTCAATGATGTCATTCATTACAATTATAGTTTTTCCTACTGTTTGTATTTATTGCAGGGTTACCTGCAGATGGATGGTTTCCGGGAGGATGACTATATCTACATGTCAGTGGGGCAGGTGTCGGATGATGAGGACAGAACGTTGACCTCTGACAACAACCAAGTCATTGAGGAGGATAGCCTTTAGATGGAAGTCACATTCTGGGGTCAGTTTCATGGACATTCAAAAAGGACTTGAATTTAACACTGTTTAAAATATTGATACTGAGAGCCAGTTCCGGTGTGAACTACAGTTAACCATAGTTCTACTAACTTCCCTTGAACACACGATGGTTGGACTTCTCTAGTCGACTATTTGGAACCAGACCACGGGGTTCGGTTCCATCACTGGTTACCAATAGCTGCGCACATCATAACGCACAACAGGGAGCCAGGACCAAGAAGTTTCATGATGATGTTCTGACCATCGTTTGACTAGGGGCGTTAGCACGCTGCTATTAGTGCGCAGGCGTAAGTTACGTCACAAATCAACCACTAGTTGACTCATGGTCCTCGTCCGAACTTGCTCTGAGGTTCAAGTGAGAGGTTGAGAGGTTGCTCTGAGGATCAAGCACGTTGTTATTAGTGTGCAGGCGTAAGTTATGTCACATATCAACCACTAGTTGACTAATTGTCCTTTCCCAAACTTGCTCTGAGGTTCAAGTGAGAGGTTGAGAGGTTGCTCCGAGGTTTAAGTACGTTGCTATTAGTGCGCAGGCGTAAGTTATGTCACAAAATCAATCACTAGTTGACTCATGGTCCTCGTCCGAACTTGCTCTGAGGTTCAAGTGAGAGGTTGAGAGGTTGCTCTGAGGATCAAGCACGTTGTTATTAGTGCGCACGCGTAAGTTACGTAACAAATCAACCACTAGTCGACTCATGGTCCTCGTCCGAACTTGCTTTGAGGTTCAAGTGAGAGATTTTCTGTGTCATTGATAAATTAGATTTTTCCAATAGCTTTTTTTCTATTTGCCCTTTTTTCCTTAATACTGTCCTGTTTTTCTGCCTGTTTTGTAGACAGTGTAGAATTTGTTATTCAACATTCTGTCCAAAGAAACCGAAGACAGTGCATTCTGCCAATTGTTTGAACATATTTTGTATATTTTGTACGAATGAGCTGTGATTCGTTATTTTTAAAGTCTTTTTAATTGTTTTTAAGAAATATTAGTTTTTGAGTCATAGTGAGGTTTTAAACACAGTGTGCCTTGTTCTATTTGAATATTTCTAACGTGTATATATCTTCAGGGAAAATGGACCAAACGAGTATTCTATTTTTGTATTTAACACATTAAAATTTAAGTGTGCCGATTATGCAAATGTTGAGTGTATTATCTTTATGTATGTATTCTTTAAACAATGCAACACCAATTTCATATTATTTTCATGACTACTTGCACGTTATTGTTTCTGAGTGTTTTAAGTTAGAATTGTTTAACCTCATGTGTATGTTATAATTAGTGATGTAAATAAATGTGGATGAGGATCTTGTAAATCAGTTTGATCGTGAAGGATGAAACTCGGCCAATGTCCATTTTCTCAGATCACAATGTGAGAGCTGGTTTGAATGATTAACAACAGTTTAGCATCGTTTCTGTGCAGATTCTGCTTTTATAATGCAAAAGTTGCTGCTGTACTGAAAAGAAATTGACGGCCACTTTCAGAAACGTAGCATAACCTTGGACTTGCCTTCACACACATAGGTCTCATGCTCAGTGTCATCATCCACAAATTCGGATTTCTTCCAATGTCTTTATTTCCCTATTTTCCTTTATAGCCCTGTGTTACAACTGATAAATGTTATAACTAACCTATAATGTGAAAACAATTGACCGATTCTGTATCACTAAACCGATAACAACAATTGAATGATAGTGTAGTAAATGATATTACTACACAAACATGAAACTTTTCCTCGGATCAGCTAATTTCCTCTGTGTTTTACTTTCCATGTGTGCCATTAAAAATAACAAAACACTGTACAAAGTCTGGGGAAGAGTTGAATTTCCTCCTTTTTTTTGTATGACTTCCCAGTTGCATGCCTGACTACACAGACTATCAGTCAATTTCTGTTTTATTATCGGTTAAGACCGATAATGTAACAACAATTGACTGATGTATATTCTACTAGACATCAATCAATGTGTAACAATATCGGTTAGTGATACAGTATCGGTCAATTGATCGGTTGGTGATATGTTATCCGCTGGTTATTACATTGTCAGTTGTACCCTGCCATGTTTACTGTCTCCTCTATCTGCCTACTTTTGTCTGCCAAGTGGCAATGTAGTGAAATCTATGGCAATGCGTTCTGTCGATTTTTAATACTTTTTTTAAGGATTTGTGTACATTTTGAGTTTTGACGTTTAAAAAAAGAAACTTTTCTACATGTTTTATTTTTGTATGTTGTTCAGCGATCACCCTAAGAAGATTATTAAAATCTCAAGTTGTGTGGCATTGTGAGGTTTAGCGGGGAAGTTGGGTAAAGCCACGAGTAGAGTGCTTTGAAGATGGACCAAGCTACGTGTATGCCATTTTATTTTTACTAACTTAGAAAAACAGTAGACCAAAGGAGTATTTAATTATTTTAATTTACATTTAATTATTAATGTGTTTGTGATTATGGGTTCTTGTTTGTTAATGTTATGACTTTTGGTCGGTATTCACGTGTATTTTCAAAAGTGTAATGTGCAGTATATTTGAAAATAAAAATAGTTTTCATAGTTTTAAGCTTTAATGTACATGTACATTGTCTTTAATACCAGCAGACCAGTATTTGTTTTGTTTTTTGTTTTTGAAAAAGTTGACCAAAGAAGCATTCAGTTGTTTTAAATGACATTTTAGTATTATAAATGTGTTTGCGATTATGGGTATTAATTGTTAATTTTCTAAATTTTGGACGGTATTTTTAAAAAGTGTCACGTACAGTACATTTTTTTTTATTGTATAGTTTTCATAGTTTTTAAGCTTTCATGTACATTGTCTTCATTACCAGTACTAATACATTTTGTGGTACACATGTCTGTTTTACTTAAAATATGTAAGGCGTTCTGGCAAAAGGAGACAGAACAGGGCAGAGGCAAAGTGGAGAAAGATGCTAAACAAACACGAACGGGGTTGATTTTCTTTCCATTTTCAGATTGATTGATAGTTACATGTATCTCTTTTGATATATGTCTTATACACATATTTTAAAGAAATAGTATAATATTCATCGTGGAATACAAGTGTTTATAAGGAAAACCAATTGGTAACTACAAAACGTGAAACTTTAAACGTCTTCTCAATATTTTACTTTTAAACATGTCGATAAAACTTTAAACAGCCGTAACTTGTCAACTGAATGTTTGATGGACGTGCAACAAACAGTGTTCTGAGAAGATTTGGGGGTTTTTTTTCGGTTTTTTTTTTCCTGTTTCGTAATAACTGCAAACCCTCGATTTTGGCCTCTACCCATTTCCGTCTCATTTTGCTGGAACGCCTCGCATCATTATGCCATAATGTATTGAAATACAATTATAGCGTAAATGTGGTAAAATACATTGCGTATTTTTTAGGTAGTCCTACCAACTTGGAATTATCTTGAATATATTGAATGGTGCCTTATGTGAGCGATGTATGATATTAATGTTTTTATGGGTGGGGGAATTGTATTAAAGTGTATTAATGTGAATAACCTAATCTTGCTGGTAGTTGTTATTGAAATTCTGTAGAGATAGGTCTGTAAATACTACAGCTGTTCTGAAAAAGCAATATGGAAGGGCCACATTCCGAAATAGTAGCATAACCTTGGCGTTACCTTTATGCAACGTTGTTTTTTTATGCAATTTGTTTTTACTTTAATATCAGTTATTCCCATATATTTTTTAACACTATAATTTGTTATGTTTTTATACATTTAAGAGGCTTGACATACATTTACAGTGTGTTTGTATACTACATTGTAATTGTGTTGGATCAAATTATAGTTATCTTATAATAATTGTGTTGGACTTGTATATTTGGAGAAATAAAATTCTGTAAGTGACTTGGGTGTCGTCTTTCAGAAGTTTTGTATTTTCTATCAAGGGTCTGTTTTTCATATGTAATAGCTTATACTCATATCAGACGGGCATTCCAGGGGAAGAATTCCATATATACATTGACAGCCATCAGAAAGCAATAACATGTCCTAAAAAGTCCAATTTGAAGCAAAAAAAAAAAAAAAAAAATCAGACCAGTCTCACAGGGTTTGTGCACAGGGTGTACATTGATGTCCAGGTACGTGTATCAGGCGATAACATGTCCTTAAAAGTCATATTTAGCAGGCAAAATATTGAAGCATTTACTGAGAAAACAATTAGAATTTTTCAGACCAGTCTCATAGGGTTTGTGCACAGAGTGTCAGGTGATGTCTAGGTATATATGGAACTCTTTCCCATTCCAGGTTCAAGTTTTACCCAACACTTGGGGCATCTCAGGTCGACCCATCTAGAATTTGACAAATGTTCGATTCACTGGATTCCTCGAGTCATTTCAAATAAAAGATGATCCCTCACAGGTAGTCGCTTGTTTCAAATGGTAACCCGTCGATTTTATTACAAAAATACGAGCTTTGCGCATATTTTGATACCAAGAACATAAAAATCGGACCACGTGTTAATTGCCGCATATACTTAGTGAAATTTGTCCGGTGCTACGCGGCGTGAAAACTGAATTTTCCCATATATAGGCCTACGTCGTGTACACAGAACACAATTACCATTCGTACAAATGAATATTTAATTAGCCATAATTCCCAAACCCTTTGACCTATAGTCATGAAATTTCTTGGGTATGTTCATGATGAATTGCTCTATGCATACACCGAGTTCACTCAACGTCACTCAGTTGCCGAGATCTCCCCCCCCCCCCCGCCCCCTCCCCCGGCTGAGAGATCGTCAAAATAACCCGGCCTGATGAGGGTTAAAATTTTGGAAACGTTTTGACTTCATTAAGAATTTCATGTATGCTTCAAAAGGGTTACACCCCTATGTTCCGACACCTCTATATTTCGAGTGCACATATTCCTAATCCTAACCCTAACCGGAAGTAACCCTGTAGGGGTGTCGGAACATAGGGGTGTCGGAACATAGAACAGTTACTCATCAAAAGAATGTTAGGAATTAACCCTAAAGGGGCCGGGTTATTTTGACCATCTCTCAGCCGGGGGGGGGGGGGGGGGGATTCCGCCCCCCCCCCAAGATCTCGGCCAGCGAGTGACGAAAAAAATTGAAACTCGGTACATGCATAGAACAACTCTTCATGAACATACCCAAGAAATTTCATGACCAAAGGTCAAAGGGTTTTGAAATTATGGCTAATTAATTATTCATATCTATGAATGGCAATTCTGGTCTGTGTACACGACGTATATGGGAAAATTCAGTTTTCACGGCGCGTAGCGACAACCCCTCGTCCGATTTTTATGTTTTTGGTGTCAAAAGATGCGCAAGGCTCGAGGCTAAAAAAGTATTAAAATCTGGGGTCGCGAATTTTTTTTTTTAAAGCTATCGCGGAAAAAGTCGGGGGGCGGATTCCGCCCCGGCCCCTTTAGGGTTAAATAAAGATTATCAAGGAATGAAAAGACGTTTCGTGGTTGTCTCTAAACTATCATCCTCAGTGCTGGTCTTCACTCAAATTGTAAAAGTTCATTCTGGGATGTGAGAGGCTAGATAGAGAAACGCTTTTAGAATGATAAAGTTATATGACCCAAAAGGCCATTAGTGATGGAACACAACTGCATCATAAAATTTGCCCAGACCTTCTTTTTTCAGCGGGCAATTTGGGCTGTTAAAAGCTTCAGTTTCAATTAAAGGATTAAAGGGACAAAGTAATGGCATACATATTCACCAAACGCAAGGTATCCAATCAATCACTAAAGGAATTTCACTAAAAAGATCATGCAGAAGCCAGTGCTTTTAACCATTAGAGAAAATAAAAGCTAAAGTTGATCCTATAATAGTAATTTTACGAAAAGCCCCCCAATTAATGCCAATGCTATTCACTTAGGACAATACTTTACTTAGTTTTAATGGTAAGTTCTTTTTAATATCCAGTTCGTACTGTCAAGCATTTGTGATAATTTGTATATTTAGAGGTAGTATACAGGGTGAGTAAAAAAAAACCGAAACCCAAATGTCGGGACTATCGTTTTAGTGAAGTTCTGCATGTAGCACTTTCAAAATCTAGGATATAAAAGCCCAATTCATTAGCTCTTATTTTCAGTACAAGAATCATTCAAACCACTCATGTACTTTTAAAGTTACGGAATTTTAAACACAAACACCTTTTTAAAGTTCTGTCCACGGATCACAAGAAGGTAAGTGTTCTTTCAGCGAAACGAAAACAAATCATATGGGGATGTGTGTGAATTGTGAAAAGTGATGCTGCCTTGTATCTTTATCGCATTGTTACTTTCACTATGAAAGCCTTCAAACCTTATCAGACTTCTTGTCGCTAATCCTTCACCATGCCAACATTTCAAGCCTTATCAATTCTGTTTTCTATATCCTCTCTGTCTTTCTCAAGATACAAAGCACCAATCAGTGAGGATGATGATGCTGGTTTGGACAGTGACCGGTTTGTTACTGGTAACCCATCTAGTTGGTAAGTATGACCATTGATTGATTGATTTGTTGATGTCCACTCATCATGTATCCACACTAATGAGCATTATTTTAATTAAAGACTTTACAAAAACAAACGCAAGTCAAAAACAAACGTGATGAACGGAAAAGTTGGCAGAAAGCCGAAGCTTGTACGGGCCAAGCCGCCGGTGGTAAACAATGTTAAGTTGTAATTTAACTGTAATGAAAATGATCAAACTTAATACAACAGCTGTAGATAACAATGAAGTATAACTACAAAATAGTACGCAGAGGTACGTAATATCTCATTTCGACACCTACATCCAGTCATCCACAGATATAGACAGTTAATTGAAAGGGATGATATGTCAATATGCAACAAAGTGGATGAAAGGAGAACATGCCAGCAATCTCTCTTTTGACCAACTAATTGCCAATCAATATTTAGTTGGAACCTATGATGCAGTGATTAGTACATAACCGTTGAAGCATAAGTTAAGGTTGTATGTTCAAACTCAATATTGAGTGCAAAAAAAACAAGAGGTAAGTCGGCCAACAGAGATATTAATTGCTGGCATATTCCTTTCATCCACTTTGCTGCAAATTGGACCACAGTGGCATTATCTCCGCCGCTCTAAGCCACGATGGCATTGGCGAAAGGCTATGTAGTCCCTGAATTGATTATGTTCGTAAATGGCGATGGTTGGTTACTGTACAATAAAGACAAACAAAACTGGACACGCTAATTTACAAAATATTATAACTGTAAGTGATCTGGAAATAGTTGATAACAAAACAAAAAAAAGAGAAATGTTTGTTTTGATAAATAGATGTGCATGGCAATGGCTACTGTTATGGTGAGGGACCAAAAGGTAAGACGTTACATGGTTATGGTTCCCTGTTCATTTTTACGCTAGCGCTTCGGGCCGTGGGGGTGAAGTCACGTTATGGACGCCATTTTGACACTCCCTTTGGCCACGTAAAAATATATTCAAAGTCACGAAATAAAATGATATATTCGAACAAATATGAGTAAAACAACACTGTGGGGAAAATGAATATATAAAAACGTGTTCGATGATCCAACATTGCTTCCTAAACTATTGTAACTGTATTTATATACGGATCCGTGCGTTGTGGGCTTTTGAGTGAGTTTCAAAATGGTCGCCGCGTGTACTGTGTAAAAGGGCGTCACGGTCTAGCTTGTGTACACGCACTGGTCTAAGCGCTATCCAGTCAGTATAATAGATCAGTGGCTGATACACATGCATGAGCATAAGCTGAGCATCACATGTTAGCACAAGCGTAATGGTATTTTTTCTTTTTCTTTTTTGAGTGCGTGTCATTTTCTTGCGTTCACTGCTTTCAACACCTGCATTTCTTTTCAGTTCTTTTGTTTTCAGAACAGATTTTCTTTGCTTAATTGTTTAAGTTCTGCTTTGCAAGAGTAGCCAGTTTGCTTTAGTATAAGCACAACAGTGTTGTATTTGAGTCCATCACAAGTCTTTCCATAAAGCCAGTCACAAGTACCTGGATGAACAATGACAAAGGAATGCTTTCGTGACAGTTCATTTGAATAGCTATATCTTGAATAAGCCATTGCGAGTTAAGTTTGAATAAAATCTTGAACGCCTGCTGACTTAATCCAATACTTTGCATGTTTTAACTTTGCATTCTCCCGACCACAGAGACTGTTACTATATCACATGATTCGGAGCGTAGTTATGCTAGCGACGCCCAACTCTGGCATGGTCTGGTGTCTTT
Source organism: Patiria miniata (assembly GCF_015706575.1). Classification (NCBI taxonomy): domain Eukaryota; kingdom Metazoa; phylum Echinodermata; class Asteroidea; order Valvatida; family Asterinidae; genus Patiria; species Patiria miniata. The sequence goes on from NW_024037068.1 coordinate 13,420,911, forward strand.
AGCCATTCTCACCCATTGTGAACAATGCATTGGTGCTGAGGTCTCTTATATGCGTAACTAACTATGCAAGAGCTTGCCCCGAATCAGGTGATGGCTGGACTCTGGAGATTTCAAAATTAAAATGTGCTAAGCATTCTTTGCAAGTCAGTGTAGAGATGTTTTCAAATTTGGGTAAAAGTCACTCGCAAATGGCTTATTGAGACTGAAGGATCGACTTGTGATGGATTTGCAGGGACTCGAGCACATCGATAATTTTGTTCTTTCCCAATAAGGGCCTCAACATTGGTCCAAAACATATCCAAAGTGTGCTGCGAAGTATCAGTCACCCATCGACATCAGTGAAAATGACACCACAGAAGTCCAACATGGTAGCCTGACGTTTGAGGGATTCTTCAAGAAGGACAGGAAGCCATACGACAAAGATTGGAGAGTAGTTAATAATGGAAAGCAATGTGAGTGATAACTGTTTTTACAATGTGTCCCCTCCCCTTACTCAAAGTGAAATGAATAACAAAAAAAAATTACCAAGTGGTACAACCTACGGCGGCCGGGCAACTGTGAAGACTGCTTTATAAATTAATACGGCAGCGTTCGTGCACCCCAATGGGGCGTGATCTAATATGCAAAAATATGTAAATTAGACACATGCGCATCAGTGTTTTCAAAAGCTGGTCTCATTGCAAAGCTGTAATACTCGAATATGGCCGGGTAATCTGTCCACCAACCAACCCACCCACCAACATAAGCAGCTCAAGCCCACGGCGTACGTGTTTTACACCCGCCGTGTTGAAAAGGTAAAAGTTTACTAAGTCCGCAATTTATTGGTCAGCCTTTGTCTCACGTTTCATACTTTCATACATGGGCGTCGCGAGGGGGGGGGGGGGGGGGGGGCTGCCCCTGGAAAAGCCCCCCCCCCAAAAAAAAAAAAAAAAAGTGGTGTAAATTTAATGGGTTGGGGGGCAAAATGTCCCTGCCCCCCTCTAAAAGTGATAAATCGAGAATAGGTTTGATATACAGGATTTTTTTGGGGAAAATATGTTTTGCCCCCTCTAGAAAAAAATCCTGGCGACGCCCATGCTTTCAGACACCATTTGCAGTTGTTTATGGACCAAATTTAGGTTCGTGACACTGATGCAAAACATTGCTCTTGAGCTCAGAGAAGCTTCAGTGGTACTTCAAAAGCTGACTCTGCAGAGCATAGCACCTATGTTACCCAGTTGATCAATTATTGTTCAATATTTCATTTGTTTAATTCATGTTTGCCTGATGCCGATTATCTTGTTTATTCTATTTTGTTTAGGGGGGGGGGGGATTGGGGGTTAGGGGTGGGTGGGTGGGTGCAGTTGGTGAGGCAATAAGTTTCAAAGAAGATACTTTCCAAAGTTCACTTTAGGTTTCTTTTTAACTGGGGGTTCAATCAGGCTCGAATTCACCTGCACGAACTAATATCACTTACCTTAAAAACACAGTGTACATACTGATTTCCAACAAGTGTTACATCAGTGGAGGTGGACTACAAGGAAAGCATAGTCCCTACGTTATATTCTTCCAGTGGGGAAGAGTAAATGGCAGAGGATCAGAGCACAAATTGGATGGCAAGTTTTACGATGGTGAGGTATGTAGATTTGTTAGCAAAGACAATGTGAGAATAGTCATTTTGGGCGTCGCAAATTTCTAAATCCAATTTCATCGTCAGAACAAAGGATGGATCCAACTTAATGTACAACATCCACAATATCCAACGTCAAGATGATTAGTCTCCTCCACTATTCCTTTTTTTTTTAATATCCTCCAAGCCAAGATGGTTAGTCTCATCCGTAATTCCACTCTAAAAATATCCCCCTCGGAAAGATGATTATTCTCCTCCGTAATTCCTTTTTTTGGTATTGATAAATGGACGTATGCAGTCATTGGGAAGTTGATTTGTTTTACATCATTGTTGTCAAGTTTAAACAAAAGAACGTTTCCCTTTTCAATGTATGATTTAATATCAATGTTTTTCTTTGTAAATTGATTTTTTTTTGTAATTCTGCCGCTGACAGTACGGCAGCCTAGGTGATGTGATTGTGCCTTTGATGATGCAAGCATATCATTTGGCACACAGTCGGAGTATGTGTCATGAGAAAGATATATGGCTGTATATATGGCCATCGCAGATTTGTCCTTTAAAAAAAAAATATGGGTAGAAAAATAAGCAATGGTAGCCATTTAGACAATTTTGAAAATTGCTTGTTATTCTTCGTATATTTTTTTTTCAAAGGACACATCTGCGATGGCCCTATAGGCCTAGCCAAACATCTTTCTCATGACATACTTTGACTGTACTGCCAAATGCCATGCTTGTGTCAGTAAAGGCACAATTCCCCCAAATATTTCACCTATCTGCCCCACTATGACGGCTAAGAGTACAATTGAAATAAGACATTCATAATAATCCTAGATAAAACTGATGTGCCATCAGCAGCCCGGGACGAACAAAGTATCGGGATTTGTAGCCATGGTCAAGGTATGCAATTTCTTACTTTCCATTTCATTATAATCAACGTTTAAATTTATCATAATTATAGGCCTAGGTTTTCCCGGTCAAAACAGTTGAACTTTCGTTGAATTGAAATGGGACTAAAGACGTTCATTAAAATTCAGACGAAAATGAATGATCAATTTTCAGAAGTGATGAACATTTTAGGAAATTGGCCGGGAAAACCTATAGCACCTCGAACAAAAGAGAAACATAGCTGAATCCATCAGATTATTTCAATATCAAATATCAAGATTAAGATATGAAAATTAAAAACATAAAGATTTGACATCTTTTTAAATTTTGAAACACAGGTTGTTGAGCAGGACAATCCCCTTTTATATGAGTTGATGTACGCTGTGAACAAGGTGAAATACGCAGGTAGGTTTAACCACTTTGAGAAATAGGTTTAGACAGTTTTACAAGACATGATAACCTGAATGCTTGAGTATTACAATATAAAGACGACTCTTAATAAGAGGTCCTTGGGACTTTACAAATTCCCTCGTTATAACACGAACCTTGTATTATCAGGAGTCGAAAACAAAGAAAACATAGGAGTTGGGACCAACAATTTTCCTTGTTATAACAGGAACCTTGTATTAACAGTGCTCTTATTAACGAGGTTCGACTGTATATGAGGCCTTAGCAAGATTTTGTTAACCAAAATTCATAAAGATTAGTGCTTGTTTCAAGAAATAAAGAGATTTTTCCGTTTACAGATGATGAAGCAAGCGTAAGTCCACATGATAACCTGGCCGATATGCTTTCGCCTGATCTGGGCAATTTCTACCGTTACCAAGGTTCCCAAACATGGCCTCAATGTAATACTGACGTCACCTGGACAGTCTGGAGAACTCCACTGGAGATGGGCAGAGCACAGGTAGCTGGTTCTGTGCATGCACAAAATACCCTCTCAATAATAGTCTAGGCGATATTTCAAACAACAAATGTTACATGAAGAGGCATTTTCGAGTAGAAGTTGGTAGTAAACAAAGCTGTTTTTAAATTACGTAATTTCGGGGTGCTGAATCCGAAAATGATGCTTACCAAGCTGGATATTTAGTGGAAATATGCCTAATTTGCATAAATCGTTAATACCTGTCGTGTAATATATTTGTTCCCATGTTTGGGTGTATTTTTGTAATCACCAAAATAAATTAAAAATATATATATATATATAAAACATATATCCAAATATTTGAACAAATATACCACAGGTATGAAATATTTCTGCAAATTAGGCATAATTTCCACTAAAAAAATCCAGCTTGGTCACCGTCATTTTCGGATTCAGCCCCCGAAAATTATGTCAAATAGCTAGTTACCGACTTCTACTGAACAAAAATGGCTCTTCTTGCCCTAAATGAGCCCTTTGTAAAATATCGCCTAGCATATAGGCCTATGGGGACTTTGGGAGCATTTGCTCGTTCACCTACCAAGGTCACCATTAAGCACGGGAATTTTGCTACAAATCTAAGCACTCCCCACAAACTATCTTCCTCCCTCAAATAGTCAAAAAAATATGTGAAAACTGGCTAGCAATGTTAAAAATGTTTCCACCATTTGTCAACTCTTACACAGATGGAAGTGTTCCGTGGCTTGTACAACAAAAAGAAAGGTACCAGAGACAACATTCATATCGGGGACAACGTTCGTCCCCTCCAGCCTCGCGAGGGCCGAAAGATTGAGTACAATCCACAACATAACTACCGCACACAGGTGGAAGCTTCTATTTAGATCGTCAAGGAGTTATCAGTCATGTACTTTGATGACTGATCCATGTTAAACTCTGTCAAATACTAATTAGATATGAGTTAAATTGAGATGCAATTAAATTAATATAGGTTTTCCCGGTTATTAAAAAAGAAAAAAAAAATCGTTCGAGTTCACCGATTCTTACATTCAAATTCATCCAGCAACATCAATTTAGTGCACTTCCAATGTTTTGTTTCGTCTTTTGTCAAACAATTTCAAATTCAGTCCAAGCAAATTGAAACAATGAGCACATGCACGTTATCGACCCGGAGTATTGACCTCGTCTCGTCTACGCCGAATCGTGTTATTCAGAAATCAAATTTGTCTATTTGATTTATATGAGACGAATTTGATCTCTGAATGCTACCATTCGGCAACAGCTTAGACGGAATTGATCCGTAATGACGAATATTCTCGACCCACTGACTACAAAGAGGGTGACCAAACTTTTGAAAGTGAATGGTAAAGGACCAAATTAGTTTGGTTAAAAGCGTGTTCAATTTTTCGTGGACAAAATTGAATGATAGAGTTGGTGAATTTGAGTGAAAAATCTTTTAAAATAGCCTGGAAAACCTATAGAATAGCTGGTTAGAAAAACTCATACGCTAATTAAGAACAATACATTATACACTTTAATCACATTTCTGTTCTGACGTGCGCGTATGCAATGCATTATACCAAGAAGGGTTGAAAGAGATAAGCATTTGTAATCGTCGCTTTTTGGGTCGTCTATAAACTTGCATCCAGGTTATCTTTGTGCATTGTAAAAGTTGTACTCCTTCTGGGACGATTTTAAAGAGGCTATGAGAAACACCAAAAATGATAAAACTATGTGATGCAGAACACAAATGCATTACATTTACGCGAATATTTCAATTCTCATTTGGGCTGTCAACAAGCTTCAGTTTCAATTTATGGAAAGATATCTTGAAAAAAAAAATCAAATGTTTTCATATAAATACCATCAACCATTAGAACACCAGGTGTCAATAGATATTTAAAACAATATGTCAGACTTGGCTTTCAATATTTTAAAGATCTGTTTATTGTCAAAAACTTTCTCTAATATTTAAATATACTTCCTTCTTCTTCAAATTGGACCTCAACAATAATATACGCATGCGTCAATAAAATAAAAATGCTAGGAATTAACACGATTATCAAGAAGGATTGAAGGCAGAAAGACCTTTGTAGCTGTCATTTCTTGGTTGTCAATGCAGCTTGCCTTTATTCGAATCGTACAAATTGTATTCATCCTGGGTTGGATTATAACTAGCGCTACAAGACACACCAGAAATGATAAAGTTGACCCATTCGTGATGGAACACAACTGCACTATAATTGCCAAGAATTATTATTTTGTTTTCAAAGTGCGTATGGGATATTATAAGGCTTCAGTTTCAATTAAGGGATTGACAGGATGGAACGTTGGTGTTATATAAACCACTTATTGGCATTTTAAAGCAAATTATAATAGTCACTGGAGAACATAAAAGTTGTTTTTATATTCAAAGACATTTTATGGATATCCATAATGTCAATGCTAACCACTTTAGTCAATACCTCCCTCATTTTTAATTGATTTAAAATATACCTGCAGCATCCTATCCTGCAGATTACAGAAATTTCATTCTTCCTATTTTGAACAAGCTGTTCTCATCATGCATAGGCGCCTATAGGCCTAACTGCAGTCCAGGGTTACCTGCATTATGGAAGCTTTCGATCAACGTGTCCGTCTGTATTCATTTTATCGTTACAACCTTTATTATCGCGCCGTACCAAATACTAGGAGCGTCCCAGAATGACCCGATCAAAGTTTTACAAAGCTTCCACTTACTGGACTCGTGGAGTCATTACAAAATATTACTAGAACAATTAACCTTTTTTTCATAAGTATCTTTGTTTCAAATGTCTAACTTTTTATTCACTCAATTCAAATCCACGGAATGATATGATTTGGCATGACTCTGCGATGCCAGTATGGTTATTTGCTTCCAGTATCCTATATTAAAAGACCCCACACGCTGTCTGCCTGTCTGTCTGTCTGTCTGTCTGTCTGTCTGTCTGTCGTGCTGTATGTGTGTAAAAGGTCTGTTAGCATACGGAAGAACAAAATGCGGTCATCCTAAACATGCAGGTCCTCAAAAGGTATCTGAAATAAAAACTGTCTTGGTGTTAAATAAATCAAAGAAGGTATTAATATCAATTACGTGTCAGGTTGTTTTTTTTTTAATAAAGTAGTCGTAATTCGAAAAAAAACCCCAAGATTTCCGACCAAAAATTTGGCCCCCACTTTTTTATCCCAAAATCCAAGAGGCAACGTGTACGCAAAAACTAATGCAAAGGTCATGATCAAGTGGTCAAAGGCAGTGCACATTGCGTTCTGGCGATGACGTCACGATGACGCCAAAACGCGATGTGCACTGCCTTTGACCAATTCATGACCTTTGCATTAGTTTTTGCGTACACGTTGCCCCTTGGAATTTTTCGCTGTGCAAAATATTTTTCTGGCTTAATATGCCTACAATTTATTCTCGATGTATCGTTGCTGGTTGCTGGTTGCTGGTTGCAGCAATATCAAAAGTGAAGAAATTAGTCTCCACAAGTTTCCCAAGGACGAGAAACTGTTGAAGATTTGGAACTCGAAAGTTCAACTCACATGGGCGAAATGGTATATATCTGCTCCGATTTCACTGTCCTCTGAAGTCACGGTTGACACGTAAAAACAAGTGATTTGTTTAATTTTGTGATTTTTTGGGCAAAATTCCCTCTAATGAAAACACTCCAATTTTGCTTTACGCAAAACATACGATTGATGATGAAAAAAAATGTACCAACATTGCTTCACCTGGGTTTTACCACGCCCATTTTCGATCAACATGCAAATTGAGGTCGAAGTAAACATTGGTATAAACGTTACGACTCCACCCAGCTAGCGTGTGCCGCGCGGCATCACGATAGTTTTTTAGTTGTCTTCTATTTTTTTACGATTTGGTTATAACTTGATACAAAGGGAAGGTTTAGGCCTACCTCAAAATTCTTTGCATCTGGAAATGTTTGGGCAATACAGCCGGTTAAGGAATCCAGGGATGAGATTGTCAATTTCAACAAAAAAAGTCTGAAAATTGGATGAAAGGTCTGAATGGCGCATTTCTTTCAATGCTGATGTTTTGATTTTTCTCTCTAAGTGCAAAAGCCTGATTTCAGACAAAAGTCTGAAAAATCCCATGCACAGAAAAAGACCAAAGGCCTGATTGAAGCAGTGAATTAAGATTGGCAGCTGACGTCAGAAACTTGGGGAAGATGTTTTGTTTTGAGGGTGGAGTGGTAAAATCTCCAACCAACCCCCTTGGATCCGCCCTTGTGCAGAATAAAGTCTATGGAGTATCCCCTTGCACAGCAATGGTCTATGATATGCAAGCAGATTTGTGATTAATTATGCAAAGCAAGACTGCGCCTTGACCTCGAGATGTTGACCATTAAGCGGGTACCTTCTATGGGTGTATAACTATGTTCCCCAACACCTTTGTTCCCCAAAACCCATGTTCCCCAATACCTATGTTCCCCAACCCTAACCCTAACCCTAAGGATTTTGGGGAACATAGGTATTGAGGAACATTGGTATTGGGGAACATCGGGTAGACCCCCTTCTATTGGGTCTTCAGCAACCCGTCGTATTACAAAAGCATGGCAGCCAAATAAACTAATCAACAGCCTCGTCCACATTTCTGATCGAAATGGTGTCACAATTTCTAAAGGCGACTCCCATTGGCTGGCGCGCGGCCGGGGTCGCATACAATTCGTATTGCTCACATACATCAGACAGTTACGGAGTTAGACAACGGGTGGCGTAATTTTTTTTCCTAGGAAATGTCATGAATAATTCAGTTTTTCCTTTGAATCATTGCAAGACTTAGGTTCTCGTTCTATTTTCCCCTTAATTTAAAATTATCTCACTGATAAATTTGGAGAAGAAAAATAGCTGATGAAAATGAGCAGCGACGACGTGGATTCGAACCAGGGATCTTTGTATCCATAGCTCATCTCGCTATCCACTAGGCTACTGTGTGGTAGCTCGACGACAACCGTTCTTTAAAATGCTTTAATGTATTGTAACTAGTTGAGTAACTAACAACAATGCTGTTGAAGTCATTGTCCGTTCTCATGGATAAGCATGAATTATTCATGACATTGCCCCTAACCCTCCTAGGAATAAAAGTTACGCCAACGGGTGATACTCGGACTACTACGAATGAAAGAGTATCGTAATAATGATGATGTTTAAATTTCGACACTTTTTTTCATTGATTGGTCATAATTCATTGTGTGTTCCTAATTTTAAATTACGGAGGACATTTTAAATGTTAATGTCATAATATTTATAAGAACTGCAATGGGAGACATTTTAATGTGGTTAGCAAACTGATTTATTTATTATTTATACACAAATCAATTTACAATTATTTGAAATTCAAATGTTCCCCAAATTTCCCACCAACTTAGGTGATGGATTTTCCGGGCTATGTCTGTAGCCAAGTAAAAGTACTTATTGCTGGTACATAAAATACAGGATGTTCCTAAAAGTGCTACTATGGCCTACATAAAATCGCAAAGTGTATGGGGGAAAAGGAGCATCTCCCAACTCGGAAAGTTCCCCTCCATTAATTCTGGAATGGGTCATTTTACAAGTTGGGCCCAGGTTGCTATGACTGATAAAAAAAAATACAAAGTGTACAAATGTATAAGGTAAAAGGAGCATCTCCCAACTCAGAATGTTCCCCCCTCCATTCTGAAATGGGCCATTTCGAAGTTGGGTCCAAGTTGCTTTGACTGACAGAAAAAAAAAATGCTGTGGAGTAATTAATCTGCATATTAACATTACTTGCTCAAATTGCTCAATAAATAAAACGGTAGTGTTCAAGAACTTTTTTAAAGCAAGCGCATACACTTAAAGAATCATTGGTGAATTACAAAAAAAATATCCAAACGTAAAATGTAAGGTGTTGTTTCTGCACATGATTGTATCCCAAACAATGAATAAAGTGTATAAAATATGCTGTAAAAAGTAACCATGACAATTAAATGAAATCCCAAATATTTGCATACCAAATTGGAAAAAATAAACAAAAACACAGAAACAGAAATAGGAAACTACAAAATTGCTTAGCCACACCAAAATTATCAACACTTGCAACAACTTGTTGCAACGAAGAGTGCCACCTATTGTCTGATGGTGTCCAATATTGTTTGCTTTGAACAGCGCCTCCAATAGTCGGGAAACTGCCAAGTTATTTGCATTGCTTATTACTTCTCATGAAACTGGCCATTTCTATGTTGTCTAGTGTGGAAATCTGGTTTGATTTAGGTTTACCATTTATAAAGCAAAGCACTTTTCATCTCTGGTAATCTTTTTGGAAATATCTTCTTCTTTTCTGCTAATTAGTGAACTCACACCTACTTTTGTCTTTTTTGACAATCCATGAACTACAATACAATTTTAAAACCACTTTACGATTACAAGTAGAACAAGAGTGGATGTAAACAAGAAAGTACTTTGTACCCTACACTGCATTGTGCGGCATTTTGAGGTAGAAAACAGTACACAGTATCCCATAATACAGCTCTATGTAGTTACAGGCATGACAGTTTTCTCTGATCTGCTGATTTCCACGTTTCTTACTTCTCATGAATGCCATTACAAATTGACAAACATTGCACTAAGTGTTGTGTGGGTTTTTTTCTAAATTCGGTTTTCTTCTAAATTCTTGGTTGCATGCCAGGTAGCTAACATCAGCTGCCACACTTTGAAAAGCCCAACAAGCACCAGAGTCGAATCAATGCTTTGTTTTACAGCCAGTAAGCTAAATCAAATGAAATAATTTTCATAAAATATAACCAGTGTTGTAGTCGAGTACTATTTTCTGAGTACCGAGTACTGCCGAGTACTTGGGTTGCCGAGTACGAGTATGAGTACTTGTACCTCCGAGTACAAGAACAGGTCTCCGAGTACGAGTACCTGTACTTCCGAGTCTGAGTACGAGTATGAGTACTCGCATTTCCGAATACGGCCATATGGTAAATGGTTCATTGTGCATAATTGGCCCAGGCCCAGTCAGACTGATATACAGACCCACTCACGTTCAGCTGTTCAATGTGTTTGTCCGGAGGTGCACAGAGGAAAATCAGGAATTTTTGATTTCCCCACAAGCCAATCAATCAATTCAAAGTGAAAGTATCGATAAAATAAGGCCATGGTAAGTGAAGCTATATGTGACCCGCTCCACAAAAATGAGTCTGTTGTGGCAAAACTGAAATTTTGAGTTAACTACATTAATAAACTGGGAATGAAATAAGCTTTCATTTGGTATATCATGGGCCTCTCTAGGACGTTTGGTTGCGCTGTTGTGCCTTTTTAAATTCTGTCAAGTTTTTGCAAAGCAAGAAATGTCTCAATGAAGAAAAAAGGGTTTAAAAATTACAAATACACTGTAACTAACCAAGAAAAGCACCAAAAATCATAAATTTGTTAGTCTTTTTCTTACAATATTTAAATTTCTGTGTAAGATATCTGAACTAAAACTATCAAACAACCAAAATAAAACAAAAACAAAAAATCCAAATTTTAAGCAAATTTTCACTGTTTCCATTTAAAAGTGGTAAAAGCTGGAATTCAAGCTATGCGACATCAGACTAATTTTTGCAGAGCGGGTCACATATACCATTTTTTCCTCGAGTACTGCTATTCGAGTACATGTACGAGTACCTTGATGATCGAGTACAATTTTGACATGTCGAGTACGAGTACTTTGCTGCCCGAGTACGAGTACCGTCATTTTGAGTACGAGTACTCGAGTACAAGTACTACAACACTGGATATAACACTCAAGTCATTGACAAAGTTATCTAAAGACACACCATGATAAAACATTTATCTTTTTACAACCTTTTGGGAACATCCTGTACAATATGTCTGCCAGCCAGCTATTGGTTTTTCCCATTTCCATTTCTGTATTAAACTTTGTGTCTATACAAAAAAAAGATGGCTACCTAGCAACGACCTTTGACCTCAACCTATCATGAGGCCGAAGCCAAAGCGGTATTGGCTCTTCCAGTGGTTGAGGACGGCACTGAGGAGGAACGTGAATGGCAGGGGCTGTAGTCTCTTCTCCATGACGGCAGCGACTGTCCAATTGGAGTCCAGCATGCCTGCAAGAAACATGAATAATTCATGAGCACTGACTCTTGATGTCCAATCTACAGTCACTATAAATTAATAATTTATAAATTCATAAGTATGTCAAACGGTTGTCCAATTACATACATGTACACGTACATGTACAGAAACTTGTCTGTCAAGACATCATGCCCGACAGAAATGAATAATTCATGAGCACAAAACTTGGATGCCCAGTCAGAAGGCAACGTCCCTATTTGAATATGTATGAATAGTTGAAACGCCTGTTCTCCAATAGTTGTGTGAGTATGTGCGTAAATGTTTTGTTTACGAATTTTCCAACTGGAAAAAGCTTTTCCAATAATCAGTTGATGATCGAATATTCGGATTAGTGAAACTCACATCATGTAACATTCGTTATTACTCCCATTCACGCCAAGGCTCAAAAGTCCCATTTGCCCATATGGGGAATGAGAAATACTATGAACAGTTGGGATCGATGCTTGTTCCATGGCGCTGTAATTGTGTGCAAATGCATGTTGGTGTGCACATTCAGCGTAATGTTCCAAAGAGTCAGCGCTACAGAGTTGGGTTCAAACATTTTTGCGAAGGGGTGGTTTGGAAGAGAGAAACACATTTTCCACCAATTTTGTTTTGAAATAACAGTATTTTGAGGTTACATGTACTGGTATATATGCTATTATTCGATGAAGCCAATTGGAGGATTTTTGCAGGATTGAAGCTACATACACATCCTAGCAAAAAGGCCTAGGGAGTTAGTTAAACTGTTGACTTTGTTCCTACATGATGAACATATGCTGAGGATAACAAATGACAAGGATCTATATGTCAGTGATATAAAACAAATATTCAGTGGCTTTAAATTGTGAAATGGGAGGAATATTAATGCTCGGTAAAATCTGGAAGTCCAGATTTTACCTTGCGATAATATTCCTCCCATTTCACTCTGAGCCACTCAATATTTGTATAGTATTTACCTTTGACTGTGACGTTAGCTTGGTTGATATCAACTTGATAACCAAACACTACTGCGCTCTCTTGAGCTCGGAAGTTGCTCTCGAATTCTACCCCGTACTGGACATCCTTGCCTTTGTGGTAGTACGCTGCGTGGCACGCTGTCATGCCCACAGTACCTGAGGCTATCCAGTTATCCGCTGTTAAAATGACAACAAATACGAAGCATAGAGATTGGGACACTGGATTTAGACATTAGAGGTGAGACTAGATTTAATTTTCTTCAATTCGGGCGATTCACAATGCAGTGCGCCACCAAGAGTATGCCATGGAGAGTCCATTTTTCAAGTTTACGGTCGACAAAATATGGCCAATTCGAATGAGTGTCAGTAGACACTTGAGCTTATTTGTTATAGAATGGGGCATAGCGTTCTGCCACCATACAAAAAACACCATATTGATAAAAAGAAAAGAAAAGGGCAAACAGATACTCGAATCATACGCTTACGAAACTATACTAACCGGAAAAACGAACAATTTCAAATGTCCCGCGCTGCGAATTTGTCGACCATCTCCCACAATGCACTGGGAAAAATGAACTCTCAATGGAAAACTCTTGGTGGCGCACTGCACTGTGAATCGCCCAAATTCACAATGTATTGATGCAAGGGAATTTGAAGTTCTGGCTGTACACAATTTTTATACTGCTGTACATATTATGTGTAATAAAAACAATTTGCTACCCTAAGTCAACACTAGTTTGCAAAACGGTATAGTTATTGGTTGGTTCTTCTCCTTAAAACTCCGCGTGGGAGTTTTAATAGGAGGCCAGAAATACCGGGGCAAATCCCTCCTCTTAGCGGTAAGTGTTACTGAGTTCTTTTACGTGCATTGCATTACACAACACACGGGACCTATGGCTTTACGTCCCATCGGAAGGACAAAGCAATAATAGTTAAGTGTCTTGCTTAAGGGCACAAGTATCCAAACCCGCGCTCGACCCCACGCCACTGTTGCCTCTGTGAAACACCAGAGCATGAGTCCGGGGCTCTTAACTGCTAGGCCATGACACTCCACATATGTATTGCAACAGGTTATTTGACCTACTTGAATATTTGCCCGCTAGTGAAAGAACGGCCGCCCGTTGCCCCTGCCCATAATGAAACAAGACCTCAGCGCCCAGCGCCAGTCTCTCGGTCAGACTCTGTAGATAGTGACCCACAATGATGCCCGAGTTATCCAGTGGGTTGATGTTAGCTGCTGTCAGGGTACCGGTGTACGTAGGCCCTTTGTATTCAAGCTCTCCCTGGTAGACGGCCCACTTGGTTTGCTGTGTCTGTCAAGTACAATTGCAAGAGTTAATATGATTAAATTCACAGTCCAATCGGATCAAAGCATTAAAGGGACACTGGGTCCTGGAACAGCCCAATTGGGCTATGAAATGCACTTTGAACGAGATGATGTTAATCGGAAAGAACATTTAAAAGTAGGATATAAACATCCACACAACTGGGCATTTTTGTGTTATTCCTGTATTATGCGTGTGAGAACGAATTTCGGGATCCACTTTTTGCGACCCCATAAATTCGAGCTGTTTGGATGCTACATGTAGTTTTGATTTCATTTGTAAAGTGTTTGCCTTTTGCGGACGTTGAAGAAACCAAAATTTTCGCGTTGGTGATTGGTCACCCCTGTTCACGAGACACACAACGTGTATATTGTACACTGAGAACAACACAAAAAACGTATTCGTACTCTGTCGTGTCTGATGCAAGCAACTGGGGATTTTTCCTTTTTTTCTCAGGAACGGTAAGACATTAGGTTGGTTTCCTTTCAACCAGATGTTGGAAAAAGGCTAAGTAAGCAATCCAAAACAACATTTTTCGGGGATTTCAGGACCCAGTGCCCCTTTAACCCTAACCCTCCAGGGTATGTTTGCTAGAACCCTGCCAAACGTAGCAACATGCAACACTTGACTAAGTGACAAGCTTGCCACATGCAGCAAGATCCATCAGGGGAAAAGTCTCAAGGCCACACTGCCTCAGAGTCCATGGTCACTGCAAGCAGCAGGATACAACTGCGGCATTGTTCAATGGGACTTAGCTCTCATTGTTTCAGAGCTGGCCATTAGTGCACTGGTGTTGGTAGCTGAATGCATCAAAGTGCACCAATTCTTTTCCAGTTTATAACGTTAAAACCTGGTCAGAGGTCACATTTTTAAATGCAAAGTAGATCAGCAGTGTAAACAAAAATGTAAAATGTTCTCAGAAAGTGACAGAAAGTCACCATCAAGTGCAATCCACAGCCAATTGTTTACCTGTACAACCAGTTTCCCTCGTAACCGATTGGCTAGCTGGTGGATGATTTGCGCGTTGAGGCTGCCACTGGTGTCGATGTCTCCTAGCATGACAGGGAAAGCCTGCAAAATATGACATTCAAATGTCAGTCAACCTCAAAATAGCATTCCAGTACTAGACAGTGTGTCAAAATTCAAAACACATGTCCTTTTTTAATGCTGTTTGGGAACACTGCATTTTCCCTGTGGGATCAAGCAATGTTCCCGTCCTAGGCCTTGCATCAAGTTCAAAGGCAAAACACTGATTTATAAGGAATTATCTTATACAAGTATTACCAAGAGTTGCAGTCAAGTCCAGCGCAAGTCAGAGGAGAAGTCAATCACATGTCCATCACGTGTTGGTCACAAGTCACTCACAAGTCAATCACATGTCCATCACATGTTGGTCACAAGTCACTCACAAGTCAATCACATGTCCATCACATGTTGGTCACAAGTCGATCAAATGTCAATCACATGTCCATCACAAGTCAATCTCATGTCCATCACAAGTCAATCACATGTCCGTCACAAGTCCATCACAAGTCAATCACAGGTCAATCACATGTTGGTCACAAGTCAATCACATGTCCATCACAAGTCAATCACATGTCCATCACAAGTCAATCACTGTCACATGTCCATCACAAGTCAATCACATGTCCGTCAAAAGTCAATCCCATGTCCATCACAAGTCAATCACAAGTCGGCTTCAAGTAAACACGGAATGAGCCAAGTGATTGCCTTTGTCAAAACTCACTGGAAAATGTTCTGACTTGACATCAAAAAAGGTGATTTGAAATTGACTTGTGAGGACTTAGATTTGTGACAAGACCCTACGAAAAGAATCTTGAAGAATGTTTTCACTTTAGTTTCCATACATGTAGGGGGGGGGGCCTATGCAGTATGAGAACATGTTCTGATTTTCATGATATCACTTGTTTTGACAGCTTTATGCTATGTAGATACTGCTGGATTAATTGACCCTAACCGCCCTGAATCCTTCAAAATCCTCTTTGCCAAAGTGGAGGAATTCGGAGGATTGAGGTTACATGGCAAAAGTGTGTTACTGATTTCGTAGGATGCACTTTGTTAACATCTTGGGCCGGACCTTGTGTTATTTTTGCTCAGCCATGCATAAATATAGGCCTGGATTATGCTTGAAATCCTCCGTTCTGCTCCAGGATGTCACTGGCCAAGCCTCAAACATATTGACAGTCACCAGCGGTCACCCCTCTACGGACCATATTCAAGAAATAATGGAGGAATTTGCAGGATTGAGGTTACATGTACTGGTATATATGCTATTATTCGATGAAGCCAATTGGAGGATTTTTGCAGGATTGAAGCTACATACACATCCTAGCAAAAAGGCCTAGGGAGTTAGTTAAACTGTTGACTTTGTTCCTACATGATGAACATATGCTGATTCCATTATGCAATGTGTGTACCAAGCCTATCTTTACAAAATCTACTTTGATTTGGATTTAGATTTTTTGTGGGGGGAGGGGGTCATACTTGATCAAACCTCTATTATTACCTCTGTGGGGCTGATTTGCTTTGTGCCGACGTACGTCGTTCCGAAGTGATACGAGGAGGGACTGAACGCACCGAGCGACAACGTGTGGCTGACCTGGAAGTGGTTGCTTAGTCCCTTGTTTACGACCAGCTTGCAGCCCTCAATGGGCTGGGGCATAATCTCTGGATACGAAAAGAATTTGAATAAAACAAGCGATAGAAATTAGGTTTAACAATTGTCAATTCATAAATGTCACTGCTGAAGACAAACAGTGACTAAGATATCGTCACCCACCCTTCCCCTAATTCAAACATAAAATCCATCATGGGTTTTGGTCACATTTTACCACACAACCATGGCAACCTCACAAGCAACATACACATATGTAAAGGCCTATCTGACAGTGATATTCAGGGTAAAAAGAACTGTCCTTTCAGTTTCAAGGAAAATGTATAAACTTGATTGTGTCATTCTTTCAAGTTATGCGGCTATCAAACGTATGTGCAATATTCTTTGCAAATGGTTGTTGGTGTAGGTAATTACATGTACTTAGTGGGGGAGGGGCCAGGGGAGGGGCCAAGGGAGGGACCAAGGAAGGGGCCAAGGTAGGAGTGGGGAGGGGGGGTGTGCTATCGCAAGCTCTGTAGTACGGCCAGACAGCCAATGCTCCCATAAACGCTAAACTCTGATGTAGCGATTTTGCTACCGATTTTCATCAAGATTATCTTCTCATCCAGGACAGACATTTTCAAAGTTAAGGTTCCTAGTCGTAGAGCAACTCATACCATTTCCAAAAAATGTTCTTTTATCTAAAAATCTTCATCCATCTGGCCAAAAGACGACTTTCAGTCATCATCTCCCACGAATATCGTCCCGAAAATGTTCCTCCATGCTATTTCAAAATGGCGGTCGCGTTGTAATGTATGCATTATGCGGGCGCACTTGGGCAAGATTATGAATATGCACTCAGTTCATGACGTTTGTCAGGCGCGCGGGGCAGCTGGCCTTACAAACATGAGGTCATGAACTGAACAGTGCAAATTCATAATCTTGATCAAGCGCGCCCACATATTAAATGCATACATTACAACGCGACCACCATTTTGAAATCGCATGGAGAAACATTTCGGGACGATATTCGTGGGAGATGATGACTGAAAGTCGTCTTTTGGCCAGATGGATGACGATTTTGGATAAAAGAATGTTTTTTTCGAAAAGGTATGAGTTACTCTACGACTAGGAACCTCAAATTTGGAAATTTTTGTCCTGGATGAGAAGATAATCACGATCAAAATCAGTAGCAAAATCGCTACATCAGAGTTTAGCATTTAGGGGAGAATTGGCTGTCTGGCTGTACTACACTACAGAGCTTGCGATAGTAGCCCTACTGTACAGCCAGATGCAGTCGGGCTAGTTAGCTGTAACCGCATGAGCAGACTGTCACGATTGTGGGCAGGTTCTTTGACTTTTGTTACTGTCAGTGTCATCATGGTAATGTCTATGATTCGCAGGCACAATTGCAGAATACCCCGCCACTCAATCTATCCACCTCGTAGCCGGCTACGAGGTCACGGTCGATTGACCTCAATAAACCTTCTCAGCGCTACTTTGTATGTACTATGCGTCATGCTCCACTGCACTCTCACTCCGTATCCGCGTAGCCGCCAACAGGGTAGTTGGTTTGGACTTAGAATTTTTTCAGCAACTCCCATTCATTTTGTGTTGCTTCGTTCTCAAATAATGGGCCCCCACTCAGTCTCCGCGTATATGGCGTAGCTGGCATGGAAGTTGAATTGTTTCTTTTCCAGTCATGCCAGTAGTGATTCCAACCGCGTAGCCAGAGATTTTAGGGGTGCATTTCCGAGTGGCGGGGTATTCTGCAATTACTCCGATTCGCACCAGTAGGCACTTTGAACTCCTTAATTATCTCCATGATTTATTTAACAAAACCAATCAACGGTGAGGGCCCTCTTCGCAGCATCATGCAGTGCTTAAAAACTAACATGACTAAATTGGAGGAACAAGTTGAATAATGATCATCATGATCATCTGGTATTTAACTCATAATTCAACTACAAACTGAACACTTTTAAAGTTTTAAGCAACTCTTCCCAAATAATAGACTGACAATTCACCTTTGACCTTCTTGAATAAATCTTCGAAACTTCCCGGATTCTGTATTCCACCCGCGGCGCCGTTCGTTGTCGCCGGCGGACTCCCCGGAACCAGTCCGGCCGCTGTGGCAGGAGGAGCCGGTGGCATGCCGGGGATCGGAGGACTGGGCATCGTCGGCGATGCTTCGGCGGCTAAGACATTCCCCATTTGTCAATTCTTGTGTGCGATTTTGCCAGTAAAAATATCTGGAAAGCAAATGCCGGTGAGGAGCAATCTGTCGTGTATACCACGCTGCTAGTCTGTTCTTCAGACTATTTTGTGAAATGCCGTTGCTTTAACATACAACACGTGAAGTCTGATTCGGGGACTAGACTTTTTCTGCGCCATTGTGGGTTGTAAGAAACGACCGACTTGATTGGACAACACTCATCACGATCATACGTGATCTATTTTACAGGAGTCGTGATTGGTCCGTTGCAAGATGTAGGTCATGTTGAAAGGTCACAATCGTAAAGTCCATGTGACGTGCAGTCCGCTTGAGCTCGGCATATGCATGTAGCGTAGCGAATGTCGGACACTTCGCCCCATTTCCACGTCGCCCCATGTCACTTCGCCCCTAACCACTTCGCCCCATCCCCACTTCGCCCCATCCCCACATCGCCCCATTCCCACTTCGCCCCATTCCCACTTCGCCCCATCCCCACTTCGCCCCATCCCCAATTCGCCCCATCCCCACTTCGCACCAGCCGTTACATGTAAAAAGTTTTTTAAAAATCTCATCTATTTTATTGGCTTAAAAACAATTCCAACAGATACACTAATTGCTAACCAACGGAAAGAATTAGCCCACCAAATGAACAAGGCAAATTATGGAGGACACCAATGTACATGAGGCCACCAAAAAAGCAAAATAGTACCCCACCTTGTCTGTAATACAATCCAAGCTCGAAGAAGAAAAAAAAGCCCCCCCCCCAAAAAAAAGCCGCGTGGCCGCGTCAATTCCGGAACTTTGGTCTGACCAGACACCGAATATTTTTGTTTTGGCCTAAAAGACCCGGCTATACCAACCCGTCTCCCACTTATCTGAGAACGACAATACCTTTGACATCCTAATTTCACTCTTGGAGGAACCAATCTACATTGTACATGGGGCGAAGTGGGGATGGGGCGAAGTGGGGATGGGGCGAAGCGGGGATGGGGCGATGTGGGGATGGGGCGAAGCGGGGATGGGGCGATGTGGGGATGGGGCGAAGTGGGGATGGGGCGAAGTGGTTAGGGGCGAAGTGACATGGGGCGACGTGGAAATGGGGCGAAGCGTCCGACACCCAGCGTAGCGCATGTAGGATCGGAATTCGATTCCGATATTGCAGTGTTTGCCTTCCTTGAATCAACTTTGCCAGCAGAATTGTTAAGTTAAAGTGAAGAAAAATGGCCGAGCAACCCTACGGGAACGTCCCGCTCTTTCGAGAGTTGACGGCAGAGGACATGGGGGATTTGGAAGCTACAGAAATCGAAAGCCTTTGCTTTAATTGTCAGGAACAGGTTTGTTATTTGTGTGGTGCAGTTCGCTGCAAAAGAAAGTACACATTGTCATTGAGTTTGAGCACGCATGATCTACATGATCTATGCAGTAAGTCAACCAGTACCACAGTACCACAAAATACGTGATGAATCATTCAGAGTTGTAATGACTCGAGTCAATGACTCGACTCCAGTCCGACTCGAGTCACACTCAGTTTTTGGTGACTCGACTCGACTTGAGTCCCTACATGCCCTAAAGGTAAATGACTCAACTCGACTCGAGTCCCTCATCCGAAGACTCGACTCGACTCGACTCGAGTGAAGGTTAATAAGACTCGAGTCCCAAAAAGAAAAGCGCAACTTTGCGAAAAGTATTTGCAATGACTTACGGAGTTACGGTGCAAAATTATGCTCACTTCGCTTTGCGAATAGCAGTCATGTAGCTGGAGTTACCCAGCCCTGAGTTTTATCATTGGGTTGTCTATTAGGGCTGGAGCGCATTTTTCTCAAAACTTGTAGTATTTGCAAAAAAAATTTGGAAAATGTTCAATTTTGTCCCCGTTACACACTAATTGCAACTGCAACTCACCCCAAACTTGCCTGGAATAACCATTACACAGGTCCTTGAAGTAAAAAACGATCCACGATGAAGATTCAGCCTACAATTGCAGTGAAAACAGGAGGAATAACCGCTAACTTGACAACCTTGCTGGATTGGCCAGGACCGCTATTGGTTTGTGCACAAAAAAAATTGTGTACAATGAATGGCGGTCGATTAACAGGCACAGAGAGCGATCGCTGTCAACTACTCGTTTTGCCGGCTGCGCTGGCTGTTGGCGCATGACGTCACGCGCAAGCGTAACACCCGATGACTGTTTCATGCACTAATATAAGGTTTACCACTCGCATCACAGCTTTGGTACTGGAACCGCAACCAATAGTGCATGAAACAGTCATCGGGTGTTACGCTTCCGCGTGACGTCATGCGCCAACAGCCAGCGCAGCCGGCAAAACGAGTAGTTGACAGCGATCGCTCTCTGTGCCTGTTAATCGACCGCCATTCATTGTACACAATTTTTTTTTGTGCACAAACCAATAGCGGTCCTGGCCAATCCAGCAAGGTTGTCAAGTTAGCGGTTATTTCTCCTGTTTTCACTGCAATTGTAGGCTGAATCTTCATCGTGGATCGTTTTTTACTTCAAGGACCTGTGTAATGGTTATTCCAGGCAAGTTTGGGGTGAGTTGCAGTTGCAATTAGTGTGTAACGGGGACAAAATTGAACATTTTCCAAATTTTTTTTGCAAATACTACAAGTTTTGAGAAAAATGCGCTCCAGCCCTAATAGACAACCCAATGATAAAACTCAGGGCTGGGTAACTCCAGCTAGCAGTCATGTATAAATATACATGTACAACGTGTCACAGACTCCCACCACATGGTTCTAGAACGCACAACATACTATCCAGGAACCAGATTTTAAACACATTTTCTAATTCGCTGTTTCATCATTGGCTTTTGGCGATTTCTTATAAAGCTCTTGGATTCGAATGCTGGCTAAACTTGGCCTCCTTTTATAAATTTTGGTATATAGTGTTAAAATATTCGTGACTCGAATTGACTCGAGCTAAATATTTGACTCGACTCGACTCGACCTTTTGACCTAATGACTCGACTCGCCTCGAGTCACTTCTTTAAAATGACTTGACTCAACTCTCAAGTCACTTCTTTAAAATGACTCGACTCGACTTGAGTCACAAAAAACAGTGACTCGTTACAACTCTGGAATCATTATGACCATGATAACATTTATCGTTTATGGGCATAGACAAATACATGGATTTATAATCAACTGTTACAGTGACGTTTGACACATACATGTACAGGGCTGGTACGTAGGTCATATTTTGCTCAGTGTTAATCTTTTTTTTTTTTGTAATTTCCCTAAACTACATGTAGGCCTATGAAATGATGTACATGTAGCTAGGCCTATTTTGATTTTTAGTTTTAGTTTTACTGATACTGTGTTCTGTCATGTCTGTAATTTGTTTTTCCTTTTTCTGTCTTTTTTTTTTCTTAATTGTTTTTTTTAATATTGTATGTTTTTACTGTTTGACAATCGTATGGCTATGTTGAGTACATGCTTGTCCAAGTAAACTAGGACTCTACAAATCACCTTTCTTAAAGGGAATGTACATCATTGGCTTTTGCTCTAATTTTCAGAAATGAACTATTTGAGGGGTTAGTATAACAGATCAAATATTGTTACACTGACATTTTTGAAGTTTTGTGTTCGAAAAGGTTGGAAAAACCAAGGAAAAACAAAAATGTTCAAGTAGTCTGGTTCCCTGACTTCACAAAAGATAAAATGGATCAATTTATAGATGATGGAAAATTGTACGGCAAGGGAACCAGTCTAGCTGGCCTGCACCCGTTCATGAACATGTAACCAATAGCAAACAAAATTTGGACTGAAAAAATGGTAAATTTGGAGCAATAGTTGAAAAATAGTTAGGTTTTTCCAACGCTGGTCGGCCAACCACCGTTGGAAATGTATACAAAAATACCATTTTCTTGAAAATGACTTTACACCAGGTGCCATAATTTTACAAGATGCTTGAGACTGTCATTTACCAACATTCTAGTAAGGTATTTCGTAAAAACTTCGTAGTTTTATTTTTCGATGTTTGCATATGTTGTATATTCCCTTTAACATTTAGACATGAGGGAGAGGGTTGTTAATTGTCAGAAAATAACCCAATCTCCCTCCTTTGTTTTCAGGGCATGACAAGACTGCTGTTGACCAAGATCCCATTTTTCCGGGAGATCGTCGTGATGTCATTTTCCTGTTCCCACTGCGGCCATTCCAACAATGACATCCAGCCCGCTGGCAGGATACAGCAAAAAGGCTGTCGGATCAGCGTCCAAATTAAGACTCGCAAGGTACCTTCTTTTATTAGGAGGGAGGGGGAGGGGGCAAAGGCTAGGTTGACTATAGTTGATCTTACCGACAGAGATCAGACTGGGAGCTTGGGAGCTGAAAAACATGCAAACAAAATCAGGCCAACTTAACTCACTCTTAAAGGGAAAATACAACATTTGCAAACATCGAAAAATAAAATGACCAAGTTTTTACAAAATACAAATGTACCTTACAGGATGTTGGTAAATGACAGTCTAAAGCATCCTGTAAAATAATGGCACCTGGTGTGAAGTCATTTTCAAGAAAATTGTATTTTTGTTTACATTTCCAACGGTGGTCAGCCGACCACCGTAGGAAAAACCTAACTACTTTTTACTACTGCTCCAAATTTACCATTTTTTCAGTCCAATTTTGTTTGCTAATTGGTTTTATGTTCATTAATGGGTGCAGGTCAGCTAGACTGGTTCCCTTAGCGTACAATTTTCCGGCATCTGTAAATTGATCCATTTCATCTTCAGTGGAGTCAGGGAACCAGACTACTTGAATTTTTTTGTTTTTCTTGGTTTTTCCAGCATTTTAGAAAACAAAACTTCAAACATGTCAGTGTAACAATAATTTGATCTATCATATTCACCCCTCAAATAGTTCATTTCTGAAAATTAAAGCAAAAGCCAATGATGTACATTCCCATTAAGTCGACAAAATTCTCCAAACTTTTCAGGAGGCAAAGACAAGCTTAGGTCCAAAGTATTTCCCCAGCCAGGTATTTGAGTCTCAATTAAATTTTTAAAGGAGGCTTTTTTCCCCACATGAGAGTGATGCAAAGTGATTTCCGTTTGAAGCCTAAGACAAGACCGGTACAATGTACATGTACATGTCAAACGTTTTCGATAAGATTGACCCTTCAGTGGTCTTGTGCGGCCTGACCCGATGACTGTGGAGAGAATGTGTAGCAGAGATGTTTCTTTTGACACAGTTGATTGATGCAGTACCAGACAGGGCTCTGGAGTGCTCTGAAACGTGCACAATTAAATCGGGCCCACTTTACTCACAGTTTAGCCAGCAAATGTCTCCAAAAATTCCACTGGAGCAAAGAAAATGTCCTCAGTTTTTCACCTACCAAGTTTGCAGACTCAATTCAATTTTTAAAGGAGACTTTTCTTCAATATTTTGCACATGAGAGGGAAGTCAAGTGATTTCAAAATGGGGCTAAATACTAGACTGGTACATGTCCATCCATGGTACAACTATTTGAAAAGACTGACCTCTTCATTCAGTGTCAATAGTCTGGTGGCTTGACTATGGAGAAATGTGTAGTAAATTGAGACTAGTTCCTGTTTCATGCCACATGTTTCTTAAATTCTTTTGGCATGCTTGATTGATGCAGTACTGAAGCTGTGTTGGACTGTTTGTTTTAAGTGCCAGTCTATTTTGTTGTTTTGCATGTTTTCAATACTTAAAGTTTTGGGACTCTCATACACAGTATTGAGAGTCCCAAATTTTCGGACTAATGCAGTACTAACTAATGGGGTGTTGGACTGGTTGTTTCGTGTGCCAGTCTATTTTCTTGTATTACATGTTTTCACTATCTTAATGTTTGGAACTCTCATTCACAGTATTGAGAGTCCCAAATTGTCGGACATGGTTGAGGTCACTGTGATACATTTAGGGACATTTCAATTTGAAATACATTTATTGAAAAATAACTAGTCCAAAAATTTGGGACTCTCAATACTATGAGAGACCCAAAACTTAAGGTATTGAAAACATGCAATACAAGAAAATAGACTGGCACCTGAACAACCAGCCTTATAACCTTTCACTCAGTACTGCACAAATCAACTGTGCCAAAAGACACATCTGACATATCTGGTACTAGTCTCTACTTCTACACATTTCTCCATAGTCATCCACCAGACTAATGACAACGAATGAAGAGGTCAGTCTTTTCAAACAGTTTGACCATGGTTGGACATGTACCAGTCTAGTCTTTAGCCTCATTTTAAAATCACTTGATTTTCCTCTCATGTGCAAAATAGTGAAGAAAAGTTTCCTTTAAAAAGTGAATTGAGTCTTCAAACTTGGTTGGTCAAATACTGAGGACCTTTTCTTTGCCCAATGAAAACTTTGGAGAATTTTGTCAGCCAAAGAGTGAGTAAAGTTGGCCTGATTTCGTTTTGCACGTTTTTCAGCACTCAAGGTTCCAGTCTGAAAAAAAACTAAGTGCATTTTTCTAGAAATGGATATACATGCATGTACTTTATACCTCCTGTTGATAACATTTATCTTGCCAGGGGCTGATTCTCGTTATTTGCTTTTATCTTGGTCTTTTTTTTCTGCAGGACTTCAACAGACAAGTTGTGAAGGCAGACACGGCCTCCTTAAGAATTCCAGAGTTGGAGTTTGAAGTTCCTTGTGGATCCCAAAAAGGCTGTAAGTCTTGACATATGTCAATCTTAATTAATCTCATTTTTCACCCTGCCGCCTCCCTATAAAAAAAATCCACCGAGTTATAGTTATTATTGATTACAGCTTCTGCAATGTCTACAGAAAATATTTCAACCAAATTTATAAATTGTGAGGCGTTCTTGAGACAAAACTGGGAAGAGGCCGAAATGAGAATCAGATTCTCTTTATAATACTGTTTGCTGCACTTCAATCGGACATTCCATTGACAAGTAATGGCTGTTTAAAGTTCACATTTATTGACATGTCCAAAAGTCAAATACATGTACATGTACTGAGAACAAGGCCCTATTATAGTTTTGAAATATGTGGTCTTGAAAATTGAAGATTCCAATTGGTTTTCCTTAAAAACACTTTTAGTCCATGATTTATGTACTATTTCTTTCCAATATACATGTATATAGTAGACATATCAAAGATAACAAATATTAGTAAATCTAAAAATTGTAGAAATAAAGTCACTCCAATTCTTTCTGCTTTTCTCATTTTTCTCAACTACAGCGGTCTCCTTTTTGCCAAAATGCCTTGCAATCCTCTGGGGAAAAAAAGTCCTCAGATTTTGCCATGTTTGTGTATTTTCACAATACATGTTCAAAGACTGTATGTGTATTGAGATGTAGATAACTTTCTAAAGGGCCTGCCGCTATTGTGAAAATACTGTGAATTTAAATAAATCAATTGATCATCAACAGCTTTTACCACAGTGGAGGGAGTAATAAGCAGAGCGATTGAGGGACTGGAACAAGAACAGCCAATTCGCAAGGTATGAGAATGAATTACCTTTTTCCCGGACCAATTACTAGACCATTGGCAGAGAGGAAAGTGAAAGTTTCAGTCATTATTATTATTAATCATTTCTGGTAATGAAACCAAGGATTCCTCAAAAGCGCCCTAGGCACTGTAGCTCGCAAGCCTGAAGAAACCTGTGGAGAGAAGACAATGAGAAGAAGTTACAGTTTTAGAGGTGGGAGGAAAAGCCCAGGAGAATATTCTGGGGAAAACCCACGGAATCAGGTAGGGACTGAAAACCCAATCCACATATTGGCCCAGGCGGGATTCGAACCCGGGTCACATGGTGGAAGGCGAGGAAAGTACCACTACTCCAACCTGACTCCCCATTGAGTCATTACACCGTAAAGCTATAAAGCCCTTCATACATGTTTAGTTTTGAAAAGACCATCTTTTACGGGTACCCTGGTACCCCTGTTTTACTTCAATAGGGTACCCGGTTCCTGTACTGCCCGTAAATGTACACCACAAACAATTATTAGGTAACACAATGCTTTTGCCGCTTAAGGGGACTTATAGGTTGCAGACCAGTAAATAAACTTCCATTGACCCCAATGATAAATGCTCCCACTTCAGAAATTCAGGAAAAATACTCACAACTCTCCAAGGTGTTCGAGAGACACATCAAATTAAAGCTTATTTCATCATCTTTCATTTTCTTTTCAATTTACGGGGAGGTCAACTGATGACTTTTAGGATAAATTTCCATCCGAAGATGATCGCCCCTTAAAATAGTCCTGAAGCCCATCGCCATTTTGAAAAACGATGCCTACACTCCATTGCAAAATAGAGCGCTTTTAGGGCCCCAATTTCATCCAAATTGAACAGAACTACAAGCTCACAGTCCTGTGCACGGCTTCCACCCATATTTTTACAAACCCTCAAGTTCATGGCCCACAGTATGCTCAAATACTGAAGATTTTGAGGGCATGCAAATCGTGATTTGGCCGGCGTAGGCAATTTCGGACCGATTTACTGGTCTGCAACCAACCGGTATGCTTGTACATGTGTAGCACCAGCCACAACCACCCTCCTGAGGAGTTGCCTTTGCTTAATTGGTCACGCACTGCGAAGACCTGAGGTGCCTCTTGCTGTCTTCCTGAACCCCCAAAACCAACCATCAGAGCCCTTCTGGCAGGGAGGAGGCCTCCGCCGCACCTACCTCTCACAGATCATAGACGACCTAAGCGCCATGGGCCTCAAACACGATCAGGCTGTTTGTGCTGCCCAGGAATGGGCTGGATGGCTCAGACAAATCTCACACATGAGATAAAACAATTAGTCCCAACGTCTCGAGTCGAGTACGACTCCAATAGCGTCAACTAGTAAGGGGACTTCATGATAGATTTGCTAGCGTGCCCGGATTGATCTACATGTATACTACATATACACACCCTGTTTTTCTTTGTTTACTCCCAAGGCAATGTATCCGGAGGTGGCTGCACAGATTGACGAGTTCATCACCAAACTCAAGAACCTTGAACCGCCATTCCACCTGGTAGGATTCCCCATTTTGTCCTTTATCCCTGCCCAGCGTTTACAAAATTTTTTACAACAACTCGTCAACTGCTGCCCTCTGGGCAGCATGTACTTTCCGCACTACGCAAGACCCTATTCATAGCTATACAACAAAAAGCCACGTGCCAGACAGTGTCCAGACAGTTGCCAGACAGTGCGCTGGAAAGATAATTGACTGGCGGCTGTGGTATGCAGTTATGAAGGGAGATGACTGTGTCAAGTTACAGGTCTTTGTTGATGTTTCATTGAGACTTGGCAGGAGGCCTGGTCGAAAGTTTGTTGACACTGCCTGGGTGTAGCCCTGGCTGCAAAGTTCATTAAACCAGCTGATTTGGCAAGGGTTGAATGAGGATTAGATAGGAGGTGAACGTTATTGGCCCTCAATTTTTTATTTTTTTTTTCAAAAAATTCAGTTACCTGGGGCCCAAAGGGTAGCAGGTCACTCTGCGCAGGGATACAGCGGTTTTCTGCTGTGATATAGTCCATGATGTTCTGTACTCCCTAGGGGTGCCAAAGCATTAAGCAATAGGTGTCATTCCCCCTGAAACCAAGAGAATGTAAAGAGCCATGGAAATTTGTTTATTTTTTATCGAAAACAAAATATGTTGTTTATACCATTATTTTTGATAACTGTTATGAGTTTGGAAAAGGGATGGCACTGTCCTATTCAGTGACACTTCTTCTCTGGTTTCTTGTATGGCTTAATATGGATTTTAAGCATAAATTAGTCTTTGCCGGTTATGTCCGATTAAAATTTAGAGTAGGCGGACATAAGAGATTGAGTGACTATTGTAGGTTGGGTAATCAAATGTGATTACAGGTGCGAGCAGAGGATTATGTTCGCAAATCCTCTACATGTATGTAATAGTGGGATAAAGAAGTCATTATTTGGAAAAGTCAATTTTTTGATTTATTATTTTTTTTATTGGTGTACATACCCCTCTGCGTTTCTCAAATCCAGTCCTGACCTGAATTCCTAATGGCATGAATGGAGACCAAATTGAATTTTCAAAGAGGAAGAATTTGTTTAAACAACATTTTTGTGGTTTTTTTTGCAAGATCCTGGATGACCCAGCAGGAAACAGCTTCATTGAGAACCCCAACGCTCCCGAGACGGACCCTGATATGACCATCAACATGTACGTCAGGACCAGAGACCAGAACAAAGGCCTAGGACTCGCGGTAGGTATTCGGCTGTTGGTGACCACAGACGCTGAGGCGTTCTTGCCTTGTGATTTTGTGACCTGCTGGATCTTGCTACACTGAGCTACAGTGTCCTTTTGACAAGGGTTGCATGTAATAATAGTGGGTATTTATAAAGCACACATATCCACCAGGACTGGTGCTCAAGGCGCTACGTCATTACTACCCCTGTTAATTGGGCCCATGAAACTTTCCAAATACCATCTGAGCTCCCTGGGGAGTATACAGCTCCATGCAGCCTGTTAGGCGCAGGGAAGCTAATTCAATCACAATAACCATCTCTGCCCTCACAGGTACCCATTTACTCCTGGGTGGGGAGAAGCAATGAGTGACAAAGTGCCTTGGCACACGCACCATAACCCCCCTCGTACCCACAACTTACCCGCAGACCACAAATCCAATACCCTCTACCACGAGGCCACAGCAATCCATGTAGCTGTGTTTAGTGCCAAAGGAGGTATTAGGATTACGGGACCGAAGTGGGGAGTAGAGCCACAAAGCCCCATAACCCTAACCCCTAGTAGTTCCCCAGGACTACCCCGCTAAATCCAACAGAGTCTGACAGTTAATCATGAGTTTCCCGCTTAATCTAACACAGTCCCACACAACCCAAAGTGCCAAGTCGTTGGATACCTGAACATATAACATGGCTGGCATGCTCAGCCCAACAAAATCCAACTGTGCCTTGTTTTTCCGTTCTCTGCTGGATCCAACAGAGTCCAACTTTGGTGTTATTTGCCAGTACCCAACAGAATTCGACTCTGAATGTTTTCAGTTGCCTGCTGAATCCAACAGATTTTAACTGGAGTAAATACAAAGGATTTACTGCTCAATCCAACAGGACCCAGGGGGTATGTAAAATAGTTGGATCCTGTTGGATTGAGCAGGGTTAGGGATATAAAGATAAGAAAGCGCCCAAGTAAACAAATCATGCTGTCATGACGCATCAGGTGTGTTGATCATCGCTGTCTGCTTTCTGCAACTAGGTTGAAGAGGAGACAGATGCTGTGCATGAGGAGGAGGAGGCGGAGGGGGAGGGACAAGGGGAAGGGGAGGAGCCAGCTGAAGCATCTGACTCATCAGAGCCAACTAACGTTACAGATGAGGTATTAGAGTTTGCCGTAACCTGCTCCAACTGCAACATGCCCACCAAGTCCAGAATGAAACTTGTCAGTATCCTTTGATAAACTGTAGGCTTGGACTTTATTTCAATAAAACCGTGTAGTGACAATATTTGTTTGATACCGAACAAAACTGAATGATGCTGCCTAAATACCAAAAAAATGACGACCTCGGTGTGGCATTTCATAACCGCAGTTTCTCCATTGAATGTAGCCACATGTGTGCAATAGCCCTTTAAAAATAAAGGTAACACAAGCAACTCGGCCAGGTCTGCACTACAATGTACATGTATATTGATAATTGTTTAAATTCCTTGTGGTCACGTATCAGGTAACAATTGTGCTTACTAGTCATCCAGCCTTGGAAGTTGTGCCCATGCTGCCTGCTACCAATTTGTGTATCACCATGTGTCTTATTGTATTTTGATGACATAAGGGTGCACCCAGAAAAGTACCCGATAATACTGAATACCGCGATATTTTAGTGACGGTGTACCATGGACTCTCAACATCCAATGCCACACAAGCCTAATAAACTGTCTGTTCATAGCCAACCTGGGATAAGGTTGGACAGAAACTGTGACCTGCCATAGCATAATAAGGAATAACCCCCACCTTTGACTTTTCAAGTATGTACATCATGTGCAATTCATTGGCTTTCCACTAATACCAAATTTATTTCTGTAGCTTAATTTATTCCAAAGATAAGCCGCAGGAACTTCAACAGTGCCCCGCCAATCTTCGCCAACCTCATTTTGACAAAAACAGCTTTGGAAAAAAAAAATCTGCAGAGCGCCGCCAATGGCAGTGATAAACGTTCTTCAGTTTTTTCAACTGTATTGAGTGTTTTTTTTTCCCAACAAAAATGCATAATGTGAATCTTCGAAACCTTGACTACTCCAAAATACAAAACAACCAATATGAATTTTGAAATCATTTTTCTACTACATGTATATCCGACTTAAAGCGTCAATTGCTCAAAACAAGTTTTTGGGGGACATTCCTCATTTTGCCGCAGTAGGTTAGGACCTGATATCAGCCAGTGTGGGACCTGATGTCGTACAGTGAATTACACCTAACTATGTGATATGTATTTTATGTGGTGCCAGTCTTTCAAAAGTTTGGTTCAAAATTCACCACTGAAAAGATTTACATGAAAGGCAAAAAATAGCTGCTGCATCAGACGTGAAGAGGGTTTCATTGTTTTCTCAATGCATAACGTAGATTTTCTGTGACCCAGACCTCTGTTGGACAAAGATCTTGCTTACATATTTTTCCCTAACATTACCGGCAACCAGAAATCCCATACTTCAAGGAAGTCATCCTCATGGCCTCAAACTGCGACTCCTGCGGTTACAAGGACTCAGAGGTCAAATCCGGGGCGGGCATTGAGCCCAAAGGGAGGCGGATAACTTTGAAGATGACCGACTCAGCCATGGATCTGAACAGAGACGTTTTGAAGGTGAGCCGAAAGCAAATGTGATCTTAACCCTAACCTTCCAAACTCCATCAAAATCCATCCCCCCTTTGTGTGGATTTTGGCAGACAAGCCATCTGTACCAAGTCAAATCAAATCAAAGTAGAGAAAATGCCATTTCTTTTTGTGTACCAAATTGTAAGAAGCAGGTTGAAAAGGCATTGCAGTGAAATTGTCACCGGGTGACAAGGTTTCAAACTGTACAGAATTTATGCTTGCTGTTTTTCTTTTTTAAAAATATATTTGTGTGTAGTAATTATCATTGTCTAACCAGCAAGGGCCTTTAGTCAGCATCTGCAACTTGGTTTGTTCAGATTGTCCTCCACAGTCAAGGCCGTCTTCGCATAAATGTTTATATCTGCATCAATTATTATTTTTTTTTTTGGATATCATGTTTATTTGTCATAATTCAGTCTGACACATCGAGATTCCTAATTCCCGACCTCAACTTTGAGCTGATGATGGGCACCCTGGGGGGCAAGTTTACGACACTAGAGGGCCTCCTAACGGACGTCAGGAATCAGCTCATGCGTCCGTACTCCATGGTGCAGGGCCAGGACAGCGCCCCCCAGGGGTCCGGGACTAAGCTCAAGGAGTTCATTGACAAGATTGATGAGGTAAAAATGTTGGCACTCCCACTCCACTGATTCTCCTTATCGCTTTAGTCACTGATGAAGCGCCCGAAATCGCCCCGCCTATTACTCCCTGTCGCGCCCAAAACCATTTTTTTCAGTGAATAAATACATTGTAATACAGTCAAGTCCAGGTGCTAATGGTTTAAAGAGGTTGTGGAATGCTCGAAGACATTTCCGTCATTTTTTTGGTATATGTAGCCTAAGGTGTGATGAAATCAAAACGCCTATTTTTTCTGTCATGAAATGAGTACAAAGGGTACTTTTGAGAGCTATTTTTCAGGTCCTGTTTCGACCCAAACGTGCAATTTGTGTAAAAGTCGTTGTTGCGGGCAGCAAACAAAACACAGTAAATCGTGACGTAATAAACAGGACTCGTTTATGCTACTCTGCATCGGGAGTCCTGTTTATTACGTCACGATTTACTGTGTTTTGTTTGCTGCCCGCAACGACGACTTTTACACAAATTGCACGTTCGGGTCGAAACAGGCATGACAGGACTTGAAAAACAGCTCTCAAAAGTACCTTTTGTACTCATTTTATGACAGAAACAATAGTCATTTTTATTTCATCACACCTTAGGCTACATATACCCGAAAAATGATGGAAATGTCTTTGAGCATTCCACAACCTCTTTAAAGGGAAAATACAACATTTGCAAACATCAAAAAATAAAACTACCAAATCATTTTGAAATACCTTGCTGGACTGTTAGTGAATGACAGTGTAAAGCATCCTGTAAAATCATGGCACCTGGTATACTGTCATTTTCAAGAAAAGTGGTATTTTTGTATCAATTTCCAACGCTGACCGGCCGATCAGCGTTGGAAAAAACTGGCTTGTTTTTCAAATACTGACCCCAGTTGACCATCACACTTGTTTACAATCGATTACACACCTATAAACGGGTACAAGCCAGCTAGACTGGTTCCCTAACCTTACAATTCCCCAATATATGTAAACTGCTCTGTTTCTTTTTAAATGGAGTCAGGGAACCAGACTACAGGAAAATGATTGTTTTTCTTGGTTTTTATAGCATTTTCGAACCAAAAACCTCAAAAAAGTCAGTGTAACTATATTTGCTATATATTTCCAACCCCCCAATTCCACCCATTTCTGAAAATTACAGCAAAAGCAAATGATGTATATTCCCTTTAAACTGACTGAATAGTGTATATATGGAACCCAAGCTGATACTCTGAACGTCTTGTGGAGAAAACCATGGTGATCCAAACAAGATATGTTTGCCCTTGGTCCTGTTTTCAAACAACTTGATTCGCTTTTCAAAAATCATGATTGACCTTTTGTCTATCCTGATGCTTGCTTTCAAATGTCGTGGTTCACTTTTTTAAAGGGAATGTACATCATTGGCTTTTGCTGTAATTTTCAGAAATGAACTATTTGAGGGGTTAGTATAATAGACCAAATATTGTTACACTGACATGTTTGTAGTTTTGTGTTCGAAAATGCTGGAAAAACCAAGAAAAACAAAAATGTTCAAGAAGTCTGGTTCCTTGACTTTACTAAAGATAAAATGGATCAATTTATAGATGCCGGAAAATTGTAAGGTAAGGGAACCAGTCTAGCTGGCCTGCACCCGTTCATGAACATGTAACCAATAGCAAACAGAATTTGGACTGAAAAAAGTTTAAAGTTGGAGCAGTAGTTGAAAAATAATTAGGTTTTTCCAACGGTGGTCGGCCGACCACCGTTGGAAATGTATACAAATATACCATTTTCTTGAAAATGACTTCACACCAGGTGCCATAATTTTACAGGATGCTTTAGACTGTCATTTACCAACATTCTAGTAAGGTATTTCGTAAAAACTTGGTAGTTTTATTTTTTGATGTTTGCAAATGTTGTATATTCCCTTTAACTTAAACCTTTCAATTACAATTTCTCAAAGTGTGACATACATGTAGTGTAACACAGCCTCTGATATAGAGAAGAAAAGATGTCCATTTTTTTACATAAAAAAATTACATCCTTTGTGATCTCCTTTATGTTTCATATATGACATGTGAGGCGTTCTGGTATCGAGACGGAACTGGGCACAGGCCATTGAGGAGTAACATGAAAAAAAAACAAAAAAAACAAATGGGGATGATTTGTTTCCGAATACATGTATCAGCTTTATTGATATTTGTGATCTTTGATATGTCATCTACTCACATTTCAAGGAAGTACAGTGTATAAAATATATGAAAAAAAGTGTTTTTAAGGAAAAACAATTGGCATCTTTCATTTTCAAGACTACAAAACTTGAAACTTTAAAGGAGTTTTTCCTCAGTTTTTTTACTTTTTTGACATGTCAATAAACTGCAAACTTTAACAGCCATAACTTGTCAACGGAAGTCCAACCAACAGTATTGTAAGGAGAATTGTATTCTCTTTCCTAATACCCGCAAAACCCTCATTTTGACCTCACCCTGTTCTGCCAAAACGCCTCACAAATCATTAATTGATATTTTTTAAACTTGTGTGTTTGACTTTGTTTGTCCCATTTCCTCTCAGATCATATCCGGTGACCTGCTTGTGTCAGTGGTCCTAGATGACCCTGCAGGAAACTGCTACATTCAGGTGAGGCCAGGGCCCACTTTAATTGAGATACTAAGACCAGAGCACAGTTTCATAACGTTAGTAAAGCACAGCCGATTTTCTGCTAACAGAATCTCCGTCTATTTCATGGAGACTACAAGGAGTGAGCTCACAAAGGGCACGTTTGCCTCAGAGGAAAAAAGTTGCTTGAATTAATAATAACATAGCAATGGAAATCACCATGCGCGTGCAACCATTTGCACATCCACACCAAGAAATAGCGATTAAAACCCTAACCCACCTTACTCCTCCAAAATCCTCATTGCGGTTTTAGAGGATTTTGGAGGATTGAGGATGAATGGTGTTTAAGCACATGAGGATTTTGGAGGATTGAGGATGAATGGTGTTTAAGCACATGAGGATTTTGGAGGATGGAGGATGAATGGTGTTTAAGCACATGAGGATTTTGGAGGATTGAGAATGAATGGTGTTTAAGCACATGAGGATTTTGGAGGATTGAGGATGAATGGTGTTTAAGCACATGAGGATTTTGGAGGATTGAGAATGAATGGTGTTTAAGCACATGAGGATTTTGGAGGATTGAGGATGAATGGTGTTTAAGCACATAAGGATTTTGGAGGATTGAGAATGAATGGTGTTTAAGCACATGAGGATTTTGGAGGATTAAGATGAATGGTGTTTGAAGATGAGGAGGATTTTCGAGGATTGAGGATGAATGCATTTTGTGGCAGGACTGTCTGACGATTTTGAAGGACTTAGACGCTGTTGCAAAATTTTGGAGGATTGAGGATGCTTCCTAGGAAAAAGGGCCTAGGGGTTAGATTAATTAGAAACAATTTTCTGTATGAAAGGTATTATTCTCTTTCCTAATACCCACAAACCCTCATTTCGGCGTAGTTATTGTCTCATCGTTTTCTCTGTTCTCAAACGTGTCCTTAGCCATCACCCTGTTTGAGAGTAACAGCGCAACACATTTGTTTTTTTCATTTTACAAATTGCAGTTTAAGCATTTTCATACCGTGTGACCCCTTTCTGCTAAATAGAAAGGGCTTTTGACACTACAGTGTATATCTTGAGCAAATGACAGAATTACAAGAGAGGGAGCTACATGTTTCTTCTGAGACCAAACAAAAACAATTTGCCTTGACGTTAAACATTTTGCATTTTACATTTACTTTATTTTTAGGGATAACAGTAAAAACCAAGGCATACAAATTAAAGGAGAACAACAGAAAACAAAAAGAATAAAACAGCTCCCGAAGAATCGCCCACAGGACACAAAGTCTCCGTCAAGGGGCTCTGCTGACTAAATGGTTTATGAATTAAATTGAATAAAATTAAAAAAAAAAAAAAAAATTAATTCAAAGAAACTAAAAAAGAAACTGACTACGTGTATTAACATTAAATTAAACTTAAGGAAACAATATTAAATTGAATTATACTAAATTGAATTAAAGTAAATTACATAAAAAGTTAAAGCCTACATGTATGTATCGGCCAATCATTTCTAGCGGACGCAATTTCAAACCAATACAATTGCTTTCTCGATTTATGCTAACTTTCTGATTTTGATTTTTGTTTGGTAACAGAATGTCTACGCTCCAGACAAAGACCCCGAGTTGACAGTTGAGGAATATGAGAGAAGTGAGGAGCAAAACGATGACTTGGGTATACTCAACATGAAAACAGAGAACTACAGAGAAGATGAAGCATCGTAACATCAACAGATCAACGGTTAATTATTTGCATAATGTACATATTCATGAATCCAATTTACATTGTGTCTACGCTCCAGACAAAGACCCGAGTTAACAGTTGAGGAATATGAGAGAAGTGAGGAGCAAAAGGTGATGACTTGGGTATACTCAACGTAAAAACTGAGAACTACAGAGATGACAAAGCATCGTGATGTCACCAACAGATCATTGATTAATCATTAACATAATTTACATAATCATGAATTCAGTTTTACATAAACATGTATACGTGTACAAAGGGTATACATATTATTAACCGATTTGTCCCTGTACAACACCAAACTGCTTAGTGTAGTACGTTGTGCATTGTAATACAAGTGTTAGGGGGTTATCAATGCCCAGTATTCATCACTGAAAGCTTATGTAATGTCTTAACCCTGCGCGGAGTGACCTCCGTACCCCGGGTACGTAGGTGACCAAATTTTTTGAAAAACAAAAAAAATTGAGGGCCAATGACGTTCACCTTCCATCTAATCCTCATTCAACCCATGCCAAATCAGCTGGTTCAATGAACTTTGCAGCCAGGGTTTCACCCGAGCGGTGTCAACAATCTTGGGACCAGGCCTCCTGCCAAGTCTCATTGAAACATTATACAAACACCTATAACTTGACACAGCCATCTCCCTTCATAGCCGCAAACCACAGCCGCTAGTCAATTATCTTTTAAGTGCCCTGTCTGGCAAATGCCTGGACACCGTCTGGCACGTGGCTTTTTGTTGTTTTGACATGGATAGGGTCTTGCGTAGTGGGGGAAGTACCTGCGTCCCAAAGGTACGCAGTTGGCGATTTCTGATAAAAATTTCTTGTAAACGCTGCGCAGGGTTAAAAGAAGAGTATAGTGGAAGTCGCTATAATGAGCATCGCAGGATCCACAGAAATTGTTTGTTGTATCGATCATTTGGTATAGAGATTTTAAGCTGCCGGTGCTCTGGTACTCACTTTTCAATAAATAGCGACCTTCAAAACTTCCCCCTGCACGTCCTGGTACTTGCAGTTACTGAAAGACGACTTTGAACAAGTGCCAACTATTGATTTATGTAATTACACAGTTTTTGAGCTTACTACCTACAGCAATGGGTGGCTTTCCCCTTCTATTCCTTGGGGAAATAATAGCCACGTGTTGCTCTTCTGATGCCAGTTTTCAACAACAATGTTCAGTAAGTTTGTTAAAAAAACTTGGGAGCCAAGCACCATGTTCGGTATAGCTGAATGTTTGGTATAGCTACTGCCACTGTACTTTATTTCTGCTATCTAATAGTAACTGACAAAATTATTGTTCCAAAGCATACTTGGTTTAAAGATGGGGATGGCAATAAACTCCCTGTGAAATTATTCTTTCTGGCATGCTGTCATTGTTAAGATAACAATAAAAGAAGGCCTTTTCGTAAGATGTGTCAAGTGCCATTTTCGAAATTTCCATTAGTTCGTTTGTAATTCAGAGAATCCGTGCAAAACTGCATGGGTATGCCCAAGCATTGACGCAACATTTGAATTGCAAACGAGATCCTGCAATATTGTTTTTCTCAGAATGTTTAGCATTCACAGAGCTAAAACTCCATTAAGGGTGTGCAAAATCGAATTAAAATTGGAGGATTCAGGACTGTTAGCGTTTAACCCCAACAGTCCTGAATCCTCCAATTTTAATACGATTTTGCACACACCCTAGGGAGTTAAGTTACTAATATTAGGCACCTGTCTTGAGATTAAAATGCGCAAATAACAATTGATCTACTGTACCTACCTTTCAGACTGATCAGGTAGACACATGTTTCGTTACAATGGACCATGTTTTGCTCATCACAAAGCATGGTTCTTTTACCAATGTCATTTTTATCTTTTCAGTGGCTGAACACCTTTTCACATACGCGCAACACATATTTAGTAGTACATGTCAAACAGCACTGGGCTAGATAACTCTGTTTGAAGGTCCCTGGTACGGTGTTGCGGATGTCGCAGGTCCAAATCACGCCCACTTTCATTATGTAAAATTATTATAGTTTATTTCACTTGATATATACCTTCTTCTGAAACTACTGTTTCATGTTATTTATTTCTCATTGCCTAAAGAGATTGGGCGTGGTCAGGCCACGCCTTTGACCACGCCCTTTATGCCTCCCATCGCAGGGTATTACAGCAGAATGCGGTCGATCATGCCTTTGATGGCTTGCATCTCCCAGCCAGTCTTGACAGCTGGAAAACAAAATAAAGGACATTAAGCTCAAATGTTCATCAATGAAGATTTTACTTCTTGTTAACTGTTAAACATTCTCTTGCATTATATTTACTTGTGTTAAAGGGGCACTATGTCCTGAAGTCCCCTAAATGTTCATGTTTTGGATTGTTTACTTATCCCATGGAGCAAGGAACAGAAGGAATCAGAACTCCCCTACTTCAAAGTGATTATGACTGTCACCGCCCTCGAAAGCAACAAAAGCACCTGGCAGCCAGCTTATTCAGTTGCTCACTACCCTATTGAGATCCGTGCTCACTAATGCTAGAAGAAAGAGTTTGCATTAATGTGTGGATAGCACTATGCAAGTAACACGCAGGCGCACTTGTCACACATCGCCAAAACTGATTGATATTGAAAGCGTTTGTTCGGAGTTGGCTAACACTGGACCACAGCGCGGTCAACATCCCTGAAACAATCATTTCATGACGAACAAAATATGCTCTATCCTTTACATAGGAAACCTTAGGAAATTTCCCAAAAGTCATATTTTATAAATAATGTGTTTCCAATGAAAAATGGAAAACTTGATAGCTTATCGGAAAACAATTTAATTCATCTTCAAATGACAGGAACAGATAGCGCTTTCAAGGACAAACAACTGCACATCGATAACTTGATTTCATAACTCCCATCTAACAACTGCGCAGTTGTTAAAACCTTTTCTTTTTTTCCAAACAAGAGCAACGACGTGACATTATTATTATGCAGCATATAGGAAGGTTGTTGATACCAACTAAAAGGCGGCGTCCATCATCGTGTTCAAAGGCCTCTTGCAGTCACGCAATGAATGGTCCGGGGTTGCGGTCACAGTGCTGTATAGCTATGGACATTCCCGAAGGATTGGAATGTTTATGGTGAAAAATGTCAATCGCCCATGCTTATCCTGTTTCAAACATCCGGTTGAAAGGAAACTTTCTTTAAGTTTTAAAATCCGATGTCATGTGAATGACCAAGAATGAACTAGAAAATGCTAGTTTATCTTTGTACTGTACGTGTCACATCTGCAAACATCGTGGCAATTTCTCTTCTTTACTTGCTTTTTTGTTTTTGCTTTTTTTTGTCGTTCGCTTTTTTTTTTCATTCAAACAAATCAATTAAAAATTTCGATCCGATAGCTTTTTCAAAGTGAGCAGCAGAATATCTCCCTTGTACTACATTACGGAAACTACTGTAACAAAAATAATCAGATTCATTTCATTGAATACGGTTGCATTAAGATTGGATTTCCAAATCAACATCTTTATCAGTTTTGTTCACGGGAACATGTTCATTTATAAACAATGTACATTAGGCCAAAACAAAAATAAGTCGGTTTCTGGTCAGCGCGCGCGTCGATTGTAATCATGCGCGTCAATCTTTTTTTTTCCTAAAGGTTCCGCGGTAGCTCCAACAGCGCCCTCTATTGCCGCACCTCCTCAATTTTTTTTTAGCAAAGAGCACCAATGAATGGGAAATTGCACCAAGGCAAATGATCGAAAGCACCAAGGCAAATTATGGAGGACACCAATGTACACAAGAAAAAAAAAAGCAAAAAAAAAAAAAAAAGACGCGTCGCCGCATCAATTCCGGAACTTTGGTCTGACCAGAGACCGATTTTAATTTTTTTGGCCTTAGGCCAAAAAAAAACAATATTCGGTCTCTGGTCAGACCAAAGTTCAGGAATTGACGCGGGGACGCGGCTTTTTTTTTTGTGCTTTTTTTTTCTTCAAGCTTGGATGTACAGACAAGGTGGGGTACTATTTTGCTTTTTGGGTGTCCTCATGTACATTGGTGTCCTACATAATTTGCCTTGGTGCTCTCAATCATTTGCCTTGGTGCAATTTCCCATTCCGTGGTGCTCTTTGGTAAAAAAAATGAGGAGGGGCGGCAATAGAGGGCGTTGTTGGAGCTACCGCGGAACATTTTGGGGAAAAAAGGTTGACGCGCATGATTAAAATCGACGCGCGCGCTGACCAGAGACCGAATACTTTTTTTTTTGGCCTTACGGTGCGTATATACAAATGTCACTTGGCTACCAAAGAGCAAAATGCGTACAGACTTACCGTAAGCGCTATTCGTGTAGCCCCACCTATGTTGGAATTTGAAAAAGTCCATTTTAAGGTTAATTTCTGGATAAAAATATACACACGTACTGTTT
The DNA here is from genome assembly GCF_015706575.1 of Patiria miniata. Classification (NCBI taxonomy): domain Eukaryota; kingdom Metazoa; phylum Echinodermata; class Asteroidea; order Valvatida; family Asterinidae; genus Patiria; species Patiria miniata. Next base: position 13,461,641 of record NW_024037068.1, read on the forward strand.
GGCTTAACATGACTGAGGAAAGTATGCTTTTGTGTCTCGCGACTCTTTCTAGAATTTGGGGATTTTCAAATCGCACGGGTTTGCTATGTTCAAATGGTACCCCATGTGGTTGGTATAAATGGTACCCCATGGGGTTCGTATAGACCTTGTGCATAGCAGCCATCTTAGGGGTCATCTTTTGTTATTTTAATTCAGTAGCAATGAATGCACATACGGTTCACTCATGTATATCCCAGCAAAACAAAGGCATTGTCTTTTAAGATGGCTGCTACGCACGCAGCTTGTGCACATGATTATTCTTCGAGAATGAGTGTTACCACGTATTATTGTTTTTTTTTATTCTACAACCAAAGATAGTCACTGACCATGCAGAACCCACATGCAAAACGTGTCAACCAAATGTTGTATCTGTATACTCCTCTTGAAAAACCAAAATCATGACAGGAAGAGTGGATTTCAACCCAGGTTCCGATCATACAATAAAAGAGACTTCAATATTTGATACCAAAAAGAAATTTGTGAATTTTTAGCTGTGGAAAAGCAGCTCAAGAAATACTGATGTCTCTCCTTCGGTTAGGAACAATTACATGTAGCTTCACCAAATGCCTTTTGAACACACGCACACCATACGGGAATTACAACCCATAAGTCTGGAACGTTTTCACATTTGAAAATAACGGTCCGCGTAGCATGTACATCATTGGTGCGGATTGGGGCACGCACAGCTAGCTACTTACCAATCCCAGCAACCCAAGGGGTTGCCCAGCAACGGATTGATCAAGGCTTGGGGATACAGAATGATGATGTCGTTCAGCTCCCCAACCTCGTTGTAACCGGTCTTTGTGAAGAAATCGTTGCATATTGAAGCTCTGCATCATAACGAAACACGCTTTTTAATATTCCAAGGAAATTGCTTACAATCGTGAGAAGGGTAACAGACTTACATGCATGGGTTTTCCCGGCCAATTTCCTGAAATGTTCATTCACTTCTGGATATCTGTCATTCCATTTCGTCTGAATTTGAATTAAATTGCCATGCTCAAAACAAGTAGAAAACCAAAAGTTATTATGTAATAAAAAAGAGTACGACCAATTTCTGCCTGAAGGAAATTGGAGATTCTGGTTTCTGTAAACGTTGAATACATTTTTATTACAGTAGAACATTTGAGTGTGTCCACTTTGTTCCACGACCAGAGCACGGACATTATTAGCTTACAAAAAAATAACATCATGCCTAAAAAATTTGTTAAAGAGCCATTTTCCCTTGAAATTACAGTTTACTAAATGTTTACGGATTTTTCAACATATTAAGCCAGATAATTAAGAAGTCTGTGAAAACACCCTTAAGAAAGTCCTTTATGTACCCATGGAAATAGACCCAGTGTACCATTATGTATAACCAATGATAATCCTCAGCGTCCAGGGTCATGTCCGTGAAACATCTCTTCAAGATATTTTCACGGAGAAATGGACTTTAAATGAAAATTTAAGGGATCAGATGTGTAAACATTTATGTTTACGTTACAAACGTAGTGTGGGTATTCCTTTGTTTTCGTGTTTAGTAAGAAAAACCTGTGAAAAAAAGTATATCACTCACACTGTGAAAACTCTTTCAACCCTTTTTTTCCCATGATTCCCTTTAGTGTTTCTTTTAATTTTGCCACGGATAAACCGAACCCAAACCAAACCTGTTTTCCAGAGAGGTGGAAACACGGTGTGGATGTGGGCAAGTACACATAACGTTGCTGCTACCTGGTTGCAGTGGCGTAGCCAGGAATTTTTCAGTGGGGGTGGGGGGGGGGGGGGGGGCGCGCTGGGGGGCTGGAACATTTCATGAGGGGCGTCATGTAGATCAATGATAATTTTTTTAGAAACTCAAAATCTCAGTGGGGGGGGGGGGGAGGGGCGACTGGGTGGGGGCGACAAGGTTTCATGGGGGGCTGTCGCCCCCCCCCCCCCCCAGTCACGCCCCCCCCCCTCCGGTGGCTACGCCACTGCCTGGTTGATGTGGACCTCTTTTGTTCGGAAGTCCACACAGTAAATGTAATGCTTGTACAGGATTGTTATACCGAGAAAAATACTCAAGCTTGGAATGTACGGACTCACGTTGTCTGCAAGCATCCATGGAGAGCTACATGCAGCTTGCAGTCTGCGAGAAAGAAAAGTTATAGCTTATTTGGATGACTGACGAGGCGATTAACTAGTGCTGAATCTGACCTTTCATAATAATCGGATGTTCTAACTTCCGTATTAGTTAATAACTGATTAACGTTTGCATTAGTTGAATCATAGTATTATTTATGTGATTTATACATCTGAAAAGTTGATCGAGGAAAACTATCAATAAGCTATTCATCAATCGGTCATAGTAATCAACTTATACTCAGGTTATTTAGTCATTACGTTTTCCATCAATTTACCTAACAGGCAACCAGTAATTAAATCAGCAACGGGTGGATCGATTAATAACCAGTCGATCGATTAATCATTCGATCCATCGATCACTATCAAGTGGTTAGTCAATTAATCAAGTAGTAAATCAATTAATCGACAATAAATCCAAAGATCTGTCAGTCCATTATGTGATCAATCAATCAATCAGTCGATTGACTGATCACCAAGCAATGAGTCAGTCATTCTTCCAAGCTATCAATCCATGGATTAATCGATCAACAATCAATCAGTCAATGCATTATTCGATTGATCTATCGGTCGATTGACTTATCACCAATCAGAGCAATAGATGAATATATCGATAGATCTTCACTCATTTGATTAATCATCTGTCATTCATTTGATCAATGGATTAATAAACTGTTCGTTTATGTATCGTTTATCTTTCTCACTTTTTGTAGATACACATCCAGTCGGAATGTAAACATAACCCGTTGGGCCCATGGGAAGAATGGGTTGACAGGTGACGGGGAAAAACTCGGTCTGCTCGAAGGACAATAACTATAGCAAACAAAAAATAAACAATCGAGTAATGGTTGTTAGTGCAGCATTTGATATCAGAATGTAAACTTTCAATTAAACAGATACAGTGAAAACAAATTATGATATAGTTAAATCTGTCATGAGCCAATGTGGTTCATCAGGCCAGCGTAATTATCTCCGGTTTTAGTTGCATGAAACGACTGAGAATATTTCTTCTCCCTTTGGCTGGATGGGATGTTAGTCCATTGCAGGTTACTCCGCAGCTATCGCCGGTACCCATTAATACTCTTGAGTGGAGAGAGGCAAGTGGGGTGAAGTGGCTTGCCAAAGGACACTACACATGACCAGCAGCTGGATTCGAACCCCTGACCCACTGATCACGAGTCACGAGCCCTAACAACTAGGCCACAGTGTGATATAAACAGTGCTATCTAACATTAAACCCAGTTTTTAGATCTTTTCCTCCTGTTTTGGACAAAAATTCTCGCTTACACCATGAGCAACATGGGAACTTTTCTTCGAAATATCTATGGTAAACCTTTGTCTTAGACCATGCCACTCTTTTCCTTGAAAGTGTGCCATTTGCAAATTATGGACGATTTTTTATTACTATTATTTGAAAAAAAAAGGAAAAACGATTTTTACCTGTCCCTTTGCAGCAGTACTGCTGGTCGGTGCCTTGACAAGATAAAAAAAGAAACGATGACGTAATTATGAACTTAAGCATCAGCATCGTGAAAGTGCAGAATGAATGCGTTTGGGTAACGGCGAACTTTAAATGAAATTTCAATTTGGAAGTATGAACCGGCTGTAGTAACTTGCCCTGACGTCACAAGTTTGAAAATGCCCTACGCCACATGTTCGCGTTCGCTTTCGCGCCAAGAACCATGCAAAGCAAATTGGATGTAGGCCTACACGCGGCCTTTGCATCAAAATATACCAGAGTTGAAGCCTGCTCAATTTTTGTGATTTGCCAGCGCAAAAACTCAACCGAGTGGAATAATTTTGATACTAAAGATTGTTAAGAGTGGGGTCATCTAAGTGTAATCGTGCCATTTAAGCTGGTGCAAAAGGTACAGATTAGTCCTTTACAGACAGCCATGGATTTGTTTACTAATAAGTTCCAATCTATGCACGCATGCGCATAAATTGGCCTGGCGGCAAGAAGCGAAAGCGGTCCATTGAAAATGGTTCAGGGGTTCCAAATAATCGTGTCATTTTCTCATTAACGGCAGTCACACCTGTATAGATTTTGTTTTCTAATATCCCAACGAATCAGTAAGTGAGTGGTGGCCATGTTTGCATCGACCTAATCCATGCAGTCCAAAAGACAGGTTTAGTCAGAGCATAGAGCTAGGACCCAAGGAGTCGGAACTCTTGGGCGATTTACATTTTGACCATTAACATGTTAATATATCAGTAATGTCCAAAGCTGAAAGCACTGTGACCGCAAGCGTGGACCATTCATTGCGTGACTGCAAGCGGTCACGTCGTTGCTCTTTTTTGAAAAATATATTTTACGCCAAAAAAGGTTTAATTTAGTAACTGATGCGCAGTTGTTCTATGTTAGTTATGAATTCGAGTTATCGATGTGCAGTTATTGGTCCTTGAAAGCGGCGACCTTCCTTTTACTTCAGTTTTGGATTTCGAACTCCTTGGGTCCCAGCTCCATGGGCAGAGTCTTACTTAATCACTTCGATAGCCAATTGGATAGCACACATCTAAACAAAAGTGTCGTCATGATGTCTCATGGCCAGCTATATTGACATTCTTGCACAGACAACCCACAAAGCAGCACGGACATAGGCGTCGCCAGGATTTTTTTCCGGGGTGGGGGGGGATCAAATTTCCCCCATAATTCCTTAACTATTTCATTATATTCTCAATTGATCATTTTTCCGAGCGTGAGCAGGGGAGCATTTGCCCTACCCCCCCCATCAAATTAACAGCAATATGGCTTCGCACCTCTTTTTCCTTTTTTTCCCCTCCTTTTTTTCTCCAGGTGGTGTGTAAGCGCCCCCTCCCCCCCCCCCCCCGCCCCGCGACGGCCATGAGCACGGAATAGAATACCTTCAGGTTGCCATAGGTGTGGTCCAGGATTTCAAACGCCTGGTTGTAGTCACAGTCGTTAATGTACGGTGAGGAGTTACTTCCACAACTCGATCCGTAGTCGTCAGTGATCTGGAATAAAAATTAACGGTGACGGTACGAGAAGAGGGCCAGATCAATAACGATTGGTAATAACCTTGTCTCATGCCCTTTGAGGTATCTATAAAAGCTGAAAACCACCCTTCAATATGATCCAAATTAATTAGCTAACATGTGTTTATCAGAAAATAAAACTCACCATGTCAATCCTATTTTCTTCGATTTTTTGCTAGTTACTTTTTTCTATACTACGTAAATGGTTCGATTGCAGTCAGCAGCCATCCTGTGTGGTCTTGATAATCTTTACGACTGAGGACTTGGAACAAAACAATAGGGTGTGCGATAAAATAAAAAAAAAAAACCGAGGACCCAAGGACAGATCTAGAATCGGGACAAAAGGTCCACGATTGAATGTGTTTACAAAGATCGAGTGTTTGTGTTCATTAAACAATGAATGAACAATAGATCTACTCATTCGGAGCCCTGTTGAACAAAAACACATTAAACAATGAACGAACAATCGATCTACTCATTCGGAGTGTTCATTAAACATTGAACGAACAATAGATCTGCTCATTCGGAGTGTTCATTAAACAATGAACGAACAATAGATCTACTCATTTGGAGCCCTGTTGAACAAAAGCACACACCTAAAAAATGACGGCAGTGTAAATAATCTATAGCGCTATACAAATAATCTATAGCGATATACACCACGTGAACTATGAACAATAGATCTATTCATTTAGAGTGTTAATTAAACAATGAATGAACAATAGATCTACTTATTCGGAGCCCTGTTGAATAAAAGCACACAAAGATGGCTGCGGTGCAAACAATCTATAGCGATATTCACCACGTACGTGTAGACTACGTATAGACGGATGTATATGATGACGGACTATTGTACACCCTGAGGCCTCCTACAACGGAGAAACCATTGTGCACGCTTGTGGACAAAGCAACTGTACTACACTAAACCGAAAAAGAAGGTCCCCCTTCCAATCCTTTTTCGTCTAACTCAAAAACTACTGAGCACCTCTCGCTCAAAAAACGACTAATCAGTACAGAAATTCCTTAGCAATCCAGCCATAATCCTTATTTGGTCCGAAACAGTGATAATATGCACGAATTTATGCCATTTATGATTAATAATACCGAAAACAGTTGCACTTTTGTATACGTGCAGGTTGTGGTGCACACTCACCTTGCACGTATACAAACGTGCAACTTTTATCCGGTACCATTTGTCATAAATTGCGTAAATTTGTACACATTATCACTGTTTTGGGCCAAACAAAGAGTATGGCTGGATTGCTAAGGAATGTCCGCACTGATTAGTCGTAATTTGAGCAAGATGTGCACAGTAGTTTTTGAGTTGGACAAACAAGTATTAATGCTGACTTTTTTTTGGTTTAGTGTATGACGGATTATCTGAGCAATATCTAGCGCAACGCTTTCGCCAGTGATGGGGCATTAGTGATGGAATTTCAAGCGTGCCAGGATTCATACTTACCAAGGCATGACCAGCCGGTACGCTGTACACCGTCTTGATGTTTGCCGCAGGGACGAATTCCTTGTAGTAGTCTTCAAGTTTTTGCACGAGACCTGACGAAAAGAATGGAATAGGGGCTCAATACATTCGCGATATTGCATAAAAAACATCTCAGCGTGGCTGTTAATATCGTACACGTCGGTATCCTTCACCAACTGCCATGCTGTACAAGGAAACTTTACGACCAGTCATGGAACACTGCAGTCATATCAGAGCTGGTGCTCCGGTCTGCTAGTTGTCCCATGTTGAAAGAATCCAACAGCGGGCTATCACTTTGGTGGGACTGGACCTGGCATCATCTCTAGAACCCCTTTCCGTTAGACGTTGTGTTGCTTCTCTTAGGCTGTTCTAGTAGATACTATCATTGTATGTGCTCAGAAGATCTCTCACTTGTTGTCTCTTTTGTTCGCACCTTCACTCGCAGCACACATTTTACAATCTCCTCTCATCCCTTCACTGAAGGCCAGCACTGTAAGATATTCTTGTAGCTTTTTGCCTCGTACTGCTGCACTTTGAAGGCCATACCTGAACCATGTTTTCCACCAACGTATAGCTATCCCAGTTCAAAAAGGATTCTGGATAGATATTTTTTCTCTCCCCCTCTCTCCCCCCTCCTCCCCCTCTCTCCCCCTCTCTCTCTCTCTCCCTCTGTAACTCTTTTCTCTTTACTTGTCCTTAGTAGCCCACATCTTGAGTGACCCTGGTCTTGTGATCGGCGATTACCAATACAAGGGGGCAAATGTTTTCCCACTGAGTTCGATTTGTCACGTTTCACGAAAAAGGTGAACAGACATATTTCTAAATGAATGGTTTTGTTCATTCTATCTATACTCTAACCTTCACCTTGTGTGGCATTGTGTTTGACTGACATCAATAATAAAATGTGTTGTTTTTGGTTACCTGATTGTACGATTATATCTTGAGTCCCACTGAAGATGTAGGCGCGGTCCGACATCATGTTGCTCGTGGCGTCCACCTTGCCAACAGAAGCAAAATACTCCGTTGTGGCCTTCAAGAAGGGTATGTCGACATTGGCCGGATTACCGATGGTGGAACACTCAAACGTGGTCGCTCTCAGTAGACTGCCCTGTGCGCAGTAGTAAGGCGCTACATGAGCAATAATACGATATTTGTTTAGACAAAAATATGAGGGGTTGTCGACAAGTACAGACCGCTCCCAACATTTTCGGTGTCGACACACTCAAACATTGGGTGTGGTGACTTTCGGAAAAGTCGGATAATTTCACGGTCACAAAAAGCAATTATGAATGATGTACCCGGAAGCTAAGAAAATCATGTGTTAGGCTTCACTGGTTATTCTTATTATAGTACTAATTATTCTGAATGTACCACCAATTCGCTCCATTTCTGAAGTTGGTACACGGCGGCATCTGGATTGGTGCCGTTAGATGTGAAAAGAATCGATATTCTGTCGACATTTTGAGGACTTCGGTGAACCATTGCAACATGTCTGTGAAATGCCTACGGAGAACGTGTGGATTGCATTGCCACTTTCCAATTGTCATTTCTCGCTGTAAAATTGGTAAGATACATTTAGGTAATTAGATTTTAGGCTTTACATGGTGGAGTATCGGTATCGTTCGGTTTGCGGTAACACGTACCATGTGGTAATAACTATTGCTCAGTAGGTATTTAGCTTTGAAAAGAACTTGGCCCGCTTATTATCAACTTTCGCCAAGTAGTTTCAGTTCTGACCTTTAAGATCTAAAATAACTTGTCTTCGGTCTAAACGTTTCGACTAGCCTGCTCTTAGCACAAATCCCTATGCAATTTGTGTGTGAATTGTTTTCGTTTTGCTGAAAGAACACTAATTTTGTTTGTGATCTGTGGACAGAACCTTAGACAGGTAGTTGTGTTTAAAATTCCGTAACTTGAAAAGTACGGAAGTAAATTGAATGAGTCTTGTACTAAAGCAAAGCTTAAAACTAAAACAATGGTCCCGACATTTTGGTTTCTTTTTTTTTATCACCCTGTAGAGATAATAATTCGGTAACTGTACTTCTGTTTGTAACATCATTGCTGAGGTATGGTTGTTTTTCAATCATTATCAACTTATTATAAGATGAACATTTTGCGCCGGGGTGATACAAATCAAATTAGCTTTTGGCCTTCACCGACGTTTATGAGGTACCCGCTGCTAGTACATCATATTCGAACCGGCCAACCGATCCCGTTAGCTCGGTGATCGAGTGGTACGACATCTGCACTAGAAAGCAGGAGGTCGTGGGTTCGAGTCCCACCCGAGTGATTTTTTCCAACTTTCACTCGGGAGGTAACACACTGAGTATACAGTGTTAAAACGTCGGTGAAGGGCAAAACCTAATTTGATTCATTATCAACTTGCTCACCTCCAGCCACGGCACCAACCCCCATGAAGGTGGAGGAGAAGCCGACATGTAGCTGGACGGCCATGTTTGCGCCTGATGACACCCCACTGACCGACACCTTGCTCGGATCCGCCCCGTAAGAGCCTGACAAAGATGCACACAGTGTTACCAGATGTAAATCGCAAAATGCTGCTAGATGCTATTCTGCCAGATCTAACAAAATCTCTTAGAATTACACAATAAAAATAAAAATAAATTATAAACACTTATACTCACATGGCAGATGTTATAAAATTACCTAATTACGCACGGTATAAAACAAAACCACAAATCTGAAAAAGTGGACTGCACCGTCTGTGACAAAATTGTAATAAGATCATAAAGGACCTTTCTAAACCACCACATGTCAGAGACAAAAAGTGCATTTGCTATCATTTTTTCTTCACTTTATGGTTAAAGATCAATATTGTAACACCATTATATTAAAGTGAATGTTTGAAATATGCTCAACAAGTAATTGAAAGTTGCTGTCAAAAGAGGTGTCTTTCTTTTTGCACCACCCTGTACAGTCATTCCATAAAATCAGGAGAGCTTTTTCCATTAAAGTTTCCATATTGCATTTTGTTTTCGGAGCACCTCGATCTTTAAAATTAAAGGAGTAGATGCCCCTTTTACCAAAACATTGGATGGATTATGTGCCCTCTTTCCCTCCCTGCTGATCTTCTTCCATGCTGTTAACATGTAAAATCGCAAAAACTTGTGCCAGAATGCATAGGTCAATAGACCGCTTGCAGACGCGTTCGATAATTGACGCGCTAAGGTGAGCGACGCCATGTTATGGGACAAAATGTGCGTGGATAGATATACGCCTGTCCCACAACATGGCGTCGCGCGCCTTCGCGCGTCGATTATCGAACGCGTCTGCAAGCGGTCTATGCCGTTCTGTTCTGTGGTTAACACACCTTACATCTGCATATATCCTACCAAAACAGGTTCATGCATAAATAAATATAAGAAACAAAACAATTTCCTTTGATGTTTAAAAACAAAATTATGAAAAAAATCAAAAAAATGGATGACAATACTTGCCTAATTTGGCTGCGCTGGCCCGCTCGATGATTATCATCATCACAACCATCAACTTCATAACTGCGAAATTTATCTTAAACATCTCACCGCAAATTGGCAGCTCAGCAGGAGCGTCTGTATAGGGAAGCACGGTTGAAAAACGCCACTGAATTTGAACGTATCCTTTTCATGAACGTTTTGCTTGCTCGACATTATACTCTGCTTGATCAAGCATTAGAGTGCCACATGGACGAAGCATGGTACATTAATTGAGGTTACATGGACGTCTAGTTCTTTCTTCCGCTTCTATATTGGTCTATTCCAATCCCACAGCCTTTGTACCTGAATTTTCTACCGGCCACTTTTCACAAGTTTAAAGCTCAAATCTTGATGGAACTAAAACAAAACATTAACAAACGTAAACAAAGATCCCATTTGAATTATACAGAGTCTTGTTCAATTGTGCATGGCTTAATGGCTTCTGTTGACACTAATTCTTGCTTTGCAATACTGTTCAGTTCCATTGAGACATACAAATATCTTCTTATATTGTTGTATGGTAAAAACTGAAATTGTAGTAAAGGTGCTATAAACAAACCGAAAAAACCTAAAGTGCTTGGGTCTACCCTCCTGAATTCATGTACGTTACCCTCCTTAATTCATGTCGTAGCTTGTACTCGCCTACAAGTGTGCCGCGTTCAGTACTCTGACTGCCAGTCACTGCTAGCCTTATTTCAAGGCTGATATTGCCGTCATCGTTGATATTGGACAGCAGTGTGCGATTAACAATAACTTGAACTACGATTGTTTATGAACGTGTGGAGAATTAAAATACTGTAAGGCGTGTGTGCCTTTGGGGGGGGGGGTGTGAGACCTGATCACATTATGGACTTCAATTATGTACAGCTCAGGCATTATAGTCCTGACAATAATTCATGTTGAATCGTCAAGAAAAGAATAAGCAGATAGGGAAACCCATGGCGTGGGAATATTGTAATGAGGGTGAATTTGTCAGTAATTACAAGCAATACCGGGAGGCACGAGATAAACCACGCTCGAATGAGGTATACATGTACTGACGTTACCTAAACAAAAACAACTTCAAACGTACCTTGTGAGAAGGAATGCAGTTCACAGATCTCTTTTACAAAATCTATGCACTCACGTACACAATCCAGCAGGCCTACAGAATCCACTCACGGGTCTCAATTCCAGTGATATGCGATCATATACACAATTAACTGTCAGCATACGTATACTATGGCTCATAATGGCTGTGTACAAGCCAGTGACCATTTGGCGCATTCACGATTAAGTACTTTTTTTCACTTGTACTCGTTCAGGTGAATAATGCTCATAATAGCTTGAAGGTTAAGCTTTCAAGTGGATACGGCGTTTTCAAAAGATCGACCTCGGCGCATGCTTATTTAAGCGGCCTGCAGCCAACGACCTAGTTTCAATTATTTCTCCAGTAAATATATAAAAGAAATAGTTTTGCTTTCACAGTGGTGTGTATTGACAGGCTTTGCTGTGTCATGTTCTAATTTTTTATTTTTTTTTTTTTGGGGGGGGGATAATAATGACGGCTACGTGACCAACAGAATAGTAAGAGTCGTTTGCTCTTGGAAGCAGCCTAGCCTGTATCCACTCTCTCCGAACACGACAGCTAGCAATGTCCTGTAGTGTTTCATACAGTATTTACTTTAGTCTGCTAGGTAAACCAAAAAATGATAAAAGTACCCGACAGTGCCTTATATACGTCATTTAGACTGTTTTTTTTTAGCAAGAATAATAACAGGTGTTTCAGTACTCAATAAAAAAGTTATCAACTTCATTTCCTCTTCCCATCAGGTTATTGAAACGAGGTCAGATAAGCCCAGTAAACCTATGCCAGACATATGGGTGTAGATAGTCATCTGTGTTAAATGTTGGGGCATTAAAACTTTTACTCTAATGTAGAGGACAGAAAAATTAACGCAATCGCCTCCTGGATCGTTCTGAAATAGATTATCTATTACAAAACTCAAGTGTAAGTTCTGTACTCATTTTTTCCCTTAAAATTAAAGATGATGGCATGCAAATAAAGCATAAAAATGAATTTGAAGATCATCAATACTGACGTTTGGCGGGATTACTTTATGATATATCTGAGGAAAAGGTGAATGCGCGCAACTTTAAGGTACTATGGTAGCCATTTTGGATCTTTATTATGTCCTCATAATCCTCCAGTCTCTGATATGCTTAAACAAAAATGTTATTTAGGTAAGGATTATGTAAGTAGAATCCCAAAAAAAAAGCTTTTAAAAGAATTTAAAAATTAGAAATAAAACCAAATAGGCCTATGGGAATAAATATATTACACGGTAGGTATTAACGATTAATGCAAATTAGGCACCCTGCCCCCGAAAAATGTTAGGTGTCACCCCTTCTAAATATCTTCTTTAGGGCTATAAGAATTTATCTGCCCAAGCTTGGTGCTTTGGACCAGTCGGTCAAGATTCCGACCATATGCCACCTGACTAAGCAATCACCCGGTTTGGCACCATAAGCGCTACACGATAATTTTTTTTGTCATGTTGCAATTCACAGTTTAAGCATTTCTGTACACTTGTATAACCCCTGTAAACTTAACGCGATACAAATACCACCTGTACTACATTGTATTACATTGTGTTTATTCACTGATAATACAATGGAACGCTCGGGCGGTTGCAGGCACAAAAAAAAACAAAAACCAGGCACTACCGTTAAAGGGAGTTTGAAACTACAACATAGTTTGACAAATGACACATTACAGCAAGATAAACAACTGTTTTGTCTTGCACTTAGCTTTGACTCTTTATGCTTGGAGTTAATTTTTTTTGGAGGGTTTTCTTAGAATGTTGTTCACCTCTTCGACAATGATATAAACTGGGGCGATTCAAAATGCAGTGCGCCACCAAGAGTTTGCCACGGACATTTGCGCGGGACATTTGAAATTGTTAGTTCCGGCCAGTAGTTTCGTAAGCGTATGTTTCGAGTATCTGTTTTTCCTTTTCTTTTCTTTTTATCAATATGGTGTTTTTTTGTAAGGCGGCAGAATGCTATGCCCCAACGTATAACAAATTAGCTCAAACTGTATACATGACACTCATGCAAAATGGGCCATGTTATCGACCGTTAACTTGAAAAATGGACTCTCCACGGCAAACTCTTGGTGGCGCGCTACATTGTGAATCGCCCGAATTGCCTTTACGGGTGCAGGCCAGTAAATCGGTCCGAAATTGCCTAGGCAGGCCAAATCACCATTGCCCTCAAAATCTTCAGTATTTGAGCAAAATGTGGGCCATGAACTTTAGGGTTTGTAAAAAAATTAAGGGTGGAAGTCGTGCACAGGACGGGAGCTTGTATTTCTGTGCAATTTGGATGAAATTGGGGCCCTAAAAGCGCTCTATTTTCTAATGGAGTGTAGGCACCGTTTTTCAAAATAGCGATGGGCTTGAGGACTATTTTAAGGGCTGATCATCTTCGGATGGAAATTTCTCCCAAAAGTCATCAGATTACCCCTCAAAAATTGAAAAAGAAAATGAAAGATGATGAAATAAGCTTCATTTTGATGTACGTCTTGAACACCTTGGAGAGATGTGAGTATTTTTCCTGAATTTCTGAAGCGGAGCATTTATCATTGGGGTCTATGGAAATTTATTTACTGGTCTGCAACCTTATCAGACCTTATGGAGTCGATTGCCTCTATCAGACCTTAATGGAGTAGTTATATGCTAAATGTTTATCACAGAAAGTACGTCTTAAGACTAATCCGAGTCATCAATTATAATTTGACGATATACTATGTTTTGCACATAGCAACTGATCCAGCCCTTTGCAATGAATGAGAACACATGAGCTGAGATTCATTCTTCCTGATATGCCATATTTATTTCTGATGAACAATAGCGATGTGTTACGTTTAGTGACTGTAAACATGCAAATGAAATTCATACTTTTAGGTCCAAAGTTTCCGACTGTAAATTAAATCAACAATGAAAATCACCGTCCAGTTGCTATGGCATACATGCAGTGAAGTGAAGTGTTAATTTAACACCATTCGGTATCTATATAGGACAACACCAGTAAAATTTATCACCAGATGGTCCTATATAGATACCAATGTGTAAATTTAACACTGCAGTTTTTGCAGTGTATGTAGCCCATATTGACTAGGCTTGAAGCTATCTATAAAATGCGTACCATTTAATAATGATATGTTTGACTTTGAACCAAGATGGAGTACGTGGTATTTGAATACATATGCTCAACAGCTTATAGTTTGTAGATGACTGGTATGGTGTTTCAAATGTCGCCCATCATTTTCCAGCTAGTTGATTAAATATTTGACCTAATAGGCCACTAAGACTACTGTTTATTAACGGTTATTATCGCTGAATGTCATTCAGATCTCTAAGTGGTCGAAGACCCTGTGAGGTAGCGCATAAGATCCCTTTAGTAGTCCCACAATAATGGGCTAGATAACTCTGGTTCCACACCCTTGGCACGTGTTCTAGATGTCTTAGGTTCAACTCACGCCCAGTCAATATCTTTGATCAAATATTCATTGATTGCGCTATCAGATTATATTAAACTTAATAATTCTAAAACTACTTTTTCATATTACTTATTTATTATCCTTTGATTTTGCCTGTTATATATTTTTGGGTCGTGGTCAGGCCACACCCTATGACCACGCCCTATACACCACCCATCGCGGGGCTTTACTGCAGAATGCGGTCGATCATCTCTTTGATGGCCTGCATCTCCCAGCCAGTGTTGGTAGCTGGAACATAAAATAAATGACATTAATTAAGCCAGAATGACCCTTTTTAAAGTCAATTATATGGCACAAATTCTTCCCAAAGATGTTTGCTTCATGTTCAACATTCTCTTGTTTTTATAAACAGTATGTCCCCCAACCAAAAAGTGTCCGTCTGATAATTTTTGG